>NC_136962.1:4332533-4470283 GCF_032717465.1 Coenobita brevimanus | reverse complement strand
AATCGCCACGTGCGACCCTTCCACCCACCCAACAATGACCACCCCCACACCCGCGCGCCCCGCACCTCTTCCCACACACCTGTCCACACCGAGCCTTCCGAGAATTACCCCAGAGACTCCTACTCTTACTCCTTCTCACCCTCACCCTTCACCTCACCGACAACCACGCCACCTCCCAACACACCCAATCCTGACGCACCACCTCCACCGCCTACATCACCGCCACCGAACAACGCCACCACCTCCCACACCACACCACCTCCACCGCCTACATCACCACCACCGCCCAACGCCACCACCTCCTTGCAGCTCACCACTCACCCCCCTACCACCTGCACACCCACCACCCCCCACGCCACACCACACTCCAGCCCACCAAGCACAGACACCACCCACCCAACCTCTCCCTCCCTCCCCCATGACCATTCTCATTATACGTGCCACACCACATCCCCACCCGCCTCCCCCCCTAATGGCTGCACGCCCTCACCACCACCACGTGCACAACCACCCTCACCACCCACACCCACACTCACTACCACCACCTCCAAGTCCGGACGTCTTTCACTCCCACCCTCCAGATACACTCCAACACCACCTCCTATTGCACACCCATCCCGCCACCCACCACCACAAACCCCCCCGACCCCAAACACCTCCCCCATAACCCTCACTCTCCACCAAGCACGATGGAATCCTCTCAAATCCCAATTCCCCAAAGTACAACGCTCCTCCCACAGACTCATCCCCCATAAAAGCACCAATCTCCCGTCACTCTCCAGCATTCACCTTCTATCTCCTCACCAGGCACCATTCCCCGAGATGAAAATTACGAGAGTGCACTGGCTACCCCACGACCGCCCACCTGTCAGGATTCGGGAAACCCACCACCTTCTCCGCCTCCTACGCCAGACCGACCACCCGTCCTCCATCCGGCTCACTCTCAACCCGTATCGGGAGCCTAACCCCATCACCCACCACTGGACCAGCCTCCTACAACGCCTCACCCCAGCCCACCAGACATCCACCTCCACAACATACCACCTCCAGTCACGGGGTCGTGACTTTTCTACCACGGAGGGTGGTAAAATGCCCGCCGTCAGACCACCCACCCCGCCACCCCCCACCCCACCACTGGGACGCTACCACACCACCACCCCAGCAGGACACAACAGTGGGGCTAGTGACCCAGGTCAAGAGGGTCACCGGGACACTACTGTCCTGAGTCCCTTTTCCCCACAACTACCCCAACACCAGGTGACCGGAAAAAGCCAACGACCTTGTGGGTGGGACAACCATCGCCAGAACTGGGGTGGGACTGAACAAGCTTCAGTCCCAGGTAACGCCTTGGCAACGGCCATTGTTACCACCTCAAGGGCTGGAGGCCCAAGGGCAGGAGGCCCAAGGCTACGGCCAGATGTGTGCACCAGGGTAAGGGGACCCTTAGCCACTCCAAGGGCAGGAAGCCCAAGGCTATGGCCAGAAGTGTGCACTTGGGTAAGGAGACCCTTAGCCACTCCAAGGGCAGGAAGCCCAAGGCTATGGCCAGTAGTGTGCACCAGGGTAGGGAAACCCTTAGCCACTCCAAGGGCAGGAAGCCCAAGGCTATGGCCAGAAGTGTGCACCAGGGTAAGGGGACCCTTAGCCACAGCTTTAGTATACACCGGAGAGAGAGTTGCCTCTGTGCATCCCTCTCCACGTACCAGAGAGGACACAGACTCCGTGAATCCTTCTCCTGCCTCTTCCCCCTGTGGGAGCCTTTCGTCACCATCTGGGAGTGTTGCCCCGGAGGTGTCACCAGAGTGGTGGCAAGGCCAGAAACCGGACCTACCTCCCACGCCTGGGAAATCTCTGTTCCTGCCAGACACCAGACGGAGACGGTGCCGCAGCCCAACCCTGTCGGCGCCTCTCCCAATAGGTGACCGCAGCCCCAGGACCTCCAGGCCCGACCAGCAGACTCCAGATGAGGGCAACCCAGACTCCCTCACCCCACGGAGCCAGAGACGACAGGCCCGCCTCCTCCAGCTGTTTGGCCCCAGTCTTGAGGGCCACCTCTCAGGTCGAGGCCCCCAGACAGGAGGGCCTCCCTGCACCTCACCGACGACCAGGATCCGGGCAGTGACTCCACTGTGGGTAGTGTATTGCCCCTTGCAGGCAGAGTCCCCCTAGGGCCCTCTCCTCACGCCCATACGACATAGTGCACTCCACCCAGGAAACACGGGTAAATAAGTGACGCCCATTGTACCGAGAACAAACCAGGGGAAAGAACAGTGAACAGTGGCCGACTGAAGACCAGTGTAAAGCCAGTGACAGTTACTATTAGTCTATAAGAACTGGATACCCGGCAGAACAGAAAATAATCTAGACCTTCCGTAAGAGAACTTATAGTAATTGTGTGAGTCCCCAAGTAAAAGAACTTTCAGTAACTGTGAACGGAGATTGGGGTGCGCGGGCGATTCAAAAATCTGTGTGAAAGTGCCGCCACGACTAAGTGACTACATTGAGTGTCGCGATCCGCACCCTGTCTTATTTATAGTAGTATTTCCCCCATGGACTCTTAATCTTCTTTATTCCCCTTGCTTCCAACTAAATATATATTCTGCCTAAAGATGAAATACGGGTATCAATGCATATAGTTCATGACATTAATGTACATGCATTATATCGTGTGTTAAGTGTGACTGTGCATTGTGGTGTCAAAGGCTAACTCTGTGTCCCTGTCTCCTGTATATCAAATATTACTCTGTGTTGTATTGTAACGGTGTAGAATTAAGGCAATAGATGTGTTAAGGTATACTGCCTGGTTTTTATGTCCTGTTCCTTTGTGGATGCTTTACTTCCGGTCCGGAAACAGGACCCCGCTCAGTCGCTAGTGCTTTTAGGACGAGAAGTCGACCTAAAAACACTCAGCATAACACTGGTGGCAAGCGGTGGTTCTGGATCCGAATAAAGCACGGAGGAACGATAAAGGAAAACTTGCACAATGGCAGCCAAACCGCACATTCAGTTGCCGAAATTCAACCCGGACCAATGTGACATTGATGTGTATTTAGATATGGTTAAACCCCTCTTAGACATAGGGTTCGACTCGGACAAAGAATAGATTGCAGTCACATTACCTAACCTGGGTAAAATAATCGCCACTGTCGCACCAAAAATCATCCCAGAACTGACATGGGACCAATTCTCACAAATTGTGAGACAGGCTTTCATGCCTTCCATGGGCAGAGTTCTCGCTCTCTCTCAACTCGACGCCCTCACCTACGACGGTAAATTAGACGACACTTTCGTCCAGGCTCGGCACCTCGTCAGCGCCGCTTATCCCGAGGCAGCCACAAATACTCGGGATATTCACACATTCAATGCCCTGCTGAGGATTCTCCCTAGCAAGATCAGAGAGCATTTCTCCATCTATGATCCCTCAGGGAACATGGACCAGGACCTGCAACTCGTCCGACGTCTCCTAGCCGCCCGTCCCATGCCACAATCTCTTCACGCAGTGACAAGATTCCCCACAAACCAGAACCCCCCACCAAAACCAAAGCCGCCGCCTCACCAGTCACGCACGGAGCCGCCTCCTACTGTGCCCAGGGCTCACCTGCAGAAGAAACGCCCCAACCCCAGGGATCAAGGCAACCTCATCACCATTAATCATTGGGAGTTCACGGCCTGCAGTCGCACCTGCCCCCTGCGCGACATAAGAGAGCAGCTCAAGGCAAGCAGGCGCAGGAACTTTCACCAAGGGCGTAAGAAGGTCTCCTCCTTGGACGCCGCTGCCCAGGAAGACGACGCGCCGCCACTAGCCTACCCAGGACCGGACGACGACGAACACGACGATCACACCTAACCTCAGCAGATGGATTTTTAGGCCCGCCCCCGCACCTCCCCACGGTGGCGGGGGCCACCTAACACAACTACAGATCCCCAGTCTGTGACAAGATTTGGCTGAACGGGATCAAGGCGAGACTACTGGTAGACACGGGAGCAGCCAGGTCATGCCTCTACTCCCACTTCTACTCCCACCACACCTCTGCTTTCGGCCCTCTTCTCCCCACCTCAGCCAACTTCGTAGATGTGGAGGATGGCCCCCTACCCATCTGTGGGGAAATCCGGGCCCTTCAAACGAGCACTCACCAACCAGTGTCCATCAACCACCCCTTCATCATATTTGCTTCCACATGCAATTAATATGATGGATGCCTTGGGCTGGACCTCCTCCAAAAACTCCATGCGACCATCGATTGTCATTAGCGTCGCCTCAACTTCAGTCCAGCAGCCCCAACCAAGCATGAATGAACAAAGGAAAAACAAAATCCAGAAGATGAAAAAAACACCACCTCCCCCACACCACCCCCACACACACACTCCCCGGACACTCACCTGCCCCAACCCACCTGTACATGTAACCCCACCCCGACCTCACTCAATGCCTCACTTGATCCCCTTCCATCCCCATCCCCCACTCCACTTCTACTGGCCTCCTCTCCATCTTTTCCTGCCACTATCGCTTCCACAATCACCATTCCACCCCATCACGAAGCTTGGGTGAAACTGAACAGACCCTCAGGTACCTCCGTCCTTTTTTCACCATCCATACCCACCGGACCCCTCTCGTCCTGTTTAGTGTCCCCCACCTTCCTTCCCCCCTATGCCCAAGAGATCCGTATCGCAAACATCGCCACAACACCGCTAACTCTACCACGAGGACTCATCATTGGCGACATGGAAGAAGCCAAACCATGCCAAGCACCACCCACTAATCACCCCACTCTCCCCGACCTACCATCACATCTATCCCCTTCCCAAACCAACAGCCTCCGACAACTACTCCTGGACTTTCAGGACATATTCTCCTCCAGCCCAACAGACCTTGGCCACACTACTTATCTCAGCCACGAGATACATACTACCGGACCTCCCATTCGCCAACCATCATGCCGAAAAAATCCCAAACAATGGGCAGAAGAAGACCGGCAGGTCCAGGATATGCTTGATGCCGGTGTCATTTCCAACTCCACTAGCCCGTGGTCCTCACCTGTTGTACTCGTGCGTAAGAAAGACGGAACCATGCGTTTCTGCGTCGATTACCGCAGAGTGAAAGACGTTACTATCAAAGATGCTACGCCCCTACCCAGGATCGACGACTCTCTTGACTTCCTGCACGGATTGACATGGTTCTCTACCCTAGACCTGCAATCAGGCTATTGGCAGGTCCCCGTCCACCCAGACGACAAGCACAAGACCGCCTTCTCAACGTCGAATGGGAAGCATTACGAATTTAACGTCCTTCCCTTCGGACTCTGCAATGCCCCCGCCACATTTTCCCACCTCATGGAATCTGTTCTGAGCAGGCTGACCTGGGAGACCTTTTTGGCCTACCTGGATGACGTCATTGTCTTCAGTCACACCTGTGCTGACCACCTCCACCGCCTCAAACAGATGTTCCAACGCATACGCCAGGCTGGGCTCAAACTCAAACCCACAAAGTGTGTTTTGGCCGAACGATCAGTCACCTTCTTTGGACACCTGATCAATGCCGAAGGCATCTCCCCTGACCCCGCCAAGCTACGTGCGATCGTCGACATCCCCCTACCTCGTGACTTACATGAAACCAAAGCCTTCCTAGGTCTAAACTCATATTAGAGGCATTTCATAAAAGGCTTTGCAGACATCGCCAACCCTTTACACGACCTGACAAAAAAAGGCGAACCATTCATATGGACAGAACCAAGAAAAACTGCATTCACCACCCTCAAGTCCAAGCTGACCTCCACCCCCGTCGTCACATTCCCAGATTACAACCTCCCCTTCCGTCTATATACTGACGTCTCACTCATCGCCGTAGGGGCTGTCCTTGCCCAAGTGCAAGACGGCCGCGAGCATATCATCGCCTGTGCCAGCCGCACCCTAAATCCTGCGGAAAGGAATTATGCGGCCACCAAACGCGAGTGCCTCGGAATCATCTGGTCCCTCGACTACTTCCATTCATATATCTCAGGCACCCACGTGATTGTCATTACTGACCACAAATCCCTACAATGGTTACGCCAGTCCAACACCACCAACGCATAACTCATTCGATGGCGAGAAGCACTCGAGGAGTATGATTTTGAAATATCATACCGACCAGGCAAGCTCCACATGAACGCCGACGCCCTTTCCTGTCTACCCATCAATGCCATTTCCACGGAACCAGACCTTATCCAAATGTGGCACAATAAACAATGCCCTACCTGGATCCCTCCGAGCACATTTGCCAAACTCCACCTTCACGGCGATCACCTGTTCGATCCCAACGGCCACATCGTCCTAAGTTCTACCACCGCCCACGACACTATGCTGCACCTTCACGCCAACAATGGCATCCACCTGAGGACTAAGAAACTCTTACAAGTCTTCAGTGATATGTACTGGACACCTAACCCATCCACCATTGCCAAGAACATCATACAATCCTGCCGCGCCTGTGCTTTGGGGAAGGACATCACTCGCACACCCGGCCCTTCAGGAAAACTAACAGCACAGAAACCTTGGCAATTGCTTTCCCTAGACGTCGTCGGCCCCCTCACACCCAAAACAGGGTACAAATACATTATCACATTCGTGGATGTATACTCAAAGTTCATCATCGCATGCCCCGTCAAAGATCACAGTGCGATATCTGTCGCCGACGCCCTAACTCGCCACGTCTTCCCGTATTTTGGCATTCCCCAAGCACTGCACTCGGATAATGCCCCAGAATTCACTGGCAAAGTCTGGGAAGAACTGGCGAATATACTCGGGTATCATATCTCCCACTCATCCCCCTACTGGCCCCAAGGTAACAGCATCTGCGAGAGGAGCCATCGCTCCCTCATGAATCAGGTCCGCACACGCATCATGCAAACAAGGAACGACGATTGGCCTGCCCATGTCAAGATTGTCCAATGGGGCCTGAATACATGCCCACGAGAGGACGGTATAATACCCCATGAGCGAGTTTTCGGGGAAACCCCGCTCCTCCTACCCCTCCGCCACCACCTCCACCCACCCACCCCGCCCTCCACTACTGACCCTCTCCACCACCTTAAACGCCGCCTCCACCACCTACAAACCCAACAGGACCTGGCGACCGACACCAACCACTCCAACCCATACAAACCTGGCCAGTTCTTCGTCGTAGCACACCTTCCCGCCCCCACCAAGACCTCCCCCCGGTTCAATGGCCCCTTCAAAATCATCGGAGTCCCTAACCCCTACCAAGTAATCATTGACCAACAAGGACAGCAATGCACTAACTGAAATCGCCACGTGCCACCCTTCCACCCAGCCAACAATGACCACCCCCACACCCGAGCACCCCGCACCTCTTCCCACACACCTGTCCACACCGAGTCTTCCGAGAATTACCCCCGAGACTCCTACTCTTACTCCTTCTCACCCTCACCCTCCACCTCACCGACAACCACGCCACCTCCCAACACACCCGATCCCGACGCACCACCTCCACCGCCTACATCACCGCCACCGCCCAACGCCACCACCTCCCACACCACACCGCCTCCACCGCCTACATCACCACCACCGCCCAACGCCACCACCTCCTCGCAGCTCACCACTCACCCCCCTACCACCTGCACACCCACCACCCCCCACGCCACACCACACTCCAGCCCACCACGCACAGACACCACCCACCCAACCTCCCCCTCCCTCCCCCATGACCATTCTCATTATACGTGCCACACCACATCCCCACCCGCCTCCCCCCCTAATGGCTGCACGCCCTCACCACCACCACGTGCACAACCACCCTCACCACCCACACCCACACTCACTACCACCACCACCAGGTCAGGACGCCTTTCACGCCCACCCTCCAGATACACTCCAACACCACCTCCCATTGCACACCCATCCCGCCACCCACCACCACAAACCCCCCCTACCCCAAACACCTCCCCCATAACCCTCACTCTCCACCAAGCACGATGGAATCCTCTCAAATCCCAATTCCCCAAAGTACAACACTCCTCCCACAGACTCATCCCCCATAAAAGCACCAATCTCCCGTCACTCTCCAGCATTCACCTTCTATCTCCTCACCAGGCACCATTCCCCGAGATGAAAATTACGAGAGTGCACTGGCTACCCCACGACCGCCCACCTGTCAGGATTCGGGAAACCCACCACCTTCTCCGCCTCCTACGCCAGACCGACCACCCGTCCTCCATCCGGCTCACTCTCAACCCGTATCGGGAGCCTAACCCCATCACCCACCACTGGACCAGCCTCCTACAACGCCTCACCCCAGCCCACCAGACATCCACCTCCACAACATACCACCTCCAGTCACGGGGTCGTGACTTTTCTACCACGGAGGGTGGTAAAATGCCCGCCGTCGGACCACCCACCCCGCCACCCCCCACCCCACCACTGGGCCGCTACCACACCACCACCCCAGCAGGACACAACAGTGGGGCTAGTGACCCAGGTCAAGAGGGTCACCGGGACACTACTGTCCTGAGTCCCTTTTCCCCACAACTACCCCAACACCAGGTGACCGGAAAAAGCCAACGACCTTGTGGGTGGGACAACCATCGCCAGAACTGGGGTGGGACTGAACAAGCTTCAGTCCCAGGTAACGCCTTGGCAATGGCCATTGTTACCACCTCAAGGGCTGGAGGCCCAAGGGCAGGAGGCCCAAGGCTACGGCCAGATGTGTGCACCAGGGTAAGGGGACCCTTAGCCACTCCAAGGGCAGGAAGCCCAAGGCTATGGCCAGAAGTGTGCACCAGGGTAAGGGGACCCTTAGCCACTCCAAGGGCAGGAAGCCCAAGGCTATGGCCAGTAGTGTGCACCAGGGTAGGGAAACCCTTAGCCACTCCAAGGGCAGGAAGCCCAAGGCTATGGCCAGAAGTGTGCACCAGGGTAAGGGGACCCTTAGCCACAGCTTTAGTATACACCGGAGAGAGAGTTGCCTCTGTGCATCCCTCTCCACGTACCAGAGAGGACACAGACTCCGTGAATCCTTCTCCTGCCTCTTCCCCCTGTGGGAGCCTTTCGTCACCATCTGGGAGTGTTGCCCCGGAGGTGTCACCAGAGTGGTGGCAAGGCCAGAAACCGGACCTACCTCCCACGCCTGGGAAATCTCTGTTCCTGCCAGACACCAGACGGAGACGGTGCCGCAGCCCAACCCTGTCGGAGTCTCTCCCAATAGGTGACCGCAGCCCCAGGACCCCCAGGCCCGACCAGCAGACTCCAGATGAGGGCAACCCAGACTCCCTCACCCCACGGAGCCAGAGACGACAGGCCCGCCTCCTCCAGCTGTTTGGCCCCAGTCTTGAGGGCCACCTCTCAGGTCGAGGCCCCCAGACAGGAGGGCCTCCCTGCACCTCACCGACGACCAGGATCCGGGCAGTGACTCCACTGTGGGTAGTGTATTGCCCCTTGCAGGCAGAGTCCCCCTAGGGCCCTCTCCTCACGCCCATACGACATAGTGCACTCCACCCAGGAAACACGGGTAAATAAGTGACGCCCATTGTACCGAGAACAAACCAGGGGAAAGAACAGTGAACAGTGGCCGACTGAAGACCAGTGTAAAGCCAGTGACAGTTACTATTAGTCTATAAGAACTGGATACCCGGCAGAACAGAATATAATCTAGACCTTCCGTAAGAGAACTTATAGTAATTGTGTGAGTCCCCAAGTAAAAGAACTTTCAGTAACTGTGAACGGAGATTGGGGTGCGCGGGCGATTCAAAAATCTGTGTGAAAGTGCCGCCACGACTAAGTGACTACATTGAGTGTCGTGATCTGCACCCTGTCTTATTTATAGTAGTATTTTCCCCATGGACTCTTAATCTTCTTTATTCCCCTTGCTTCCAACTAAATATATATTCTGCCTAAAGATGAAATACGGGTATCAATGCATATAGTTCGTGAAATTAATGTACATGCATTATATCGTGTGTTAAGTGTTACGGTGCATTGTGGTGTCAAAGGCTAACTCTGTGTCCCTGTCTCCTGTATATCAAATATTACTCTGTGTTGTATTGTAACGGTGTAGAATTAAGGCAGTAGATGTGTTAAGGTATACTGCCTGGTTTTTATGTCCTGTTCCTTTGTGGATGCTTTACTTCCGGTCCGGAAACAGGACCCCGCTCAGTCGCTAGTGCTTTTAGGACGAGAAGTCGACCTAAAAACACTCAGCATAACACTGGTGGCAAGCGGTGGTTCTGGATCCGAATAAAGCACGGAGGAACGATAAAGGAAAACTTGCACAATGGCAGCCAAACCGCACATTCAGTTGCCGAAATTCAACCCGGACCAATGTGACATTGATGTGTATTTAGATATGGTTAAACCCCTTTCAGACATTGGGTTCGACTCGGACAAAGAATAGATTGCAGTCACATTACCTAACCTGGGTAAAATAATCGCCACTGTCGCACCAAAAATCATCCCAGAACTGACATGGGACCAATTCTCACAAATTGTGAGACAGGCTTTCATGCCTTCCATGGGCAGAGTTCTCGCTCTCTCTCAACTCGACGCCCTCACCTACGACGGTAAATTAGACGACACTTTCGTCCAGGCTCGGCACCTCGTCAGCGCCGCTTATCCCGAGGCAGCCACAAATACTCGGGATATTCACACATTCAATGCCCTGCTGAGGATTCTCCCTAGCAAGATCAGAGAGCATTTCTCCATCTATGATCCCTCAGGGAACATGGACCAGGACCTGCAACTCGTCCGACGTCTCCTAGCCGCCCGTCCCATGCCACAATCTCTTCACGCAGTGACAAGATTCCCCACAAACCAGAACCCCCCACCAAAACCAAAGCCGCCGCCTCACCAGTCACGCACGGAGCCGCCTCCTACTGTGCCCAGGGCTCACCTGCAGAAGAAACGCCCCAACCCCAGGGATCAAGGTAACCTCATCACCATTAATCATTGGGAGTTCACGGCCTGCAGTCGCACCTGCCCCCTGCGCGACATAAGAGAGCAGTTCAATGCAAGCAGGCGCTGGAACTTTCACCAAGGGCGTAAGAAGGTCTCCTCCTTGGATGCCGCTGCCCAGGAAGACGACGCGCCGCCACTAGCCTACCCAGGACCGGACGACGACGAACACGACGATCACACCTAACCTCAGCAGATGGATTTTTAGACCTGTCCCCGCACCTCCCCACGGTGGCGGGGGCCACCTAACACAACTACAGATCCCCAGTCTGTGACAAGATTTGGCTGAACGGGGTCAAGGCGAGACTACTGGTACACACGGGAGCAGGCAGGTCATGCCTCTACTCCCACTTCTACTCCCACCACACCTCTGCTTTCGGCCCTCTTCTCCCCACAACAGCCAACCTCGTAGATGCGGGGGATGGCCCCCTACCCATCTGTGGGGAAACCCGGGCCCTTCAAACGAGCACTCACCAACGAGTGTCCATCAACCACCCCTTCATCATATTTGATTCCACATGCAATCAATATGATGGATGCCTTGGGCTGGACCTCCTCCAAAAACTCCATGCGACCATCGATTGTCATTAGCGTCGCCTCCACTTCAGTCCAGCCCGCCACAACCAAGCATCAATCAACAAAGGAAAAACAAAATCCAGAAGAAGAAAAAAACACCACCTCCCCCACACCACCCCCACACACACACTCCCCGGACACTCACCTGCCCCAACCCACCTGTACATGTAACCCCACCCCGACCTCACTCAATGCCTCACTTGATCCCCTTCCATCCCCATCCCCCACTCCACTTCTACTGGCCTCCTCTCCATCTTTTCCTGCCACTATCGCTTCCACAATCACCATTCCACCCCATCACGAAGCTTGGGTGAAACTGAACAGACCCTCAGGTACCTCCGTCCTTTTTTCACCATCCATACCCACCGGACCCCTCTCGTCCTGTTTAGTGTCCCCCACCTTCCTTCCCCCCTATGCCCAAGAGATCCGTATCGCAAACATCGCCACAACACCGCTAACTCTACCACGAGGACTCATCATTGGCGACACGGAAGAAGCCAAACCATGCCAAGCACCACCCACTAATCACCCCACTCTCCCCGACCTACCATCACATCTATCCCCTTCCCAAACCAACAGCCTCCGACAACTACTCCTGGACTTTCAGGACCTATTCTCCTCCGGCCCAACAGACCTTGGCCACACTACTTATCTCAGCCACGAGATACATACTACCGGACCTCCCATTCGCCAACCATCATGCCGAAAAATCCCAAACAATGGGCAGAAGAAGACCGGCAGGTCCAGGATATGCTTGATGCCGGTGTCATTTCCAACTCCACTAGCCCGTGGTCCTCACCTGTTGTACTCGTGCGTAAGAAAGATGGAACCATGCGTTTCTGCGTCGATTACCGCAGAGTGAAAGACGTTACTATCAAAGATGCTATGCCCCTACCCAGGATCGACGACTCTCTTGACTTCCTGCATGGATTGACATGGTTCTCTACCCTAGACCTGCAATCAGGCTATTGGCAGGTCCCCGAACACCCAGACGACAAGCACAAGACCGCCTTCTCAACGTCGAATGGGAAGCATTACGAATTTAACGTCCTTCCCTTCGGACTCTGCAATGCCCCCGGCACATTTTCCCACCTCATGGAACCTGTTCTGAGCAGGCTGACCTGGGAGACCTTTTTGGCCTACCTGGATGACGTCATTGTCTTCAGTCACACCTGTGCTGACCACCTCCACCGCCTCAAACAGATGTTCCAATGCATATACCAGGCTGGGCTCAAACTCAGACCCACAAAGTGTGTTTTGGCCGAACGATCAGTCACCTTCTTTGGACACCTGATCAATGCCGAAGGCATCTCCCCTAACCCCGCCAAGCTACTTGCGATCGTCGACATCCCCCTACCTCGTGACGTACACGAAACCAGAGCCTTCCTAGGTCTAAACTCATATTACAGGCATTTCATAAAACGCTTTGCAGACATCGCCAACCCTTTACACGACCTGACAAAAAAAGGCGAACCATTCATATGGACAGAACCAAGAAAAACTGCATTCACCACCCTCAAGTCCAAGCTGACCTCCACCCCCGTCGTCACATTCCCAGATTACAACCTCCCCTACCGTCTATATACTGACGTCTCACTCATCGCCGTAGGGACTGTCCTTGCTCAAGTGCAAGACGGCCGCGAGCATATCATCGCCTGTGCCAGCCGCACCCTAAATAATGCGGAAAGGAATTATGCGGCCATCAAACGCGAGTGCCTCGGAATCATCTGGGCCCTCGACTACTTCCATTCATATATCCCAGGCACCCACGTGATTGTCATTACTGACCACAAATCCCTACAATGGTTACGCCAGTCCAACACCACCAACGCATAACTCATTCGATGGCGAGAAGCACTCGAGGAGTATGATTTTGAAATATCATACCGACCAGGCAAGCTCCACACGAACGCCGACGCCCTTTCCTGTCTACCCATCAATGTCATTTCCACGGAACTAGACCTTATCCAAATCTGGCACAATAAACAATGCCCTACTTGGATCCCTCTGAGCACATTTGCCAAACTCCACCTTCACGGCGATCACCTGTTCGATCCCAACGGCCACATCGTCCTAAGTTCTACCACCGCCCACGACACTATACTGCACCTTCACGCCAACAATGGCATCCACCTGGGGACTAAAAAACTCTTACAAATCTTCAGTGATATGTACTGGACACCTAACCCATCCACCATTGCCAAGAACATCATACAATCCTGCCGTGCCTGTGCTTTAGGGAAGGACATCACTCGCACACCCGGCCCTTCAGGAAAACTAACAGCACAGAAACCTTGGTAATTGCTTTCCCTAGACGTCATCGGCCCCCTCACACCCAAAACAGGGTACAAAAACATTATCACATTCGTGGATGTATACTCAAATTTCATCATCCCATGCCCCATCAAAGATCACAGTGCGGTATCTATCGCCGACGCCCTAACTCGCCACGTCTTCCCGTATTTTGGCATTCCCCAAGCACTGCACTCGGATAATGCCCCAGAATTCACTCTCAAAGTTTCAGAAGAACTGACGAATATACTCGTGTATCATATCTCCCACTCATCCCTCTACTGGCCCCAAGGTAACAGCATCTGCGAGAGGAGCCATCGCTCCCTCATGAATCAGGTCCGCACACGCATCATGCAAACAAGGAACGACGATTGGCCTGCCAATGTCAAGATTGTCCAATGGGGCCTGAATACATGCCCACGAGAGGACGGTATAATACCCCATGAGCGAGTTTTCGAGGAAACCCCGCTCCTCCTATCCCTCCGCCACCACCTCCACCCACCCACCCCGCCTTCCACTACTGACCCTCTTCACCACCTTAAACGCCGCCTCCACCACCTACAAACCCAACAGGACCTGGCGACCGACACCAACCACTCCAACCCATACAAACCTGGCCAGTTCTTCGTCGTAGCACACCTTCCCGCCCCCACCAAGACCTCCCCCGGTTCAATGGCCCCTTCAAAATCATCGGAGTCCCTAACCCCTACCAAGTAATCATTGACCAACAAGGACAGCAATGCACGTACCGAAATCGCCACGTGCGACCCTTCCACCCACCCAACAATGACCACCCCCACACCCGCGCGCCCCGCACCTCTTCCCACACACCTGTCCACACCGAGCCATCCGAGAATTACCCCCGAGACTCCTACTCTTACTCCTTCTCACCCTCACCCTCCACCTCACCGACAACCACGCCACCTCCCAACACACCCGATCCCGACGCACCACCTCCACCGTCTACATCACCGCCACCGCCCAACGCCAACACCTCCCACACCACACCGCCTCCACCGCCTACATCACCACCATCGCCCAACGCCACCACCTCCTTGCAGCTCACCACTCACCCCCGTACCACCTGCACACCCACCACCCCCCACGCCACACCACACTCCAGCCCACCAAGCACAGACACCACCCACCCAACCTCCCCCTCCCTCCCCCATGACCATTCTCATTATACGTGCCACACCACATCCCCACCCGCCTCCTCCCGTAATGGCCGCACACCCTCACCACCACCACGTGCACAACCACCCTCACCACCCACACCCACACTCACTACCAACACCACCAGGTCAGGACGCCTTTAACACCCACCCTCAGATACACTCCAACACCACCTTCCATTGCACACTCATCCCGTCACCCACCACCACAAACCCCCCCCTACCCCAAACACCTCCCCCATAACACTCACTCTCCGCCAAGAACGATGGAATCCTCTCAAATCCCAATTCCCCAAAGTACAACGCTCCTCCCACAGACTCATCCCCCATAAAAACACCAACCTCCCGTCACTCTCGAGCATTCACCTTCTATCTCCTCACCAGGCACCATTCCCCGAGATGAAAACTACGAGAGTGCACTGGCTACCCCACGACCGCCCACCTGTCAGGATTCAGGAAACCCACCACCTTCTCCGCCTCCTACGCCAGATCGACCACCCGTCCTCCATCCGGCTCACTCTCAACCCGTATCGGGAGCCTAACCCCATCACCCACCACTGGACCAGCCTCCTACAACGCCTCACCCCAGCCCACCAGACATCCACCTCCACAACATACCACCTCCAGTCACGGGGCGTGACTTCTCTAGCACGGAGGGTGGTAAAATGCCCGCCGTCAGACCACCGACCCCGCCACCCCCCACCCAACCACTGGGCCGCTACCACACCACCACCCCAGCAGGACACAACAGAGGGGCTAGTGACCCAGGTCAAGAGGGTCACCAGGACGCTACTGTCCTGAGTCCCTTTTCCCCACAACTACCCCAACACTAGGTGACCGAAAAAAGCCAATGACCTTGTGGGTGGGACAACCATCGCCAGAACTGAGGTGGGACTGAACAAGCTTCAGTCCCAGGTAACGCCTTGGCAACGGCCATTGTTACCACCTCAAGGGCTGGAGGCCCAAGGGCAGGATGCCCAAGGCTATGGCCAGAAGTGTGCACCAGGGTAAGGGGACCCTTAGCCACTCCAAGGGCAGGAAGCCCAAGGCTATGGTCAAAAGTGTGCACTAGGGTAAGGAGACCCTTAGCCACTGCAAGGGCAGGAAGCCCAAGGCTATAGCCAGTAGTGTGCACCAGGGTAGGGAAACCCTTAGCCACTCCAAGGGCAGGAAGCCCAAGGCTATGGCCAGAAGTGTGCACCAGGGTAAGGGGACCCTTAGCCACAGCTTTAGTATACACCGGAGAGAGAGTTGCCTCTGTGCATCCCTCTCCACGTACCAGAGAGGACACAGACTCCGTGAATCCTTCTCCTGCCTCTTCCCCCTGTGGGAGCCTTTCGTCACCATCTGGGAGTGTTGCCCCGGAGGTGTCACCAGAGTGGTGGCAAGGCCAGAAACCGGACCTACCTCCCACGCCTGGGAAATCTCTGTTCCTGCCAGACACCAGACGGAGACGGTGCCGCAGCCCAACCCTGTCGGAGCCTCTCCCAATAGGTGACCGCAGCCCCAGGACCCCCAGACCCGACCAGCAGACTCCAGATGAGGGCAACCCAGACTCCCTCACCCCACGGAGCCAGAGACGACAGGCCCGCCTCCTCCAGCTGTTTGGCCATAGTCTTGAGGGCCACCTCTCAGGTCGAGGCCCCCAGACAGGAGGGCCTCCTTGCACCTCACCGACGACCAGGACCCGGGCAGTGACTCCACTGTGGGTAGTGTATTGCCCCTTGCAGGCAGAGTCCCCCTAGGGCCCTCTCCTCACGCCTATATGACATAGTGCTCTCCACCCAGGAAACACGGGTAAATAAGTGACACCCATTGTACCGAGAACAAACCAGGGGAAAGAACAGTGAACAGTGGCCGAGTGAAGACCAGTGTAAAGCCAGTGACAGTTACTATTAGTCTATAAGAACTGGATACCCGGCAGAACAGAAAATAATCTAGACCTTCCGTAAGAGGACTTATAGTAATTGTGTGGGTCCCCAAATAAAAGAACTTTCAGTAACTGTGAACGGAGATTGGGGTGCGCGGGCGATTCAAAAATCTGTGTGAAAGTGCCGCCACGACTACGTGACTACATTGAGTGTCGCAATCCGCACCCTGTCTTATTTATAGTAGTATTTCCCCCATGGACTCTTAATCTTCTTTATTCCCCTTGCTTCCAACTAAATATATATTCTGCCTAAAGATGAAATACGGGTATCAATGCATATAGTTCATGACATTAATGTACATGCATTATATCGTGTGTTAAGTGTGACTGTGCATTGTGGTGTCAAAGGCTAACTCTGTGTCCCTGTCTCCTGTATATCAAATATTACTCTGTGTTGTATTGTAACGGTGTAGAATTAAGGCAATAGATGTGTTAAGGTATACTGCCTGGTTTTTATGTCCTGTTCCTTTGTGGATGCTTTACTTCCGGTCCGGAAACAGGACCCCGCTCAGTCGCTAGTGCTTTTAGGACGAGAAGTCGACCTAAAAACACTCAGCATAACACTGGTGGCAAGCGGTGGTTCTGGATCCGAATAAAGCACGGAGGAACGATAAAGGAAAACTTGCACAATGGCAGCCAAACCGCACATTCAGTTGCCGAAATTCAACCCGGACCAATGTGACATTGATGTGTATTTAGATATGGTTAAACCCCTTTCAGACATTGGGTTCGACTCGGACAAAGAATAGATTGCAGTCACATTACCTTACCTGGGAAAAGTAATCGCCACTGTCGCACCAAAAATCATCCCAGAACTGACATGGGACCAATTCTCACAAATTGTGAGACAGGCTTTCATGCCTTCCATGGGCAGAGTTCTCGCTCTCTTTCAACTCGACGCCCTCACCTACGACGGTAAATTAGACGACACTTTCGTCCAGGCTCGGCACCTCGTCAGCGCCGCTTATCCCTAGGCAGCCACAAATACTCGGGATATTCACACATTCAATGCCCTGCTGAGGATTCTCCCTAGCAAGATCGGAGAGCATTTCTCCATCTATGATCCCTCAGGGAACATGGACTGGGACCTATAACTCGTCCGACGTCTCCTAGCCGCCCGTCCCATGCCACAATCTCTTCACGCAGTGACAAGATTGCCCACAAACCAGAACCCCCCACCAAAACCAAAGCCGCCGCCTCACCAGTCACGCACGGAGACGCCTCCTACTATGCCCAGGGCTCACCTGCAGAAGAAACGCCCCAACCCCAGGGATCAAGGCAACCTCATCACCATTAATCATTGGGAGTTCACGGCCTGCAGTCGCACCTGCCCCCTGCGCGACATAAGAGAGCAGCTCAAGGCAAGCAGGCGCAGGAACTTTCACCAAGGGCGTAAGAAGGTCTCCTCCTTGGACGCCGCTGCCCAGGAAGACGACGCGCCGCCACTAGCCTACCCAGGACCGGACGACGATGAACACGACTGTCACACCTAACCTCAGCAGATGGATTTCTAGGCCAGCCCCCGCACCTCCCCACGGTGGCGGGGGCCACCTAACACAACTACAGATCCCCAGTCTATGACAAGATTTGGCTGAATGGGGTCAAGGCGAGACTACTGGTAGACACGGGAGCAGTCAGGTCATGCCTCTTCTCCCACTTCTACTCCCACCACATCTTTGCTTTCGGCCCTCTTCTCCCCACCTCAGCCAACCTCGTAGACGTGGGGGATGGCCCCCTACCCATCTGTGGATAAACCCGGGCCCTTCAAACGAGCACTCACCAACGAATGTCCATCAACCACCCCTTCATCATATTTGATTCCACATGCAATCAATATGATGGATGCCTTGGGCTGGACCTCCTCCAAAAACTCCATGCGACCATCGATTGTCATCAGCGTCGCCTCCACTTCAGTCCAGCCCGCCCCAACCAAGCATCAATCAACAAAGGAAAAACAAAATCCAGAAGAAGAAAAAAAACACCACCTCCCCCACACCACCCCCACACACACACTCCCCGGACACTCACCTGCCCCAACCCACCTGTACATGTAACCCCACCCCGACCTCACTCAATGCCTCACTTCATCGCCTTCCATCCCCATCCCCCACTCCACTTCTACTGGCCTCCTCTCCATCTTTTCCTGCCACTATCGCTTCCACAATCACCATTCCACCCCACCACGAAGCTTGGGTGAAACTGAACAGACCCTCAGGTACCTCCGTCCTTTTTTCACCATCCATACCCACCGGACCCCTCTCGTCCTGTTTAGTGTCCCCCACCTTCCTTCCCCCCTATGCCCAAGAGATCCGTATCGCAAACATCGCCACAACACCGCTAACTCTACCACGAGGACTCATCATTGGCGACACGGAAGAAGCCAAACCATGCCAAGCACCACCCACTAATCACCCCACTCTCCCCGACCTACCATCACATCTATCCCCTTCCCAAACCAACAGCCTCCGACAACTACTCCTGGACTTTCAGGACCTATTCTCCTCCAGCCCAACAGACCTTGGCCACACTACTTATCTCAGCCACGAGATACATACTACCGGACCTCCCATTCGCCAACCATCATGCCGAAAAAATCCCAAACAATGGGCAGAAGAAGACCGGCAGGTCCAGGATATGCTTGATGCCGGTGTCATTTCCAACTCCACTAGCCCGTGGTCCTCACCTGTTGTACTCGTGCGTAAGAAAGACGGAACCATGCGTTTCTGCATCGATTACCGCAGAGTGTATGACGTTACTATCAAAGATGCTACACCCCTACCCAGGATCGACGATTCTTTTGACTTCCTGCACTGATTGACATGGTTTTCTACCCTAGACCTGCAATCAGGCTATTGGCAGGTCCCAGTCCACCCAGACGACAAGCACAAGACCGCCTTCTCAACGTCGAATGGGAAGCATTACGAATTTAACGTCCTTCCCTTCGGACTCTGCAATGCCCCCACCACATTTTCCCGCCTCATGGAATCTGTTCTGAGCAGGCTGACCTGGGAGACCTTTTTGGCCTACCTGGATGACGTCATTGTCTTCAGTCACACCTGTGCTGACCACCTCCACCACCTCAAACAGATGTTCCAATGCATACGCCAGGCTGGGCTTAAACTAAAACCCACAAAGTGTGTTTTGGCCGAACGATCAGTCACTTTCTTTGGACATCTGATCAATGCCGAAGGCATCTCCCCTGACCCCTCCAAGCTACGTGCGATCGTCGACATCCCCCTACCTCGCGATGTACACGAAACCAAAGCCTTCCTAGGTCTAAACTCATATTACAGGCATTTCATAAAAGGCTTTGCAGACATCGCCAACCCTTTACACGACCTGACAAAAAAGGCGAACCATTCATATGGACAGAACCAAGAAAAACTGCATTCACCACCCTCAAGTCCAAGCTGACCTCCACCCCCGTCGTCACATTCCCAGATTACAACCTCCCCTTCCGTCTATATACTGACGTCTCACTCATCGCCGTAGGGACTGTCCTTGCTCAAGTGCAAGACGGCCGCGAGCATATCATCGCCTGTGCCAGCCGCACCCTAAATCCTGCGGAAAGGAATTATGCGGCCACCAAACGCGAGTGCCTCGGAATCATCTGGGCCCTCGACTACTTCCATTCATATATCCCAGGCACCCACGTGATTGTCATTACTGACCACAAATCCCTACAATGGTTACGCCAGTCCAACACCACCAACGCATAACTCATTCGATGGCGAGAAGCACTCGAGGAGTATGATTTTGAAATATCATACCGACCAGGCAAGCTCCACACGAACGCCAACACCCTTTCCTGTCTACCCATCAATGCCATTTCCACGGAGCCAGACCTTATCCAAATATGGCACAATAAACAATGCCCTACCTGGATCCCTCCGAGCACATTTGTCAAACTCCACCTTCACGGCGATCACCTGTTCGATCCCAAAGGCCACATCGTCCTAAGTTCTACCACCGCCCACGACACTATGCTGCACCTTCACGCCAACAATGGCATCCACCTGGGGACTAAGAAACTCTTACAAGTCTTCAGTGATATGTACTGGACACCTAACCCATCCACCATTGCCAAGAACATCATACAATCCTGCCTCGCCTGTGCTTTGGGGAAGGACATCACTCGCACACCCAGCCCTTCAGGAAAACTAACAGCACAGAAACCTTGGCAATTGCTTTCCCTAGACGTCGTCGGCCCCCTCACACCCAAAACAGGGTACAAATACATTATCACATTCGTGGATGTATACTCAAAGTTCATCATCGCATGCCCCGTCAAAGATCACAGCGCGGTATCTGTCGCCGACGCCCTAACTCGCCACGTCTTCCCGTATTTTGGCATTCCCCAAGCACTGCACTCGGATAATGCCCCAGAATTCACTGGCAAAGTCTGGGAAGGACTGGCGAATATACTCGGGTATCATATCTCCCACTCATCCCCCTACTGGCCTCAAGGTAACAGCATCTGCGAGAGGAGCCATCGCCCCCTCATGAATCAGGTCCGCACACGCATCATGGAAACAAGGAACGACGATTGGCCTGCCCATGTCAAGATTGTCCAATGGGGCCTGAATACATGCCCACGAGAGAACGGTATAATACCCATGAGCGAGTTCTTGGGAAAACCCCGCTCCTCCTACCCCTCCGCCACCACCGCCACCCACTCACCCCGCCTTTCACTACTGACCCTCTCCACCACCTTAAATGCCGCCTCCACCATCTACAAACCCAACAGGACCTGGCGACCGACACCAACCACTCCAACTCATACAAACCTGGCCAGTTCTTCGTCGTAGCACACCTTCCCGCCCCCACCAAGACCTTCCCCCGGTTCAATGGCTCCTTCAAAATCATCTGAGTCCCTTACCCCTACCAAGTAATCATTGACCAACAAGGACAGCAATGCACGTACCGAAATCGCCACGTGCGACCCTTCCACCCACCCAACAATGACCACCCCCACACCCACGCGCCCCGCACCTCTTCCCACACACCCCTCCACACCGAGCCTTACGAGAATTACCCCCGAGACTCCTACTCTTACTCCTTCTCACCCTCACCCTCCACCTCACCGACAACCACGCCACCTCCCAACACACCCAATCCCGACGCACCACCTCCACCGCCTACATCACCGCCACCGCCCAACGCCACCACCTCCCACACCACACCGCCTCCACCGCCCACATCACCACCATCGCCCAATGCCACCACCTCCTCACAGCTCACCTCTCATCCCCCTACCACCTGCACACTCACCACCCCCCACGCCACACCACACTCCAACCCACCACGCACAGACACCACCCACCCAACCTCCCCCTCCCTCCCCCATGACCATTCTCATTATACGTGCCACACCACATCCCCACCCGCCTCCTCCCCTAATGGCCACACGCCCTCACCACCACCACGTGCACAACCACCCTCACCACCCACACCCACACTCACTACCACCACCACCAGGTCAGGACGCCTTTCACGCCTACCCTCCAGATACACTCCAACACCACCTTCCATTGCACACCCATCCCGCCAACCACCACCACAAACCCCCCCTACCCCAAACACCTCCCTCATGACCCTCACTCTCCACCAAGCACGATGGAATCCTCTCAAATCCTAATTCCCCAAAGTACAACGCTCCTCCCACAGACTCATCCCCCATAAAAGCACCAATCTCCCGTCACTCTCCAGCATTCACCTTCTATCTCCTCACCAGGCACGATTCCCCAAGATGACAATTACGAGAGTGCACTGGCTACCCCACGACCGCCCACCTGTTAGGATTCGGGAAACCCACCACTTTCTCAACCTCCTACGCCAGACCGACCACCCGTCCTCCATCCGGCTCACTCTCAACCCGTATCGGGAGCCTAACCCCATCACCCACCACTGGACCAGCCTCCTACAATGCCTCACCCCAGCCCACCAGACATCCACCTCCACAACATACCACCTCCAGTCACGGGGTCGTGACTTTTCTACCATGGAGAGTTGTAAAATGCCCGCCGTCGGACCACCCACCCCACCACCCCCCACCCCACCACTGGGCCGCTACCACACCACCACCCCAGGAGGACACAACAGTGGGGCTAGTGACCCAGGTCAAGAGGGTCACCGGGACGCTACTGTCCTGAGTCCCTTTTCCCCACAACTACCCCAACACCAGGTGACCGGAAAAAGCCAACGACCTTGTGGGTGGGACAACCATCGCCAGAACTGGGGTGGGACTGAACAAGCTTCAGTCCCAGGTAACGCCTTGGGAACGGCCATTGTTACCAACTCAAGGGCTGGAGGCCCAAGGGCAGGAGGCCCAAGGCTATGGCCAGAAGTGTGCACTAGGTTAAGGAGACCCTTAGCCACTCCAAGGGCAGGAAGCCCAAGGCTATGGTCAGAAGTGTGCACTAGGGTAAGGAGACCCTTAGCCACTCCAAGGGCAGGAAGCCCAAGGCTATGGCCAGTAGTGTGCACCACTATAGGGAAACCCTTAGCCACTCCAAGGGCAGGAAGCCCAAGGCTATTGCCAGAAGTGTGCACCAGGGTAAGGGGACTCTTAGCCACAGCTTTAGTATACACCGGAGAGAGAGTTGCCTCTGTGCATCCCTCTCCACGTACCAGAGAGGACACAGACTCCGTGAATCCTTCTCCTGCCTCTTTCCCCTGTGGGAGCCTTTCGTCACCATCTGGGAGTGTTGCCCCGGAGGTGTCATCAGAGTGGTGGCAAGGCCAGAAACCGGACCTACCTCTCACGCCTGGGAAATCTCTGTTCCTGCCAGATACCAGACGGAGACGGTGCCGCAGCCCAACCCTGTCGGAGCCTCTCCCAATAGGTGACCGAAGCCCCAGGACCCCCAGGCCCGACCAGCAGACTCCAGATGAGGGCAACCCAGACTCCCTCACCCCACGGAGCCAGAGACGACAGGCCCGCCTCCTCCAGCTGTTTGGCCCCAGTCTTGAGGGCCACCTCTCAGGTCGAGGCCCCCAGACAGGAGGGCCTCCCTGCACCTCACCGACGACCAGGACCCGGGCAGTGACTCCACTGTGGGTAGTGTATTGCCCCTTGCAGGCAGAGTCCCCCTAGGGCCCTCTCCTCACGCCCATACGATATAGTGCACTCCACCCAGGAAACACGGGTAAATAAGTGACACCCATTGTACCGAGAACAAACCAGGGGAAAGAACAGTGAACAGTGGCCGAGTGAAGACCAGTGTAAAGGCAGTGACAGTTACTATTAGTCTATAAGAACTGGATACCAGGCAGAACAGAAAATAATCTAGACCTTCCGTAAGAGAACTTATAGTAATTGTGTGAGTCCCCAAGTAAAAGAACTTTCAATAACTGTGAACGGAAATTGGGGTGTGCGGCCAATTCAAAAGTCTGTGTGAAAGTGCCGCCGCGACTAAGTGACTACATCGAGTGTCGCGATCCGCACCCTGTCTTATTTATAGTAGTATTTCCCCCATGGACTCTTAATCTTCTTTATTCCCCTTGCTTCCAACTAAATATATATTCTGCCTAAAGATGAAATACGGGTATCAATACATATAGTTCATGACATTAATGTACATGCATTATATCGTGTGTTAAGTGTGACTGTGCATTGTGGTGTCAAAGGCTAACTCTGTGTCCCTGTCTCCTGTATGTCAAATATTACTCTGTGTTGTATTGTAACGGTGTAGAATTGAGGCAATAGATGTGTTAAGGTATATTGCCTGTTTTTTATGTCCTGTTCCTTTGTGGGTGCTTTACTTCCGGTCCGGAAAGAGGACCCCGCTCAGTCGCTAGTGCTTTTAGGACGAGAAGTCGACCTAAAAAACACTCAGCATAACAATTGGGAATGAAGTTATGAAGCGTTATGCTGGGTGTTTTTAAGTCGACTTCTCGTCCTAAGAACACCAGCTACTGAGCTGGGTCCTCTTTCTGGACACGAAGTGAAGCACCCACAGAGGAACAGGACATAAAAACCAAGCAGTACACCTTAACACATCTATTACCTTAACTCTGACACCGTGACAATATACACAAAGAGATATTGGATACTTGTGAAAGACAGGGAATGCAGAATTAGCCTTTAATACAATGGGTAAGATTACACACACAGTAAGTCACTCTTCACTTGTACAGGAACATTTAGTATTGATATTACAGTACCCGAATAATACACTTTGGCAGAGATGGCGTTTGATTCACTGAGTAGGTTTCACTAGGGGAGGACGTGACCAGGAGTGGGGGAAACAAATAGTAACATAAGCGGGTAGAATACAGGTCGCGTCACTCGCGGGAGTTACTTAGGCCCAGTAGCACTGGATCACAGGTTTCTAATGAACCCCGCTCGCACCTGCTCTAACCCACGTTTTCTTTACGCCCTCCTGTATATGGTCTTTTCTGTTGTGCCAGGTATCGGGTCACTGTGCACTGAAAAGGTCTACGTATCATTCAGGAATTACTCTATTCTCTCTCACTATACACTACTGTGGTGATTGTTCACTGTATCAATGTCACTACGTACCCGCATTTCCCTTGGGTATCACTTGCTGTGCGTCCTGGGCGTGAGAGAGGGGCCCTATGGGGAACCCTCCTGTAGGGGGCAGCGCACTGTCTGTAGGGGCATCACTGCCCGGGTGGAAGTCGTCGTTAGGGTGCAGGGAGGCCCTCCACTCTGGGGGCCTCGACCTGAGAGGCAGCCCTCACACTGGACCATGCCGATGGGGTGCAGGGAGGCCCTTCGGTCTGGGGGCCTCGACCTGTGGGGTGGCCCTCGGGACTGGGGCCAAACAGCTGCAGGAGGCTGGCCTGGCGCTTCTGGCTCCTAGTAGAGAAAAAGCCTGGGTTGTCTGGGCCTGGGGACTGCTGGCCAGACCTGGGAGTCCGGGGACTGCGGCCACCTGCAGGAAGAAGCACCATCAGGGGTGAACTGCGTCGTCACCTCCATCGGGTGTCCGTCAGGTACAAGGACCTCCCAGGGGTAAGTGGTAGGGTTTGGACTAGGCCACGCCACCACTCCGTCAGCACCTCCGGGGAATTGCTCTGGTGGGGAGACAAAGGGCGTCCTACGCAGCCGAGAAGAAAGGGGTTGGCAGCGCAAGGGACCTCCTGCTCCAGGAGAGCCTTTGGAGTCACGAATGAGTGGTGTATGGTGACCATGCCCTCCCCGTCACGTACGGTAGCCGTGAACTCGGTTTCGTGACTCCTAGGGCTCTCAGCTGAAGGTCGTAAGGTGGCCGCTCCTTCCCTGTCACGTACGCTGACCATAAACCCGTCGCTGCTCCCGAAGGAGGAAGAGGCAGGAGAGGGGTGCACAGGGACAGCGCCCTCTCCGGTGCGTGCTGAGGCTGTTGCCGAGGGTCTGCTTACCCTATGACGCACTAAGGCCGTAGCCGTGTGCCTGCCCACCTGCTGGGAAGCAACTGAAGGGCGTACGGTGGCCGCTCCTTCCCCATCTAGTACGGTGGCCGTGAAAGCGGTGTTACTCCCACAGGAGGAAAAGGCAGGAGAGGGGTGCACAGGGGCAGCACCCTCTCTGGTACATCCTGAGGCCGTAACCGAGAGTCTGCTTACCCTTGCACGCACTAAGGCCGTAGCCGTGGGCCTGCCTGCCCTTCGGGAAATAACTGAGGCGTTACTCCAGTAGGAGGTAATAGTGGATGAGGGGCGTACGGTGGCTGATCCCTCCCTGTCACATACGGTGGCCGTGAACATGGTTCCACTATTACTCTCTCTGTCAGTCGGGGCGTGTTCAATTACTAACGCCCCGAGGCCGTCCCCAGAGGTGGCTGTGACTGAGGGGCGTACGGTGGCCACTCCCTCCCCCTTCACGTACGGTGGCCGTGATGGCGGTGTCACAGGGGGAAACAACTGAAGGGCGTACGTTGGCCGCTCCTTCCCCGGTATGTACGGTGGCTGTACCGTGGTGTTGCTTGGGACTGACTCTGGATCAGCCCCACCCCGAACCTGCCAAGGGTTGCCCCACCTGCAGGGTCGTTGCCTTTTGTAACTCACCTGGTGTTGCGACAGTTGCGGGGAAGAGGGGCTCTGGGGATAAGTGTCCTGGTGACCCTCTTGTCCTGGGTCACTAACCCCGCCTTTGTTTCCTCCTGGGGTGGTGGTGTGGTGGCGGCTCGGTGGTGGGGTAGGGGGTGGCGTGGTGAGTTGTCCGGTGGCGGCAGTTATTTTACCACCCTCCGTCTTGAAAAAGTCATGGCCCCATGACTGAAGGTGGTATGTTGTGGTGGTGGACGTTTGGTGTGCCGGGGTGAGGTGTCGGAGGAAGTTGGTCCAGTGGAGGGTGGTGGGGTTCGGCTCTCGGTGTGGGTTGAGAGTAAGCCGGAGGGAGGATGGGCGGTCTGTCCGGTGGAGGATCCAGAGAAGCTTGTGTGTTGCCCTGAGCCTGACCTGTGGGCGGTCGTGGGGCTGCCAGTGGATCCGGCAGGTAGGAGGCGAATCCTGGCGAGTGAGGGGAGTGTGTGGTTTTTATGGGGTCTGGGTGGGTGGGTGGAGCGTTGGGCTTTGGGGAATTGGGATTTGGGGAGATTCCATTTTGCTTGGTGGAGGTGTAGGGTGATGGGGGTGGTGTTTTTGATGAGGGTGGGTTGAGGATGTGAGCGGGGGGTCCTGTGGGTGGTGGGTGGTGGGGTTGGGGTGTATCTGGAGGGTGGACGTGACAGGCGTCCTGATCTGGTTGTGGTGGTGGTGAGGGTTGGTGTTGGTGGTGAAGGTGGGCGAGCATGTGGTGGTGAGGGGGTATGGCTGGAGGCGGATGGGATAGTGGGAGGGGGTGCAGTGTGTCATGTGTAGTGAAAATGTTCGTGGGGTAAGGGGGGTGTAGGTGGGTGGGCTGCGGGTTCACGTGGTGGAGTGGTTGCATGTGGTGGGTTGGGCGGTGGTGTAATGGATGTGGTGGTGTGTTGGTGGTTGTGAGGTGGGGTGATTTCTATGGAGGGTGATGCAGTGGGTGGGGTGGTGCCTTAGCGGTTTTGCGGGTGATGGGTGATAGGTGAGGGTGGCGTGGTGGTGTTGGGCGTTGGTCGGCTGAGTTGGTGTGGCGGAGGTTGCATTATTGGCAGTGATGGTGGTGGTGCAGGATCTGGTGGTAGAGAGGTGGGGTTAGGTATGGGTTGCCCAGGGGTGGGGTTGTGGGGTTGGGGGTTGGTGTCATTGTGGGGGGTTGGGGAGGTGGGGGTGGGTGAAGTGAGAGGCAGCATGCTTGTTGGGGATGTGGAGGGTGGGGGTGACAAGGAATAGGTGTAGGAGTCTCGAGGGTAATTCTGAGAAGACGCCAATTGGCCAGGTGTGCATGGAGAGGTGCGGGGCGCACGGGTATGGGGGTGGTCATTGTTGGAGGGTGGAATGGGTGCACGTAACGATTTCGGTAGCTGCGTGGTTGTCCGTGGTGGTCTATGACAACCTGGTAAGGGTTAGGGACCCTGATAATTTTGAAGGGGCCATCAAACCTGGGGGAATTCTTGGTGGGGATGGGCAGGTGTGCAACCGCCACTGAGTCGCCAAGCTTGTAGGGGTTGGAGGGGTTGGAGTCCGGTGTAAGGTCTTGTTGGGATTGTAGGTGGTGGAGGGGGTCGGTAGAGGAGGTGGGGGTTGGAGGATGTAGGTGGTGGCGGAGGGGTAGGAGTGGGGATTTCCCAAATACTCACTCGTGTGGGGTTATGCCGTCGTCCCGTGGGCAGGTATTAAGCCCCCATTGAACAATTTTGACGTGGGTGGGCCAATCGTCATTGCCTGTCTGCAGGATCCTGGTCCTGACTTGATTTAGGAGGGATCAATGGCTCCTCTCGCATACACTGTTACCTTGGGGCCAGTAGGGGGATGAGTGGAAGATTCAGTAGCCGAATATTTTGCCCAGTTCTTCCCAGACTTTTCCTGTGAATTCAGGGGCATTATCCGAGTGTAGGGCTTGTGGGATGCCAAAATAAGGGAAGACGTGGCGGACCAGGGCGTTGGCAACTGCTATGGCATTGTGGTCTTTGCCAGGGCAAGCGATGACGAATATTGAGTAGACGTCAACGAACGTGATGATATATCTGTATCCTGATTTTGGTGTGTGGGGGCCGACGACGTCGAGGGAAAGCAGCTGCCACGGTTTTTGTGGAGTTAATTTGTCTGATGGGCCAGGGATGCACGTGATGTCCTTTCCTAAAGCACAGGTGCGGCATGTTTGGATGATGTTTCTACCAATGGTGGATGGGTTGGCTGTCCAATACATGTCAGAGAATGCCTGTAACAGCTTTTTGATGCCGAGGTGGATGCCGTTGTTGGCGTGGAGGTGTATCATAGCATCATGAGCCGAGGCGGGGTCGAGGACGATGTGGCCGTCTGTGTCATACAGGTGTTTGCCGTGGAAGTGTAACCTGGCAAATGTACGTGGCGAGATCCAGGTAGGGCGCTGCTTGTCCTTCCACATTTGAATCAGGTCTGGTTTTGGGCAGACGGCGTTGATGTGTAGACGGGAGAGGGCGTCGGCGTTAGTGTGGAGTTTGCCTGGGCGGTATAAGATTTCAAAATCGAATTCTTCGAGAGCTTCCTGCCATCGAATGAGTTGGGCGTTTTTAGTATTGAACTGGTATAGCCATTGTAGTGATTCGTGGTCTGTGATGATGACTACGTGGGTGCCGGATATGTAGGAACGGAAGTACTCTAGTGCCCAGAGTATACTGAGGCACTCGCGTTTGGT
Source organism: Coenobita brevimanus (assembly GCF_032717465.1). Taxonomy (NCBI): domain Eukaryota; kingdom Metazoa; phylum Arthropoda; class Malacostraca; order Decapoda; family Coenobitidae; genus Coenobita; species Coenobita brevimanus. Next base: position 4,440,669 of record NC_136962.1, on the reverse strand, counting down.
GGCCGCGTAGTTTCGCTCAGCTTGGTTCAGGGTGCGGCCGGAGCAGGTGACGATATGTTCGCGCCCGTTTTGTACTTGCTCGAGGACAGCCCCTATAGCTATGAGGGAAAAGTCAGTATACAGACAAAAAGGGAAGTTGTAGTCTGGAAAAGAGATGACGGGTGCTGAAATCAGTTTGGATTTGAGGTCGTTGAATGCGGTCTTTCTGGTTTCGGTCCAAACAAATGGTTCGCCCTTCTTTGTCAGTTCATGTAGTTGTTTGGCTATGTTTGCAAATCCTTTTACGAACCGTCGGTAGTATGACGTAAGGCCTAGGAAGGCCTGGGTTTCATGGACATCTCGTTGTAGTGGGATTTCGGCGATGGCACGCAGTTTGTCGGGGTCAGGTGAGATGCCCTCGGCTCCAATCACGTGTCCTAGGAAGGAGACGGATCGTTCAGCTAGGACGAATTTTGTTGGCTTGAGTTTGAGGCCTGCCTGGCGGATATGTAGGAACACCTGTTTGAGGCAGTGGAGGTGGTCGGCCCAGGTGTGGCTAAAGACGATGACGTCATCTAGGTAGGCCAGGCAGATTTCCCAGGTTAAGCCGCTTAGCACTGATTCCATCAGACGGGAGAATGTGGCTGGGGCGTTGCAGAGTCTGAATGGGAGGACATTCAATTCGTAGTGTTTCCCGTTTGAGGTCGAGAAAGCAGTCTTTTGCTTGTCATCTGGGTGGACGGGAACCTGCCAGTACCTCGATTGCAGGTCGAGGGTGGAGAACCAAGTGGAGCTGTGCAGGGAGTCGAGGGAGTCGTCTATTCGAGGTAGAGGTGTGGCGTCCTTGATGGTGACATCATTTACTGTGTGGTAATCAACGCAGGATCACATGCTTCCGTCTTTTTTCCTCACGAGTACGACTGGGGAGGACCACGGGCTGGTGGAGTTGGAGATAACGTCGGCATCAATCATGTCTTGGACCTTCCGGTCTTCCTCTGCTTGCTGCTTAGGGTTTTTGTGGCGAGATGGTTAGCGAATGGGTGGTCCGTTCGTTTGTATCTCGTGACTGAGGAAAGTGGTGTGGCCGAGGTCTGTTGGGCCAGACGAGAATAGGTCCTGGAAGTCAAAGAGTAATTGTTGGAGGTTGTTGGTTTGGGAAGGGGATAGATGCGCGGGTAGGTCCGGCAGAGTTGGGTGGTAAGAAGTTGGTGTGTGGCATGGCTCGGCTTCCTCTGTTTCGCCAATGATGAGTCCTCTGGGTAGTGTTAATGGTGTTGTGGCGAGGTTAGCGATACAGATCGCTCGGGCTTGAGGGGGGAGGAAGGTGGGGGATACTAGACAGGAGGAGAGTGGTCCGGTAAGTAGGGATGGGGAAAAATGGACGGAGGTACCGGATGGTCTGTTTAGTTCCACCCAAGCTTCGTGATGGGACGGGATGGTGACGGTGGAGGCGATCGAGGCGGGAAAAGATGGAGAGGTGGGTGGTATAGGTGGTGGAGTGGATGGGATGGGGGAGTGGGGGAGTGGTGTGTTGGGTGAGGTTGGGGTGGTGTTGCATGCTGTTACGGAACACAGAGAGATAATGAACACTTCTATTGAGAATACTAAAATCACTACTGTCCCGCAAAGTTCCAGGTTCAAAACAAAAGGGTTAGATAAAATTACAAGTTAAAGTTTAATGCTCAAACTAACAACTAAACATTCAGGACTCATAAGGATAATGTAATGGCAAAAGACAGGTTAAATATATGGTTAACTGCAATAGCCTCTATTAACACGAAATTAGCAAGAGTAAATTTATCTAAGTCAGCCCTGATAAAATGAGAAAACCGGATAATGCTCAGTTAAGGCAATATATATTATTACAGATACAAAATATTATTACTACTGGCTGACGGTAAAAACTCCACATTAATCACAAAAACCTTACCAGGCCTACGAATTAACACCTTATGCTATACAGTACAAGAAAAAATGTAATAACACTTATACTCAAATTACACAGCAGCTAGATGGTTCGAGACTTCCTGAGGACTCACAAAAATAATAACTGTACAGGGGAGGACATGGATGTGAACAAAATGAGGAGTAGATCTAAGTGGCAATTAATGCAGAGACTGAGCTCATTATATAGGGGCCGGCAGAGCTTGATACAACTTGTAAGAAGGACGCGCAAATGAAGCCATAGGGGACAAAGAGTTGACACTCCTGCTCTGAACAAAAGAAAGAACGACTTTACTATAAGGGAGGAGAAGGGGGGATTGAGGTAGAACACGGAAGCTTGGTCACTATGGAAGCCACGAGGCGAATCGTGATCAAACATGCAGCATACTGTACATTAGAATTATACAAAGGATGATGAAATCATAGGCTATGTAACACCTCCCCACAAAAAAAAAAAAAAGAAATTTACAAAGGAAATTTCTTATTACTCTAAAACAATCTGTCTAAAGTCTAGGTAAGCAATCTGCAATAACATTTTCTTTCCCCTTGACATGTTGTATGTCTAATGAATACTCCTGAAGAAGTAGACTCCAGCTTGTCAATCTCTGATTTTTATCTTTAAACTTACTAAGGAATTTCAGTGGGTTATGATCGGTATAAATGACTATGGGGTCAAAACCAGAACACAAATAAAATGAAAAATACTGTAAACCCAAAATCAAGGCCAAAACCTCTTTCTCAATAGTTGAGTAGTTCTTTTGAGGTGGAGTGAACTTCTTACTGTAATAAGATACAGGGTGTTCAATACCCTGATAATCCTCTTGCAGCAAAACAGCCCCAGCTCCTGTATCACTTGTGTCAACAGCCATCTTAAAAGGCTTAGCAAAATTTGGAGTACCGAGCACTGGCTGACTTAATAGGATAGCTTTAAGTTTACTGAAAGAGGATTCACAGTTATCGGTCCAGACAAATTTAACTCCCTTTTTCAGTAGGTCTGTAAGTGGTGATACAAGAATTGAAAAGTTAAGAACAAATCTTCTGTAATAACCTACCATTCCCAAAAATCTTTGTAGCTCTTTCCTACTTTTAGGTCTGGGAAGATCACTTATAACCTGAACCTTAGCTGCTGCTGGTGCAACGTGTCCATCACCAATTACGTACCCAAGGTACTGAACTTTAGCTTGACCAAACTCACACTTTGATAAATTAGCTACAAGATTAGCCTGAACCAAACGCTCAAGAAATTTACTGACATGGCATAGGTGATCTGTCCAGTTGTCTCTGAAGATTAATACATCATCAATATAAACAACACACCCTGCCAAACCCTCTGTTACAACATTCAAGAGCTTCTGAAAAGTGGCTGGTGTATTCTTCATACCATATGGCATTACAGAACATGCAAAAGTCTTTCCTAGTGTTACAAAACATGAGATCTCCCTAACACGTTCAGTCATAGGTATTTGCCAGTATCCCTTTAACAAATCAAACTTACTTATGTACGTAGCCTTTCCGATCTTGTCTATGCAATCTTCCACGCGAGGGAGAGGGTAAGTGGCTGTTTTGGTTATCTGATTAACACGTCTGTAGTCGATACAAAGCCGCTGTGACCCATCTGGCTTAGGGACTAGAGTGACAGGAGAACTCCACTCGCTCTGACAGGGATCAATCATCTTGTGGTCCAACAGGTAGCCAAGCTCCTTCTGGATGAGAGGAACTTTCACTGGGTTCACACGGTAAGGAGGCAGTTTAATTGGCTTTGCGTCTCCAACATCGACATCATGCATCAACACAGTGATTCTTCCTGGAGTGGCATGGAACACTTGCGGGTACTCCTGCAGTAATGCCGAAAACTCCTGCCTTACCTCGGGAGCTAGATGAGAAAGCTTAGTCTGGAGATCATTCATGATATCAGGATTCTTCCCCAAACTATCACTCAGGCTCATGCTGCATGGAAGAACTTCACTTGCAGACTCGGGTGGAACAGCTACAGTGCAGACTGGGTTATTTTCGTCCCGCCTGTGATATAACTTTAGCATGTTGATGTGACAAAGTTGCTTGTTCTTTCTACGATCTGGTGTGGCGATGACATAGTTGACATCACTGAGTTTCTTCTCCACGAAATAAGGACCACTAAACTTGGCTTGAAGAGGTTGCCCATGCACCGGTAGCAGAATCAAAACCTGATCTCCTGGGTGAAAGTGGCGTAACCTGGACTTCTTATCATACCAAGTCTTCATCTTCTCCTGAGCAGCTCCTAAATTCTCTCTTGCCAGCTGTAAAGCAGTGAACAGCCGTTCTTTCAACTTCATCACATACTCCAGCAGGTTGACGTCATCTTCCTCCGACAGCCAGCATTCCTTAAGTAGCTTAAGGGGTCCTCTTACTTCATGGCCAAACAGTAGTTCAAAAGGTGAGAAGCCCAGTGATTATTTGGAGATTCTCTTGCGGCAAATACAACGAATGGAAGACTTTTATCCCAGTCTTTCTGATGTTCCAAACAGTATTTCTTGAGCATCGATTTGAGTGTTTGATGATATCTCTCCAACGCTCCTTGGGTCTGGGGATGGTAAGCTGAAGACGTGATCTGGGTGATGCCCAACTCTTTCAGAGACTGCTTGTAAACATTTGACATGAAATTACTTCCCCGGTCTGACTATACCTCCTTGGGCAGACCAAACTTTGTGAAGAACCCTAGCATTTCCTTAACCCCTACACCGCGGGCTTGTTTACCAATTACTTGCGTGTCCCGCGGGGTTATTTGGGCTCCGAGAGACTCTCAAAAAATATTTGCTAAAAATCAGTTATTAGTCCTAGAATAATAAAATTATATATGCTTATAGCACATACCTTCAGCTTTCTCCTGGAATGATTGTTGAGCCTTCGTCAGTTTCCGTAGGACTTGTGGAGACCTCTGAAGTAGGGTAACTAAGTCTCCACTTTACACTTCCCGACAACCCGTTATATGATTACCACAGCCAGATACAAACACTATAAACACTATTCTACCATTTTCAAGTAGTTTGGGATCCATACTAAAAAAAAACAGTGTGAAAGCAATGGAAATTACGAGCGCGTCTGATCGCCGCACTTGCGCTAGTTCGCTCTAGGCACTCTGTCATTTATTATTCATAAAAACCCTCACACTTTATATTTCTATTACTATATCACACTTATATATATCTGGAGTCTTTCTCCATAAGTTTCATTCAGTCGTATTATTTTATTGTCACTGAAGTCATTCTATTTTTCAGTCAGTAAAATACGTAGAGAGCCACGGATTCACTCTCACTGTTATAACATAAATTATTTGTACTCATATTCTTATATTACTAATTACTTACATTACTATTTACATTTTCTATTCTATTTTCAATATTTACCCTTCTATTTTACTTACAATATGTTATTCACTGTCACTTTCAGTAAGATGAAACTATAGTACACTGTTCAATCATATGAACTGAACATCCATTGCTTTCACCTGCTATTTACACATTATTTACACATTATTTCCAAATAATTCTGCTTCCACACTTGCACTGTTAGAACTGCTTCTGGCTGTGATAATCGAAGAAGCAGGTTACACAGAGGGGAACCTGGCATTCAGCGCACTGCCAAGAGGTGCGTTTATGCTCAGGTGTGCGGCGTGTGGTATGCGCACATACCTGACACCTGCGAATCGCAGCCTTCCTTTTCCCTGTGGCAGGCATTAGCTCAAGTCTGTGCCGCTCCATATACGCCCTCTGCTCAAGTCGGTCGGGAAGTGTAACTGGATGGCGCCTTGGAGTTGCTGCTTGCACCTTACCATATTTTTCCAGCAGCTGCTGGACACAAGTCCTGGCGAACAACCTCAGGGAGAAGGACTTGGGTGGCTTTACCTTCATCTTGTACAGGATGAAGGCGTTCAGCATCGTCATATCTATGAGATGCAGAAAAACTTTCCTGTACCACCTAGTATTCTTCCTGAGGCAGTCGATCTCACCAATCATCATGTCGGACTTGTCCACCAGCCGCATGTTTATATTATAGTCCAACACAGCATCAGGTTTCATCACAGGTTCGCCTGTCCTACGGTCGACCTTCCCACTGTCTCTCATCTCCCCCTTATGTACGGTGGTGAGCATGTGCACGACTCTCTTGTCATGCCACCGTATTGCCAGCATCTTCTCAGACTTGCGTAGGTGCACGTCTCCTCGCTGCGAGTTTCCTGCCTCTGGGAATTTGGGGAAGTTGGCACGATTACTTTTGACAGTGCCGCAGGAGCCAATGCCGTGCTCAGAAAGGTATTTGGCAAGTTTCGGTGCTGTATAGTAGTTGTCTGTATACAGCACATGATTCCCACCAAAATACTTTTCTAGGAGCACTTTCACTACACAGCCTGAGAAGCCAAGGGGTGTGTTTTATCGAGATCGACAGTGCTGGCTGAATATATGACGAAGTCAAGGATGTACCCCGTCTTACAGTCGCACAGTACAAAGAACTTAATTCCAAAGCGATGGCGTTTGCTTGGAATGTACTGGACAAACCGAAGACATCCTCTGAACAGAACCAAGGACTCATCAATGACAACCTTCTGAAATGGGTGGAAGAATGACATGAACTTATCCTTCATTCTGTTCAGAATCTCCCGGATCTTCCAGAGTGGGTCGGTTTGGGAAGGTACATCGTTGTCGGCAAAGTGCAGGTTTCCCATGATGTTCCGGAAGCGATCTCTGGCCATGTACTTGTTGAAGGTCGGTGAGGGTAGTAAGGGGTCCATGGACCAGTATTCTTCCAACTCATGCTTCTTGGAGTGTGGCATAAGAAGCATGAGGGCAAAGAACACATACAGCTCCTGCACTCCCAGCATGGTCCACTGTTGCATCTTGGCTGCACCTGTACCACTAGCAGCACGTTGTGATTCGAACCTGTTAGTCTCATCACATATGTGCTGCATGACTTCGTCATCTAGGAAGGCCAAAAGGTAGTCGACACACTCAGCATTTTCGTCCATAGTGAAGGCAGGCTGAACTCCTGACGAGCTCTCATCGAAAACCAGGTTTTCGGGGACAAAATCTGACCCTTCCGTCCACGCGAAGGCGTCCAGGATTCCCTGGCGTGGCGGTGGAGGGATGGTGGTGGTGGTGGTGGTGGAGGTTGGCTGAGAGGGAGGCTTATCACGGTCAAGGTCACTCGCACTGACCCTAGGTTGCCGTACAGCACTAGCAGCCCTTACCCTACTAGCTACACTACTTCTCACTCTCTTAGATCTACCTCTACCTCTACGGCCGGCCTTCACTGTTGATGCTGGTGGTGACTCCGACGACGAAGACTCCGGAGATAACTCAGCCGACGATGATGACGAGATGAGTAAAGCGGGGCTTGGGGAACGGGGAGGTGAATGATCTCGTGACTCATGGCGGGCTGGGTCACGTGGGGGCATTGTTCTGGGGCTAACATGCCGCCTTTTCACTCCCTTCCCAAATTCTTTTCCTTCCTGCACTAAAGGCTCCTTTCCCTTGGAGCTACACACAGATTCACTGGTAGGAGCACTTGTTGTCGCTGTTTCTGGCGCGATAAGTTCACCCGGCTCATCACACGATTCACCGGAATCGTCAAAATCGCTGTCCATTATTATCATCGACAATTCAGCAAGTTCTCGTGCCACTGCAGAGTCACTGAGGCCTTTCCTGCTTGCCTCAACACTTTTCTTGGGGGTAGAGGTCACGGGGCCCTTTGCAATGGGCGCAGAAGCGGCAGGAATGGCGGGCGCGAGTGCGACATGTTGTCTCTGCAGTGGAGGACAAGGAACTAAATGCCGCGGCTTATCTGAGAAGGGAAGGGTTGACAATGACACTTTAGGCTGACTGCTGCTAACTTACAGGCTAATTTTTTATAGGTAGAAAATCTCGGCAATAAATAAAGAAATAGGTACTTCCAGGTGAATGTAAATGTCAATTAGGATTCTCCCTTCCTTTCTGATATATATTTTTATTACAGACATCGATTACAAGGCATAAATCAAAGGGGAAATTACCGTGGTAATGTAGCGAATGAATGCACGTGAGGTTTTGTCAGGTGATAATTGGGCAATTTCAGGAGTATAACACTATCACTTACCTGTTTTTTTGGTATATATTATTGGGTAAAAATATTGGGCATAGGGCTTATTTCAATGGATGAAATCTGTGGAAAAAGAAGAGGGAAATTTCCGTAGCGCAGCGCGCGGCGTGGGAGGTGAGAGGAGAGGGTAATGGAGGGCAAGTAGGGAGGGGAGTCAAGAAGGGGGTAAATTATCTGAGAAGGGAAGGGTTGACAATGACACTTTAGGCTTACTGCTGCTAACTTACATGCTAATTTTTTATAGGTAGAAAATCTCGGCAATAAATATAGAAATAGGTAGTTCCAGGTGACTGTAAATGTCAATTAGGATTCTCCTTCCTTTCTGATATATATTTTTATTACAGACATCGATTACAAGGCATAAATCAAAGGGGAAATTACCGTGGTAATGTAGCGAATGAATGCACGTGAGGTGTTGTCAGGTGATAATTAGGCAATTTCTGGAGTATAACACTATCACTTACCTGTTTTTTTTTTTGGTATATATTATTGGGTAAAAATATAGGGCATAGGCCTTATTTCAATGGATGAAATCTGTGGAAAGAGAAGGGGGAAATTTCCGTAGCGCAGCGCGGCGTGGGAGGTGAGAGGAGAGGGTAATGGAGGGCAGGTAGGGAGGGGAGTCAGGAAGGGGTTAAAATAGCTAAAATGTCAACAATGGATGGGAGTACAGATGAGATTTGGAGTGCTGACTAGTGTTGAACATTGGCAGTACTGATATATGATACAAGCCACCACTTGAGAGCCCGGGATAATTCAAAATAACACAGAATCACAAAAGTGACGCCCCGCGGTATGATCCATTGTAGCCGAGCGTCACGAAAGTGACGCCCCGCGGTTAAGGGGTTAACCACGTTCTTTGCTGAGATATTTCTAAGTGGAATGGCTTCAGGATAACGAGTAGCCATATCAATCAGGGTCAACACATAAGAAAATCCTGAAGAAGTCTTAGGAAGAGGGCCCACAATATCCACCAACACACGGGTGAATGGCGCCTCAAAAGGAGGAATGGGAACTAGAGGTGCAACCTTTTCGGTCTGATTACACTTCCCCACAACTTGACAGGTGTGACAAGACTTACAATACCAGGAAACATCTCTGAAGATACCTGGCCAGTAGAAGTGTTTCAAAATGCGTGCCACAGTCTTCCTCACTCCAAGGTGTCCTGCCAAACTGGAATCATGAGCCACTCCAATGATATCCTGCCTACAAACACGAGGGATGACAATTTGATGTACAACCTCCCATTCACAGTCGGCTGATGCTGTTGGGGGTCTCCTCTTTCTCATAAGTACTCCTGACTTTATATAATAACAAGTAGAAGCACCAGCTGACTCTTCCTCACTGCAAGCAGAGTTAGCTAGACCTTTCAACTCAGGGTCAGCAACCTGCAACTCAACCAACTCTTGACGAGACAAATTATCAACACAACGGGGTACTGCCTCATCTTGTGAATGGTCCAAATTAGCAAGAAAAGTGTCAGCTAGGATAACATCATCATCATCATTATCCTCTAAGTCACTAGTAAATTTAGACTTAGCCCTAGTGACAGCACATGCAGAGAACACATCGGGGACATCACAATCCTGGGCCGCAGTCACTGGTTCACTAGATAACTGAGGAGCTGGACACACTTGACTTCCACCAACATCATTTCCAAGTAAGAAAGTTACACCTGACATTGGGAGTGTCTCAACCAACCCAACCATAACGGAACCATTAACAAAACCAGACTCTAAATTCACTCTGCACGGGGGACAGAGAAGTAATTATTCCCTGCACCTTGTAAGATTACAGTTTCATCAGAGGAATTAACATCAGAGCCTAGAACACTGGTCAGCATAAGGGATTGGCAAGCACCTGTATCACGATATATTTAAACTGATTTCCTGTCATTACTGTCCAGAGGACTGACAAAACCATCAGTCAGGAAATTAGCACATGAACTCTTGAGAGTGTCACCCACGTTACTGCTCAAAAGAGGAGCTCCATCATGAGAATTTAATTTACCCCTCAAAGCAGGTTCAGTTAACTCGGTTAAAGAATTCTGGGAACTCTCAAGGGTGGACACTAGACCAATTGACTGAATATTTAAAGACTCCTTTTTGTTCACATCACGCTGTCTCCTGAAACATTTCTCCGTAGTATGACCAAGCTTACTACAATAAATACATTTACTTTTCTGAAATCTAGAGGTGAAGCTGGTATTTACTTCCTGAGAAACATCATCTTTATTCTCTTTCCTGTTACCTGTACTCTGAGTAGAGGCAACGTACTTACTCTCAGCTTTCCTTTTTTCTTTAGAATATCTCTTGTGAGTGAGAACATATTCATCAGCTAAAACTGCAGCATCAGACAAATTATCTATTCTTTTCTCATCAAGATATAGGCTTACATCTTTATTAATACACCTTTTGAAGCCCTGCAGCAAAATCATCTGCTTAAATTTATCAAAATCAGAATTTACATTCTTAGAATTTAACCACTGCTCTAACAGATCTTTGATTTTTGCATACTCAACATGGGCTTGCTTATATGTTGTCCTAAATTTTACTCTATAGGCTTCAGGAACAAGCTCATAGGCTTTAAGAATCAAGCTCTTAACTACATCATAATTTTCAGATTGATCCTGAGGCAAAGATGCATAAGTTACTTGAGCTTTACCAGTGAGAACAGTTTGAAGGAGTACTGGCCAATACTTTTTGGGCCAATTAAAACCTGTAACTACCCTCTCAAACAACTGAAAATACTTTGTTAAATCAGATTCATTAAAAGGAGGGAGAAGTTTAACATTTTTAGCCGCATCAAAATCATCAGAGCTAGATGATCCAGTTCCACCTTGTTTAATGCGATACTCATGGTCTGCCTGAATCCTAGCAAGCTCAACTTGTGCCTGAAACTCAGCCTCCTTAGCACGAGAATGAAACTCAGCCTCCTTAGCACGGGCCTGAAACTCAGCCTCCTTAGCACGAGCCTCCTGCATTGCTAGCTGTAACTTAGCTATTTCAATCTGCGTTTGCTCATCTGGAGGAGTTACATTAAACAAGCTTTCATTAATCATATCAACAATTTGATCTTTAGAATGATGAGAGAGAACAGCAATTCCCAATTGTTGAGCAACAAGCTTAAGTTCATTCTTTGTTTTTTTTTCGACATCACACACTGTTTGCACATTTGACAAAAATCTTTGGCTTCATCAAGCGTAGTAATAGTAGACATCATGAATAAATCACAGTTACAAAATATCAAGCAATATCCTTATGATAATATCCTGAATATCCTGATAAGAGGTCGCTAAATTTATGTTACGGAACAGAGAGAGATAATGAGCACTTCAAGTGAGAATACTAAAATCACTACTGTCCCGCAAAGTTCCAGGTTCAAAACAAAAGAGTTAGGTAAAATTACAAGTTAAAGTTTAATACTCAAACTAACAACTAAACATTCAGGACTCATAAGGATAATGTAATGGCAAAAAACAGGTTAAATATATGGTTAACTGCAATAGCCTCTATTAACACGAAATTAGCAAGAGTAAATTTATCTAAGTCAGCCCTGATAAAATGAGAAAACCGGATAATGCTCAGTTAATGCAATATATATTATTACAGATACAAAATATTATTACTACTGGCTGACAGTAAAAACTCCACATTAATCACAAAAACCTTACCAGGCCTACGAATTAACACCTTATGCTATACAGTATAAGAAAAAATGTAATAACACTTATACTCAAATTATACAGCAGCTAGATGGTTGGAGACTTCCTGAGCACTCACAAAAATAATAACAACTGTACAGGGGAGGACAGAGATGTGAACAAAATGAGTAGATCTAAGTTGCAATTAATGCAGAGACTGAGCTTATTATATAGGGGCCGGCAGAGCTTGATACAACTTGTAAGAAGGACGCGCAAATGAAGCCATAGGGGACAAAGAGTTGACACTCCTGCTCTGAACAACAGAAAGAACGACTTACTCTACTATAAGGGAGGAGAAGGGGGAAGTGAGGTAGAACACGGAAGCTTGGTCACTATGGAAGCCATGAGGCGAATCGTGATCAAACATGCAGCATACTGTACGTTAGAATTACACAAAGGATGATGAAATCATAGGCTATGTAACAATGTGCAGAGGCATTGGGGGACGTGAGTGTTAGGGGAGGGGGTGTATGTGTGTGGGGTTTGTGGGTGGTGGTGCTGGTGTTGGGGTTGTTTGGTTGTATGTTTGTGTTTGTGTTTCCTTTTTTTTTTTTTGTTTGTGAAGGAGGGCTGTACTGAAGTGAAAGCGGCGTTGATGACACTCGATCTTGGTGCGGAGTTTCTGAAGGAGGTCCAGCCCTAGGTATCCGTCATACTGATGGCAGGTAGAGTAAAAAATGATGAAGGGGTGAGTGGTGGAGACTTGTTGATGGGTGTCGGTCCGAAGGGCCCGGATTTCCCCACGAATAGGCATGGGGCCATCCCCGGCGTCTATGAGGTTGGCTGAGGTGGGGAGAAGGGGGCCAAAAGAGGAGGTATGACGGGAGTAGAAATGAGAGTATAGGCATGACCTGGCAGTTCCCGTGTCCATCAGTAATCTAGCCTTGACCCTGTTCAGGCGAATTTGGTTATAGACCGGGGGTCGGTACAGATGTGAGGTGGCCCCCGCCACCGTGGGGAGGTGCGGGGGCGGGACTAAAAATCCATCTGTTGAGTGGTGATGTGGTCGTTGTGCTCCTTGTCGTCTGGTCCTGGTTAGACTGGGGGCGGGGTGTCGTCTTCCTGGGCGTCTTTCTCCAGAGAGGATACCTTCCTGCACCCCTCAGTAAGGGCTCTGCATCTATTTGCTTTGAGTTGTTCCCTAATATCGTGTATGGGTCAGGTGCGACTGGAGGCCGTGAATTCCCAGGGATTAATAGAGATGAGGTTGCCTTGGTCCCTGGGATTGGGGCGTCTTCTCTGTGGGTGCGCCCTTGGAATTGCTGGAGACGGATCCGTGGTGGGTGGGTGGGGCGGTGGTGTAACTTTTGGTGGTGGAGTTTTGGTGGTGGGGAATTTGCTTACCGCGCGTATGGGTTGCGGTGTGGAGCGGGCGGCGAGGAGGCGTCGGACGAGTTGTAGGTCTTGATCCATATTCCCTGATGGATCGTAAATGGTGAAACGCTCCCTGACTGTGCTAGGGAGAATTCTCAGCAGGGAGTTGAAGGCGTGCAAGTCCCGAGTATTTGTGGTTGCGTCGGGATAAGTGGCGGTGACGAGGCGCCGTGCCTGGACGAAAGTGTCGTCCAAGTTACCGTCGTAGGCAAGAGCGTCTAGCTGAGAGAGAGTGACGACTCTGCCCATAGAAGGCATGACAGTCTGCTTTACAATGTGGGCGAATTGTTCCCATGATAGTTCTGGGATGACTTTTGTTGCAACAGTGGCGATTATTTTTTCCAGGTTAGGTAGAGTGACGGCTATCTTTTCTCTGTCAGAGTCGAACCCGATATCTAAAAGGGGTTTGGCCATATCCAAATAAACATCCATGTCATATTCCTCCAGGTTGAATTTCGGCAATTGGATGTGAGGTTTGGCTGCCATTGTGCAAGTTTCCTTTTATCGTTTCTCCGTGCTTTATTCGGATCCAGAACCACCGCTGGCCACCAGTGTTATGCTGTTTTTTTTTTAAGTCGACTTCTCGTCCTAAGAACACCAGCTACTGAGCAGGGTCCTCTTTCCAGACCGGAAGTAAAGCACCCACAGAGGAACAGGACATAAAAACCAAGCAGTACACCTTAACACATCTATTACCTTAACTCTGACACCGTGACAATATACACAAAGAGATATTGGATACTTGTGAAAGACAGGGAACACAGAATTAGCCTTTAATACAATGAATAAAATTACACACAGTAAGTCACTCTTCACTTGTACAGGAATATTTAGTATGGATATTACAGTTCCCGAATAATACACTTTGGCAGAGATGGCGTTTGATTCACTGAGTAGGTTTCACTAGGGGAAGACGTGACCAGGAGTGGGGGAAACGAATAGTACCATAAGTGGGTAGAATGCGGGTCACGTCACTCGCGGGAGTTACTTAGTCCCAGTAGCACTGGATCACAGGTTTCTAATGAATCCCGTGCGCACCTGCTCTAACCCACGTTTTCTTTACACCCTCCTGTATATGGTCTTTTCTGTTCTGCCAGGTATCGGGTCACTGTGCACTGAATAGGTCTATGTATCATTCGGGCCTTACTCTATTCTCTCTCACTATACACTACAGTGGTGATTGTTCACTGTATCAATGTCACTTCGTACCCGTATTTCCTTTGGGTATCACTTGCTGCGCGTCCTGGGCGTGAGAGAGGGGCCCTACGGGGAGCCCTCCTGTAGGGGGCAGTGCACTGTCCGTAGGGGCGTCACTGCCCGGGTGGTAGTTGTCGTTAGGGTGCAGGGAGGCCCTCCACTCTGGGGGTCTCGACCTGAGAGGCGGCCCTCACACTGGGACCGTGCTGATGGGGTCCAGGGAGGCCCTCTGGTCTGGGGGCCTTGACCTGTGGGATGGCCCTCGGGGCTGGGGCCAAACAGCTGCAGGAGGCGGGTCTGGCGCCTCTGGCTCCTAGGAGATAGAGAGCCTGGGTTGTCTGGGCCTGGGGACTGCTGGCCAGAGCTGGGAGTCCGGGGACTGCAGCCGGCTGCAGGAAGAAGCGCCGTCAGAGGTGAACTGCGGCGTCGCCTCCGTCGGGTGTCCGTCAGGGACAAGGACCTCCCAGGGGTAAGTGGTAGGGTTTGGACTGGGCCACGCCACGACTCCGCCAGCGCCTCTGGGGAATTGCTCCGGTGGGGAGACAAAGGGCGTCCCACGCAGCCGAGAGGAAAGGGGTCGGCCGCGCAAGGGACCTCCTGCTCCGGGAGAGCCTTCGGAGTCACAAATGAGGGGTGTACGGTGGCCACGCCCTCCCCATCACGTACGGTGGCCGTGAACGCGGTTTCTTGACTCCTACGGCTCACAGCTGAAAGGCGTAAGGTGGCCGCTCCTTCCCCGTCAAGTACGGTGGCCGTGAACGCAGTGCTGCTCCCGAAGGAGGAAGAGGCAGGAGTGGGGTGCACAGGGGCAGTGCCCTCTCCGGTACGTGCTGAGGCGGTAGCCGAGGGTCTACTTACCCTCTCATGCACCAAGGCCGTAGCCGTGGGCCTGCCCACCTGTTGGGAAGCAACTGAAGGGCGTACAGTGGCCGCTCCTTCCCAGTTACGTACGGTGGCCATGAGCGCGGTGTTGCCCCCACAGGAGGAAAAGGCAGGAGGGGGGTGCACAGGGGCAGCGCCCTCTCCAGTACGTGCTGAGGCCGTAGCCGAGGGTCTGCTTACCCTTGCACGCACTAAGGCCATAGCCATGGGCCTGCCTGCCCTTCGGGAAGTAATTGAGACGTTACTCCTGTAGGTGGTAATAGTGGATGAGGGGCGTACGGTGGCCGCTCCCTCCCCGTCACGTACGGTGGCCATGAACGCGGTTCCACTATTCCTCTCTCTGCCAGTCAGGGCGCGTTCAATAACTAACGTCCCGAGGCCGTCCCCAGAGGTGGCTGTGACTGAGGGGCGTACGGTGGCCACTCCCTCCCCCTTCACGTACGGTGGCCATGATGGCGGTGTCACAGGGGAAACAACTGAAGGGCGTACAGTGACCGCTCCTTCCCCGGTACGTACGGTGTCCGTACCGCGGTGTTGCCTGGGACTGACTCTGGATCAGCCCCACCCCGAACCTGCGGAGGGTTGCCTCCCCTGCAGGATCGTTGCATTTTGTCGCTCGCCTGGTGTTGCGACAGTTGCGGAGAAGAGGGGCTCTGGGGATAGGTGTCCTGGTGTCCCTCTTGTCGTGGGTCACTGACCCCGCTGTGATGTCCTCCTGGGGTGGTGGTGTGATGGTGCCTCGGTGTTGGGGTGGGGCGTGGCGGGGTGAGTGGTCCGGCGGCGGCGGGTATTTTATGAAGAATAATTAATTATAAAACGGTACTGCCATAGTGCTCATACTTTCTCGTTTAAATTTCTAGGTAATAATCCAGAGTTCATTAATATTCGTTCTCGAGGTTTTATTTATTGATAATTTTACCTAAGGAAATGTGGCTTATGGTGTAGCAAGAACCTGCATCATGTGCATATATTTATTTTTTCTTTCCTTCAGTCACTAAGCTAGACGTAATTTTAAAATGCTTTTCCTGGACACAGAAGAAGCATTCTCAATTTCTTGATTGTTTCGGAGGCTCCTGCGTGAACTCAAACGTATTCTTATTCACCTCACATGCCAACTCTTCACTTAGTCTTCTTCCTGTTATATGTTTCCTAGTGATTTTTTTTTCTTTTTTTCACCATCAAGTATGTGTTCTGCGTTATGGAAATAACTGGGAGTGTTTTTCAATCAATTTTTGGTACATTTGAAACAGTTTCATATTTTGTGATTTCGTCCAAAAATAAGTGTATACAGCAATCACTCCAGTAAAGTAGTTTTGAACTATCCTCAAACTAGATGCTATCAGCCGTTACCAGTTCACAAATGGCACTATGTTTTATCGGTGAAGTAATGGCAAAGTTGGAAAAAAAAATCCATTTTATTTCAACGCGAAACAGAACAGACCAGGCAGACGCTCCTGGTACCTGGTAATTCTTAGACCCACTATGAACAAAAGAAAACTGGGTATATGAGGAACCAGGTAATGTTTATAAATGGAATATCTGATTACGGGTATGTATTTACAATTTCCTAATACATCTGATAACCGATACCTAAACAATTTTCTTGGAAACGATTTATTGCCCACCGGAGTGACTTTAAGCTGGTAAATATGGATAATGATAGCAAACAGTCATACTGGGAAAACAGTCCATTTTAAATATTTGCTCAGGAGGCTCAATTTCGAAGTTTTTTTTTTTTTTATCAAATAGCACTCCTTTGGCTTTTACCCTTCAACTGCCATTTTTTTTTTTTTTTTTTTTTTTTTACCTTCTACGTTTCACCTCATTTATCCTTGTTACTGATTTTTGTTTTCCGATGTGGACTTTTCTCACCCTCAGTTTAGTTTTCTGAATTTTAGACACGATTGGGAGTGTTTCAGAGTACTTTTCTGGAAGATGTATTTTTTGTATTTTCGGCGGTTATTATGCGGTTTTTACGATCACTCTCAGGTATAATATTTTTGAAGCATTCCTATAGCGGGTACTTTTACCGAAACAAATCAACTTTACCATGTCTTTTTTATCTGGTGCCAATTACAAATGAGAAAATTCACAAATTACACCCTCACGTAATACTCTCAACAATTTTTCAGTACATTAATACATTTCTTTCAGTTTTCCTTCATCCTTCATTTTTGTTACTCTCATGAACTATACTTCTCCTGAGATAGGGAATGAAGTCCTGAATGATAGTTAATTAATTCAGGTATATATTTCTAGGTAATAATCCAGAGCTAATTAACATTCCCCATCACGAGGTTTTATATTTTTGAGAAATTTACCTTAGGAAATGCGGCTTATAGTGTAATACGAACCTACATTGTGCAAATATTCGAATATTTTTTTTTACATTCTCACTAACCCAGACATAATTTTAAAGAGCTTCTACTGCAAATAAAAAAGATTATTCATTCGAAGTTTCTCTCTTGTTACAGTGACCCCTTCATAAACTCAAATTTAATCTTCTTAAAACCCTCAGATGCCAACTCTTTACTTGTCCATCGACTTCTTTTTATATGTTTCTGAAATACCCGCCGCCGCCGAGCCACTCACCCCTCCACCCCTCACCCCACCACCGAGCCACCACCACACCACCACCCCAGGAGGACACCACGGCGGGGTTAGTGATCCAGGACAAGAGGGTCACCAGGACACCTATTCCCAGAGCCCCTCTTCCCCGCAACCGTCACAACACCAGGTGAGCGGCAAAAGGCAACGACCCTGCCGACGGGGCAACTCTCGGCACGTTCGGGGTAGGGCTCATCCAGAGTCAGTCCCAGGCAACACCGCGGTACGGCCACCGTACGTACCGGGGAAGGAGCGGTCACTGTACGCCCTTCATTTGTTTTACACTGTGACACCGCCATCACGGCCACCGTACGTGAAGGGGGAGGGAGTGGCCACTGTACGCCCCTCAGTCACAGCCACCTCTGGGGACGGCCTCGGGGCGTTAGTTATTGAACGCGCCCCGACTGGCAGAGAGAGGAATAGTGGAACCGCGTTCACGGCCACCGTACGTGACGGGGAGGGAGCGGCCACCGTACGCCCCTCATCCACTATTACCTCCTACGGGAGTAACGCCTCAGTTACTTCCCGAAGGGCAAGCAGGCCCACGGCTACGGCCTTAGTGCGTGCAAGGGTAAGTAGACCCTCGGCTACGGCCTCAGCACGTACCAGAGAGGGCGCTGCCTCTGTGCACCCCTCTCCTGCCTTTTCCTCCTGTGGGGGCAACACCGCGTTCACGGCCACCGTACGTGACGGAGAAGGAGCGGCCACCGTACGTCCTTCAGTTGCTTCCCAGCAGGGGGGCAGGCACACGACTACGGCCTTAGGGCGTGACAGGGTAAGCAGACCCTCGGCCACGGCCTCAGCACGCACTGGAGAGGGAGCTGCCCCAGTGCACCCCACTCCTGCCTCTTCCTCCTTCGGGAGCAGCACCCCGTTCACGGCCACCGAACGTGACAGGGAAGGAGTGGCCACCGTACGCCCTTCAGCTGCGAGCTCTTGGAGTCACGGAACCGCGTTCACGGCCACCGTACGTGACGGGGAGGGCGTGGCCACCATACACCCCTCGTTCGTGACTCCGAAGGGTCTTCTGGAGCAGGAGGTCCCTTGCACGGCCGACCCCTTTCCTCTCGGCTGTGTGGGACGCCCTTTGTCTCCCCACCCGAGCAATTCCCCAAATATGCTGGCGGAGTGGTGGCGTGGCCCATTCCAAACCCTACCACTTACCCCTGGGAGGTCCTTCTCCCTGACGGGCACCCGACAGAGGCGATGCCGCAGTCCAACCCTGACGGCGCTCCTTCCTGCAGGCAGCCGCAGCCCCCGGACTCCCAGGTCTGGCCAGCAGCCCCCAGGCCCAGACCACCCAGGCTCTCTCTCTCCTAGGAGCCAGAGGCGCCAGGCCCGCCTCCTGCAGCTGTTTGGCCCCAGTCCCGAGGGCCACCCCACACGTCGAGGCCCCCAGACAGGAGGGCCTCCCTGCACCCCATCAACGTGGCCCCAGTGTGAGGGCAGCCTCTCAGGTCGAGGCCCCCAGAGTGAAGGGCTGAAGGGCCGATGACAACTACCACCGGGGCAGTGACGCCCATACGTACAGTGCGCTGCCCCCTTCAGGAGGGCTCCCTGTAAGGCCTCCCTCTCACGCCCAGGACGCGCAGCAAAGCGATACCCAAAGGAAATACGGGTACGTAGTGACATTGATACAGTGAACAATCACCACAGTAGTGTATAGTGAGAGAGAATAAAGTACAGCCCGAATGATAAGTGAATAACTATAGATCCATTCAGTGTACAGTGACCCGATACCTGGCAGAACAGAAAGACCGTATACAGGAGGGCGCAAAGAAAACGTGGGTTAGAGGAGGTGCGCACGGGGTTCATTAGAAACCTGTGATTCAGTGCTACTGGGACTAAGTAACTCCCGCGAGTGACGCAACCAGCATTCTACCCACTTATGGTACTATTCGCTTCCCCCACTCCTGATCCCGTCCTCCCACAGTGAAACAGACCGAGTGAATTAAACGCCAGCTCTGCCAAAGTGTATTATTCGGGTACTGTAATATCCATACTAAATATCCCCGTACAAGTGAATAGTGACTTATTGTGTGTGCCATTTTGTCTATTGTATTAAAGCCTAATTCTTTATTCCCTGTCTTTTGCCAATATCCAATATATATCTCTTTGTCTATATTGTCACGGTGTCAGAATTAAAGTAATAGATGTGTTAAGGTGTACTGCCTGGTTTTTATGTCCTGTTCCTCTGTGGGTGCTTTACTTCCGGTCCAGAAAGAGGACCCCGCTCAGTAGCTGGTGTTCTTAAGACGAGAAGTCAACTTAAAAACGCCCAGTATAACATTGGTGACCAGCGGCGGTTCTGGATCCGAATAAAGCATAGAGGAACGATAAAAGAAAACTTGCACAATGGTAGCCAAACCTCACATCCAATTGCCAAAATTCAATCCGGAGCAATATGACATAGATGTCTATTTGGATATAGTCAAACCCCTTTTAGATATCAGGTTCGACTCTGACAGAGAAAAGATAGCCGTCACTCTACCTAACCTGGGAAATAATCGCCACTGTCGCAACAAAAGTCGTCCCAGAACTAACATGGGAACAATTCGCCCACATTGTAAAGCAGGCTGTCATGCCTTCTATGGGCAGAGTCGTTGCTCTCTCTAAGCTAGATGCTCTTGCCTACGACGGTAACTTGGACGACACTTTCGTCCAGGCACGGCACCTCGTCACTGCCGTTTATCCCGACGCAACCACAAATACTCGGGACTTGCACACCTTCAACGCCCTGCTGAGAATTCTCCCTAGCACAGTCAGGGAGCATTTCACCATTTACGATCCATCAGGGAATATGGATTAAAACCTACAACTCGTCCGACGCCTCCTCGCCGCCTGCCCCACACCGCAACCCATACACGCGGTAAGCAAATTCCCCACCACCAAAACTCCACCACCAAAGCTTGCACCACCGCCTCACCCAACCAACACCGATCCGTCTCCAGCAATTCCCAGGGCGCACCCACAGAGAAGACGCCCCAATCCCAGGGACCAGGGCAACCTCATCTCTATTAATCCCTGGGAAAGCACGACCTGCAATCGCACCTGCCCCCTACACGATATTAGGGAACAACTCAAGGCAAACAGATGCAGAGCCCTTACCCAGGGGAGCAAGAAAGTATCCTCTCTGGAGGAAGACACCCAGGAAGACATCGCCCCACCCCCAGTCTACCCAGGACCAGACGATGAGGAGCACAACGACCACATCACCACTCAGCAGATGGATTTTTAGGCCTGCCCCCGCACCTCCCCACGGTGGCGGGGGCCACCTCACATCTCTACCGACCCCCGGTCTATAACCAAATTCGCCTGAACGGGGTCAAGGCTAGATTACTGGTGGACACGGGAGCTGTCACGTCATGCCTATACTCCCATTTCTACTCCCGTCATTCCTCCACTTTTGTCTCCCCACCTCAGCCAACCTCATAGACGCGGGGGATGGCCCCCTACCTATCCGGGGGGAACCCGGGCCCTCCAGACCGACACCCATCAACAAGTCTCCACCACTCACCCCTTCATCATTTTTTACTCACACCTTCCTTCAGTATGACGGATACCTAGGGCTGGACCTCCTTCAGAAACTCTGCACCAAGATCGACTGTCATCAACGCCGCCTTCACTTCAGTCCAGCCCCCCTTCAGAAGCGAAAAGAAAAAAGGAAACACAAACACAAACATACAACAAAACAACCCCAACACCAGCACCACCACCCACACACCCCACACACATACACCCCCTCCCCTATCCCCCAACGCCTCTGCACATGCAACACCACCCCAACCTCACCCAACACACCACTCCCCCACTCCCCCACCCCATGCACTCCACCACCTGTCCCACCCGCCTCCCCATCTTTTCCCGCCTCCATCGCCTCCACCGTCACCATCCTGCCCCATCACGAAGTTTGGGTGGAACTAAACAGACCATCCGGTACCTCCGTCCTTTTTTCCCCCATCCCTACCTACTGGACCACTCTCCTCCTGTCTAGCATCCCCCACCTTTCTCCCCCCTCAGGCCCGAGTAATCCGTATCGCTAACCTCGCCACAACACCATTAACACTACCTAGAGGACTCATCACTGGTGACACAGAGGAAGCCGAGCCATGCCACACACCACCTTCTCACCACCCAATTCTGCCGAACCTACCCGTGCATCTATCCCCTTCCCAAACCAACAGCCTCCAACAATTACTCTTTGACTTCCAGGACCTATTCTCGTCTGGCCCAACCGACCTCGGCCACACCACTTACCTCGGTCACGAGATACATACGACCAGACCACCCATTCGCCAACCATCTCGCCGCAAAAACCCAAAGCAGTGAGCAGAGGAAGACCGGCAGGTCCAGGACATGATTGATGCCAGCGTTATCTCCAACTCCACCAGCCCGTGGTCCTCCCCAGTCGTACTCGTGAGGAAAAGAGACGAAACCATGTGATTCTGCGTTGATTACCGCAAAGTAAATGATGTCACCATCAAGGACGCCACACCCCTACCCAGAATCGACGACTCACTCGACTCCCTACACGGCTCCACTTGGTTCTCCACCACCCTCGACCTGCAATCGGGTTATTAGCAGGTTCCCGTCCACCCAGATGACAAGCAAAAGACCGCTTTCTCGACCTCGAACGGGAAACCTACAAATTCAAAGTCCTCCCATTCGGACTCTGCAACGCCCCAGCCACATTCTCCCGTCTGATGGAATCAGTCCTAAGCGGCTTAACCTGGGAAATCTGCCTGGCCTACCTAGATGACGTCATTGCTTTTAGCCACACCTGGGCTGACCACCTCCACCACCTCAAACAGGTGTTCCTACGTATCCTGAGGCAGGCCTCAAGCTCAAGCCAACAAAATGCGTCCTAGCCGAACGATCCGTCTCCTTCCTAGGACACGTGATCGGAGCCGAGGGCATCTCACTTGACCCCGACAAACTGCACGCCATCGCCGAAATCCCCCTACCACGAGACGTCCACGAAACCCGGGCCTTCCTAGGCCTTACGTCATACTATCGACGGTTCGTAAAAGGGTTTGCAAACATAGCCAAACCACTACATGAACTGACAAAGAAGGGCGAACCATTTGTTTGGACCGAAACCAGAAAGACCGCACTCAACGACCTCAAATCCAAACTGATCTCAGCACCAGTAGTAGCTTTCCCAGACTACAACCTCCCTATAGGGGCCGTCCTCACACAAGTACAAAATGGGTGCGACCATATCATCACCTGCGCCAGCTGTACCGTGAACCAAGCCAAGCGAAACTACGTGGCCACCAAACACGAGTGCCTCGGTATAATCTGGGTGCTAGAGTACTTCTGTTCCTACATATCTGGCACCCACGTAGTCATCATCACGGACCACCAATCACTACATTGGCTATGCAAGTCCAATACTAACAACGCCCAACTCATTCGATGGCGGGAAGCTCTCGAAGAATTCGATTTTGAAATCTCATACCGCCCAGGCAAACTCCACACTAACGCCGTTGCCCTCTCCCATCTACCCATTAATGCCATCCGCCCAAAACCAGACTTGATTCAAATGTGGAAGGACAAGCAGCGCTCTACCTGGATCCCGCCACGTACATTCGCCAGGTTACACCTCCACGGCGAACACCTGTATGTCTCAGACGGCCACATCATCCTCGACCCCGCCTCGGCTCATGACGCTATGATACATCTCCACGCCAATAACAGCATCCACCTCGGCATCAAAAAGCTCTTACAATCGTTCTCTGACATGTATTGGACAGCCAACCCATCCACCATCGCTAAAAACATCATCCAAACATGCCGCACCTGTGCTTTAGGAAAGGACATCACGTGCACCCCTGGCCCATCAGGCAAATTAACTGCACAAAAACCGTGGCAGCTGCTTTCCCTCGACGTCGTCGGCCCCCTCACACCAAAATCAGGATACAGATATATCATCACGTTCGTTGACGTCTACTCAAAATTCGTCATTGCTTGTCCTGCCAAAGATCACAATGCTGGAGCAGTTGCCGACGCCCTGGTCCGCCACGTCTTCCAGTATTTCGGCATCCCACAAGCCCTACATTCGTATAATGCCCCTGAATTCACAGGAAAAATCTGGGAAGAACTGGCCAAAATATTCGGCTACCGAATCTCCCACTCATCCCCCTACTGGCCCCAAGGTAACAGCGTATGCGAGAGGAGCCATCGATCCCTCCTCAATCAAGTCAGGACCAGAATCCTGCAGACAGGAAATGACGATTGGCCCGCCCACGTCAAAATTGTTCAATGGGGGCTTAATACCTGCCCACGGGACGACGGTGTAACCCCACACGAGTTAGTATTCGGGGAATCCCCACTCCTCCTACCCTCCGCCACCACTTACACCCTCCAACCCCCCCCTCCTCTACCGACCCCCTCCACCACCTTGAACGACGCCTCCACCACCTCCAATCCCAGCAGGACCTTACACCAGACTCCAGCCCCTACAAACCGGACGACTCAGTAGCGGTAGCACACCTGCCCATCCCCACCAAGACTTCCCCCAGGATTGATGGCCCCTTCAAAATCATCAAAGTCCCTGACCCCTACCAGGTTGTCATAGACCACCACGGACTACCACGCACCTACCGAAATCGTCATGTGTGCCCATTCCACCCCTCCAACAATGACCACCCTCACACCCGTGCGCCCCGCACCTCTCCACGCACACCTGGCCCATCAGCATCTTCTCAGAATTACCCCCCCAACTCCTACTCCTTCTCACCCCCACCCTCCGCATCCCCCACAACCACGCTGCCTTTCACCTCACCCACACCACCACCCCAACCTCCCACGACGACACCAACCCAGAACCCCACAACCCCACCCCTGACCTACCCACACCTAACCCCACCTCTCTACCACCAGATCCTGCACCACCGCCATCACCGCCCATAAAGCAACCTCCACCAACCAACTCAGCCGACCAACGTCCGACACCACCACACCACTCTCACCCACCACCCATCACCCGCACAACCGCCAAGGCACCACCACGCCCACTGCACCACCCTCTATAGCAATCACCTCACCTCACAACCCCCAACATACCACCCCACCCACTACACCACTGTCCAACCCACCACATGCACCTGCAGCCCGCCCACCTCCACCCCCCTTACCCCACGACCATTCTCATTACACACGACACACCGCACCCCTCCCGCTACCCCTCCCGACTCCGGACATACCCCATCACCACCACGTGCTCGCCCACCTTCACCACCAAAACCAACCCTCACCACCACCACCACCAGATCAGGATGCCTGTCACGACCATCCTCCAGATACACCCCAACCCCACCACCCACAAAACCCCCTACTCACCACCTCAACCCACCCCAAACACCAACCCCATCACCCTACACCTCCACCAAGCGAAATGGAATATCCCCAAATCCCAATTCACCAAAGCCCAATGCTCCTTCCACCTACCCAGACCCCATAAAACCCCCACTCTCTCCTCACTAGCCAGCATTCGCCTCCTACCTCCGCACCACACACAACCACCCGAGATGAGCATTTACCAGATCCACTGGCAGCCCCACGAACCCCCACAGGTCAGGCTCAGGGCAACACACCAGCTTCTCCGTATCCTCCACCAGACAGACCGCCCATCCTCCCTCAGGTTTACTCTCCACCAACAACGAGAGCTGAACCCCACCACCCTCCACTGGACCAACTTCCTCCAACACCTCACCCCGGCCCACCAAACGTCACCACAACGACATACCACCCCCAGCCAAGGGGCCGTGACTTTTTCAAGATGGTGGGTGGTGAAATACCCGGCGCTTTGGCCACAGTCCCGAGGACCACCCCACACGTCGAGGCCCCCAGACCGGAGGGCCTCCCTGCACCCCATCGACGCGGCCCCAGTGTAAGGGCTGCCTCTCAGATCGAGTCCCCCCGAGTGAAGGGCCTCCCTCCACCCCGACGATGACTACCACCCGGGCAGTGACGCCCCTACGAACAGTGCGCTGCCCCCTTCAGGAGAGCTCGCAGTAGTACCTCTCTCTCACACCCAGGACGCGCAGCAAGTGATACCCAAAGGAAATACGGGTACATAGTGACATTGATACAGTGAACAATCACCACAGTAGTGTATAGTGAGAGAGAATAAAGTACGGCCTGAATGATAAGTGAATAACTATAGACCCATTCAGTGTACAGAGACCCGATACCCGGGAGAACAGAAAAGACTGTATACAAGAGGGCGTAAAGAAAAAGTGGGTTAGAGCAGGTGTGCACGGGGTTCATTAGAAAATTGTGATTCAGTGCTACTGAGACTAAGTAACTCCCACGAGTGAGGCGACCTGCATTCTACCCACTTATGATACTATTCGCTTCCCCCACTCCAGATCCCGTTCTCCCACAGAGAAACAGACTCAGTGAATTAAACGCCAGCTCTGCCAAAGTGTATTATTCGGGTACTGAAATATCCATACTTAATATCCCTGTACAAGTGAATAGTGACTTACTGTGTGTGCCATTTTGTCTATTGTATTAAAGGCTAATTCTTTATTCCCTGTCTTTTACCAGTATCCAATATGTCTTTGTCCATATTGTCACAGTGTCAGAATTAAAGTAATAGATGTGTTAAAGTGTACTGCCTGGTTTTTATGTCCTGTTCCTCTGTGGGTGCTTTACTTCCAGTCCGGAAAGAGGACCCCGCTCAGTAGCTGGTGTTCTTAGGACGAGAAGTCGACTAAAAAACGCCCAACATAACACTGGTGGCCAGCGGTGGTTCTGGATCCGAATAAAGCATAGAGGAACGATAAAAGGAAACTTGCACAATGATAGCCAAACCTCACATCCAATTGCCAAAATTCAACCCGGAGCAATATGAAGTAGATGTCTAAAATACCCGCCACCGGACCACCAACCCCGCCACCCCCCACCCCACCACCGGGCCACCACCATACCACCACCCCAGGAAGACACAACGGGGGGGCTAATGACCCAGGGCAAAAGGGTCACCCGCCCACTACTGACCTGCGCCCCTTTTCCCCGCAACTGCCCCGAGTCCAGGTGAACAAGGATCGGCAATGACCTTGCAGGCGGGACAACCATCGCCAGCAGTGGGGTGGGACTGAACAGGTTTCAGTCCCAAGTAACGTTTTGGCGACGGCCATAGTTACCCTCCCAAGGGCAGGAGGCCCTTTACTGCGCCACGAGGTGTTAGTACCCTCAGCCACGTCCAGGGCAGGAGGCCCTTTAGTGTGCCCCGAGGTGTTAGTACCCTCAGCCACTCCAAGGGCAGGAGGCCCTAGCAGATAGCTAAAAGTGGGTCCCAGGGTAAAAAGACCTGAAGCCACGGCTGTGACAGACCCAGGAGAGGGAGTCGCCTCTGTGCTTCCCTCCCTGTATTTAGGAGAGGACATGGTCTCCGTGTATACTCAACATACCGTGTTCCCCTGTGGGAACTGCTCGACACCACCCGGGAGTGTTGCCCCGGAGGTGTCACCAGAGTGGAGGCAAAGTCAGAGACTGGACCTGCCTCCCACTCCTAGGAAATCTGTCCTTCACAGGCACCAGCAGGAGAAGAGACCGCAGTCCAACCCTCACGGCGCATCCCCTGGCAGACGACTGCACCCGCAGGACCCCCAGGCGAGCCCAGCAGACTTCAGGTGAGGGCAACCCCGACTCTCTCACCCTGTGGAGCCGCCGACGTCAGGCCCGCCTCCTCCAGCTGTTTGGCCTCAGTCCCGAGAGCCACCTCTCAGGTCGAAGCCCCCAGACAGGAGGGCCTCCCTGCACCCTACCGACGAGACCCCGAGGTAAGGGTCTCCCTTCAGGTCGAGGCCCCCAGACAGGAGGGCCTCCCTGCAACTCACCGACGGCCCGAACCCGGGCAGTGACTCCCCTGCGGGTAGTGTGTTGCCTGTTACAGGCAGAGTCCCCCTGAGATCCTCCCCCTCGAACAGTGACAGAGTGAAACAACCCAGGAAACACGGGTAAATAAGTGACACCCCTTATACCGAAAATAATCCACAGGAAGAGGAACAGTGAAGAGTGACAATTGTGATCCATATAAAACCAGTGACTATTGTTATTAACCCAACAGGATTACATACCCAGTAGAATAGAAAATATTTAATAATAAGAAGTAGAGTAATATCACCTGCCCAGAATAAAAGAACTTCCCATAATTGTGAATGATGATCAGGGTGCGCGGGAGAACCAAAAGCCTTTGTAAAGTGTCGCCGAGAATAGGTAACTGTGTCGAGTGTCGTGATCCGCACCCTGTCTTCGTTATAGTAATATTTCTCCCACAAACTCTTAACCTTGTGAATTACCCATGTTATCGAGTGTATATATATTTTGGGTTTTAATGAAAGACGGGTATCTACATATATATAACTAAAGACATTGGTATACATGCATCATATCGTGTGTTAAGTGCAACTGTATTTTGTGCTATCAAAGCCTAACTCTGTGTCCCTGTATCCTGTATCTCAAATATCACTCTGTATCATACTGTAACGGTTTTAGAATAAAGGCAATAGATGTGTTAAGGTCTACTGCCTAGTTTTTATGTCCTGTTCCTTTGTTGGTGCTTTACTTCCGGTCCGGAAAGAGGATTCCTCTCAGTCGCTAGTGTTTTTAGAACGAGGAGTCGACCTAAAAACACTCAGCGTAACACTGGTGGCAAACGGTGGTTCTGGATCCGAGTAAAAGCACGGAGGAAAGAAAAAGGACACTTGCACAATGGCAGCCAAACCGGACATTCAAATGCCGAAATTCAACCCGGACCAATGTGACATTAATGTGTATTTAGATATGATTAAACCCCTCTTAGACATAGGGTTTGACTCGGACAAGGAAAAAATTGCGGTCACACTACCTAACCTGGGAAAAATAATCGCCACTGTCGCACCAAAAGTCGTACCAGAACTGACATGGGGCCAGTTCACGCAAATTGTGAAACAGGCTTTTATGCCTTCCATGGGCAGAGTTGTCGCTCTGTCGCAGCTCGACGCCCTCACCTATGACGGTAACCTAGACGACAGTTTCGTCCATTCTCGGCGCCTCGTCAACCCCGCTTATCCCGAGGCAGCAATGAATACTCGGGATACTCACGCATATAATGCTCTGCTGAGGAATCTCCCTAGCACAGTCAGGGAGCACTTCTCTATCTATGATCCCTCAGGGGACATGGATCAGGACCTGAAACTCGTCAGACGTCTCCTCGCTGCCCGTCCCACACCACAACCCCTTAACGCAGTAACAAGATTCCCCACAAGTCACAACCCTCCACCAAAACCTAAGCCGCCGCCTCATCAGCCGCCTACAGAGCCGCCTCCTACAGTGCCCAGGGCTTACCCACAAAAGAAGCGGCTAAACCCCAGGGAACAAGGCAACATAATTACCATAAACCCTTTGGAATTCACGGCCTGGAGTCGCACCTGCCCCCTGCACGACATAAGAGAGCAACTCAAGGCATGCAGGCGCAGGAATTTCCACCAGGGGCATAAGAAAATCTCCTCGTTAGACGACGACGCCCAGGAAGACGAAGCGCCACCACTACTCTACCCAGGACCGGACGATGACGAACACGACGATCACACCCAATCTCAGCAGATGGACTTTTAGGCCCGCCCCCGCACCTCCCCACGGTGGCGGGGGGCACCTCACACAACTACAGACCCCCAGTCTACAACAAGATTTGGCTATACAGAGTCAAGGCAAGACTACTGGTGGATAAGGGAGCAGCCAGATCATGCCTCTACTCCCATTTCTACTTCCGCCACACCTCAGCATTCGGCCCACTCCTCCCCAATTCAGCCAACCTCGTAGACGCGGGGGATAGCCCCCTACCCATCCATGAGGAAACCCGGGCCATACAAACCAGCACTCACCAACGAGTCTCTACCAACCATCCATTCATCATATTTGATTCTACATGTAATCAACATGATGGATACCTTGGACTAGACCTCCGTCTGAAACTCCACGCGACCATCGATTATCATCAGCATCGCCTCCACTTCAGTCCAGCCCGCCCCAACCAAGCATCCATCAACAAGGAAAAAAAACAACAACAAAGGACAACGAAAAACAACACCACCACCCACACACCACCCACACCAACCCCCCCCCAGAACACTCACCCGCCCCAACCCACCTGTATATATAACCCCACCCCAGCCTCACTCAATGCCTCACTTCATCCCTCTCCACCCCCATCTCCCATTCCACCTTTACTACCCCCCTCTCCATCCTTCCCTGGCACTATTGCTTCCACTATTACCATTCCACCTCACCACGAAGCTTGGGTGACACTCACCAAACCTTCAGGTACATCAGTCCTTTTCTCACCATCCATACCCACCGGACCCCTATCATCCTGTCTAGTTTCCCGCACTTTCCTTCCCCCCCACGCCCATCAAATCCGTATCGCAAACCTCGCCACAATACCTTTAACTCTGCCACCAGGACTCATCATTGGCAATCCAGAAGAAGCAGAACCGTGCTCAGCACCACCCCCCAATCACCCCACCCTCCCTAACCTACCGTCACATCTATCCCCTTCCCAAATAAACAGTGTCCACCAACTACTCCTGGACTTTAAGGACCTATTCTCCGCCGGCCCAACCGATCTTGGCCACACCACCTATCTCAGCCACGAGATTCATACTACAGGACCTCCCATTTGCCAACCATCATGCTGAAAAACAAACAAGCAACAGTCAGAAGAAGACCGGCAAATCCAGAATATGCTCGATGCTGGTGTCATCTCAAACTCCGCTAGCCGATGGTCCTCACCTGTGGTACTCGTGCGAAAGAAGGACGGAACCATGCATTTCTGCGTCGATTACCGCAGAGCAAACACGTTACAATCAAAGACGCTACACCACTACCCAGGATCGACGACTCTCTAGACTCCCTTCACGGATCGACATGGTTCTCTACCCTAGACCTGCAATCAGACTATTGACAAGTACCAGTCCATCCCGATGACAAACACAGAAACCGCCTTCTCAACATCAAACAGGAAGCACTATGAATTTAACATCCTTCCCTTCGCCTCTGCAACGCCCCCGCCACATTTTCCCGCCCCATGGACTCTGCTCTGAGCGGACTCACCTGGGAAACCTGTTTGGCTTACCTAGACTAAGTCATCGTCTTCAGCCACACCTGGGCCGACCACCTCCACCGCCTCAAACAGGTATTCCAGCGTATCCGCCAGGCCGGGCTCAAACTAAAACCCACAAAATGTGTTTTAGCAGAAAGCTCAGTCTCCTTCCTCGGACACCTGATCAATGCAGAGGGCATCTCTCCCGACCCCGACAAGCTGCGTGCAATCGCTGACATCCCCCTACCCCGCGATGGGCACGAAACCAGAGCCTTCCTAGGTTTAACCTCCTATTACTGGCGTTTCGTAAAAGGTTTTGCATACATCGCCAAACCTTTGCACGAGCTCACCAAGAAAGGAGAACCTTTCGTCTGGACAGAACCCAGAAAGAACGCATTCACAACCCTCAAATCCAAACTGACCTCCGCCCCAGTCGTCGCCTTCCCAGACTACAACCTGCCTTTCCGTCTATATAACGACGTCTCACTCTTCGCTATAGGGGTTGTCCTTGCCCAAGTCCAAGACGGCCGCGAGCATAATATCATCGCCTGTGCCAGCCGCACCTTAAACCCTGTGGAGAGAAATTACGCGGCCACCAAACGTGAATGCCTGGTAATTATCTGGTCACTCGATTGCTTCTGCTCATACATCTCAGGCACCCATGTGATTATCATTACCAATCACCAATCCCTACACTGGTTATGCCAGTCCAACACCACCAACACACAACTCATAGAATGGCGAGAAGCTCTCGAGGAATATGACTTTGAGATATCATTCCGTCCAGGCAAGCTCCACACAAACGCCGATGTCATTTCCCGATTACCCATCAACGCCATCTCAGCAGAACCGGACCTTATCCAAATGTGGCACAATAAGCAACGCTCTACCTGGATCTCGCCAAACACTTTCAACAAACTCCACCTGCACGGCGAACACCTGCTTGACCCCAACGGCCACATCGTCCTTAGCCCCACCACCGCCCACGACACCATACTGCACCTTCACACCAACAATGGCATTCACCTGGACACTAAGAAACTCGTCCAAGTTTACAGTAACATGTACTGGACATCAAACCCCTCCACCATCACCAAGAATATTGTACAATCCTGCCACGCTTGTGCTTTAGGGAAAGACATCACCTGCACACCCGGCCCCTCAGGAAAAATAACAGCAACAAAACCCTGGCAACTACTTTCCCTCGATGTCGTCGGCCCCCTCACGCCCAAAACTGGGTATAAATACATAATCACCTTCGTGGACGTCTATTTCAAATTAATCATCGCATGCCCCGCAAAAGATCACAGTGCAGTATCCGTCGCTGATGCTTTAACTCGCCACGTATTCCCATATTTTGGCATTCCCCAGGCCTTGCACTCGGACAATGCACCAGATTTCACAGGAAAAGTCTGGCAAGAGTTAGCAAAAATATTTGGGTTCCACGTTTCCCACTCTTCCCCCTACTGGCCCCAAGGCAACAGCATCTTTGAAAGAAGTCATCGCTCCCTCCTCAATCAGGTCCGCACTCGCATCATGCAAACAGGGAATGAAGATTGGCCTGCCCATGTCAAGATAGTACAATGGGGCTTAAACACATGTCCACGAGAAGATGGCATAACACCACACGAACGAGTCTTCGGGGAAACCCTGCTTCTCCTACCCCTCCGCCACAACCTCCAGCCACCCACCCCGCCCTCCACTGCTGACCCTCTCCACCACCTCAAACGCCGCCTCTACCACCTACAAGCACAACAGGACCTTATGCCTGACACCAACCACACCAACCCATACTAACCTGGCCAATCCGTTGTCGTGGCGCACCTCCCTACCCCCAGTAAGATCTCACCCCGATTCATTAGCCCCTTCACCATAACCCGAGTCCCCAACCCCTATCAAGTAATCATAAATCAGCAAGGCCAACAACACACGTATCGCAATCGCCAGGTGCGACCCTTCCACCCACCCAACAATAACCACCCCCACACCCGTGCGCCCAGCAACTCTTCCCGCACACCTGTGCACACAGACATTTCTGAGAATTACTCCCCAGACTCCTACTCCTTCTCCTTCTCACCCCCACCCAGCACCTCACGAACAACCACACCACCCCCCATAACACCTGGTCCTGACTCACCACCTCCACAGCCCAGATCACCACCCCCGCCCAGCACCACCACCCACTCACCGCCTCCCACACCCCTCTCTACCACCCATCCTCCTACCACCTCCCACACCACGTCGCCCCCACCACGTACCTCACCACCACCGCCTCAAGTCGCCACCTCCTCACACCTCACT
The DNA here is from genome assembly GCF_032717465.1 of Coenobita brevimanus. Classification (NCBI taxonomy): domain Eukaryota; kingdom Metazoa; phylum Arthropoda; class Malacostraca; order Decapoda; family Coenobitidae; genus Coenobita; species Coenobita brevimanus. The sequence continues at coordinate 4,407,484 of NC_136962.1, read as the reverse complement.
TCTCACTCACCTGCCACGTGCACCCTCGCAACCATACCCATTATACACGCCACACCGCACTCCCACCCGCCTCACCCCACAACAGCCGCTCGCCCTCACCACCACCACGTGCACAACCACCCTCACCACCCACACCCACACTCACCACCACCACTACCAGATCAGGCCTCCTCTCATGCCCACCATCCAGATACACTCCAACACCACCCCCCAGTGCACGCCCGGCCCGCCCCCCAAAACAACAAACCCCCCCCTCCACCAAACACCTTCCCTATCACCCTCCCTCTCCACGAAGCACGATGGAATCCTCCCAAATCCCAATTCCCCAAAGTGAAATGCTCCTCCCACAGACCCATTCCCCATAAAAGCACCAACTCCCCATCACTCTCCAGCATACAGCTACTGTTTCCTCACCAGGCACCAATCACCACGATGAGGGTTACCAGAGTCCACTGGCTCCCTCGCAACCAGCCACCCATCAGGATCTGGGGGACACCTCACCTTCTCCGCCTCCTACGGCAGACATAACATCCATCCTCCATCCATATGTCTCTCAACCCCCATCGGGAGCCGTGGAACATATCCTCCCACTGGGCAAACCTCCTACAACACCTCACCCCAGCCCACAAGACGTCCACCTCCACCACCTACCACCTGCAGTCACGAGGTTATGACTTTTTCGACAAAGACGGTGGTAAAATGTCCTCCGCCGGACCCTCCACCCCGCCACCCCCCACACCACCACTGGGCCACCACCAAACCACCACCCCAGGAAGACACAACGGGGGGACTAATGACCCAGGGCAAGAGGGACACCCGCTCCCTACTGTCCTGCGCCTCTTTTCCCCACAACTGCTCCGACACCAGGTGAACAAGGATCGGCAATGACCTTGCAGGCGGGACAACCATCGCCAGGAGTGGGGTGGGACTGAACAGGTTTCAGTCCCAAGTAACGTTTTGGCGACGGCCATAGATACCTCCCCCCAAGGGAAGGAGGCCCTTTAGTGCGCCACGAGGTGTCCGTGCCCTCATCCACTTTCAGGGTAAGAGGCCCTTTAGTGTGCACAGAGGCGTCAGTACCCTGTTACATAGCCTATGATTTCATCATCCTTTGTATAATTCTAAAGTAGAGTATGCTGCATGTTTGATCACGATTTGCCTCGTGGCTTCCATAGTGACTAAGCTTCCGTGTTCTACCTCACTCCCCCTTTCTCCTCCCTTATAGTAGTGTAAGTCGTTCTTTCTGTTGTTCAGAGCCGGAGTGTCAACTCTTTGTCCCCTATGGCTTCATTTGCGCGTCCTTCTTACAAGTTGTATCAAGCTCTGCCGGCCCCTATATAATGAGCTCAGTCTCTGCATTAATTGCCACTTAGATCTACTCCTCATTTTGTTCACATTTCTGTCCTCCCCTGTACAGTTGTTATTATTTTTGTGAGTGCTCAGAAAGTCTCCAACCATCTAGCTGCTGTGTAATTTGAGTATAGTGTTATTACATTTTTTTTCTTGTACTATACTGTATAGCATAAGGTGTTAATTCGTAGGCCTGGTAAGGTTTTTCTGATTAATGTAAAGTTTTTACTGTCAGCAAGTAGTAATAATATTTTGTATCTGTAATAATAAATCTTTCATTAACTGAGCATTATCCGGTTTTCTCATTTTATCAGGGCTGACTTAGATAAATTTACTTTTGCTAATTTCGTGTTAATAGAGGCTATTGCAGTTAACCATATATTTAAAATGTTTTTTGCCATTACATTATCCTCATGAGTCCTGAATGTTTAGTTGTTAGATTGAGCATTAAACTTTAACTTGTAATTTTACCTAACTCTTTTGTTTTGAACTTGGAACTTTGCGGGACAGTTGTGATTTTGGTGTTCTCACTTGAAGTGTTCATTATCTCTCTGTTCCATAACAACCCTCAGCCACTTTCAGGGCAGGAGGCCCTTTAGTGCGCCACGAGGTGTTAGTATCCTCAGCCACGTCCAGGGCAGGAGGCCCTTTAGTGCGCCACAAGGTGTCCGTGCCCTCAGCCACTTTCAGGGTAAGAGGCTCTTTAGTATGCACAGAGGCGTCAGTACCCTCAGCCACGTCCAGGGCAGGAGGCCCTTTAGTGCGCCACGAGGTGTTAGTACCCTCAGGAACTCCAAGGAAAGGAGGCCCTAGCAGACAGCTAAATGTGGGTCCCAGGGTAAAAAGACCTGAAGCCACGGCTTTGACAGATCCAGGAGAGAGAGTCGCCTCTGTGCTTCCTTCCCTGTATGTAGGAGAGGACACGGTCTCCGTGTATACTCAACAAACAGCGTTCCCCTGTGGGAACTGCTCGACACCACCCGGGAGTGTTGCCCTGGAGGTGTCACCAGAGTGGAGGCAAAGTCCGAGACTGGACCTGCCTCCCACTCCTGGGAAATCTCTGTCCTTCACAGGCACCAGCAGGAGACGAGGCCGCAGTACAACCCTGACGGCGCGTCCCCTGGCAGACGACAGCACACCCAGGATCCCCAGGCGGGCCCAGCAGACTACAGGCGAGGGCAACCCCGACTCTCTCACCCTGCGGAGCCGACGATGTCAGGCCCGACTCCTCCAGCTGTTTGGCCCCAGTCCCGAGGGCCACCTCTCAGATCGAGGCCCCCAGACAGGAGGGTCTCACTGCACCCCAGCGACGAGACCCCGAGGTAAGGGTCTCCCTTCAGGTCAAGGCCAACAGACAGGAGGGCCTCCCTGCACCCCACCGACGAGACCCCGAGGTAAGGGTCTCCCTTCAGGTCGAGGCCCCCAGACAGGAGTGCCTCCCTGCAACTCACCGACGGCCCGGACCAGGGCCGTGACTCCTCCGCGGGTGGTGCGTTGCCCGTTACAGGCAGACTGGTGGCAAGCGGTGGTTCTGGATCCGAGTAAAAGCACGGAGGAACGAAAAAGGAAACTTGCACAATGGCAGCTCAACTGCCGAAATTCAACCCGGACCAATGTGACATTGATGTGTATTTAGATATGATGAAACCCCTCTTAGACATAGGGTTTGACTCGGACAAAGAAAAAATTGCGGTCACACTACCTAACCTGGCAAAAATAATCGCCACTGTCGCACCAAAAGTCGTCCCAGAACTGACATGGGACCAGTTCATCCAAATTGTGAAACAAGCTTTTATGCCTTCCATGGGCAGCGTTGTTGCTCTCTCGCAGCTCGACGCCCTCACCTACGACGGTAACCTAGACAAAACTTTCGTCCAGGCTCGGCGCCTCGTCAGCGCCGGTTATCCCGAGGCAGCAATGAATACTCGGGATACTCACACATTTAATGCTCTGCTGAGGCTTCTCCCTAGCACAGTCAGGGAGCACTTCTCTATCTACGATCCCTCAGGGGACATGGATCAGGACCTGCAACTCGTCAGACGTCTCCTCGCCGCCCGTCCCACACCACAACCCCTTCACGCAGTAACAAGATTCCCCACAAGTCACAACCCTCCACCCAAACCTAAGCCGCCGCCTCACCAGCCGCCTACAGAGCCGCCTCCTACAGTGCCCAGGGCTTACCCACAAAAGAAGCGGCTAAACCCCAGGGTACAAGGCAACTTAATTACCATAAACCCTTGGGAATTCACGGCCTGCAGTCGCACCTACCCCCTTCACGACATTAGAGAGTAACTAAAGGCATGCAGGCACAGGAATTTCCACCAGGGGCATAAGAAAGTCTCCTCGCTAGATGACGACGCCCAGGAAGACGACGCGCCACCACTACTCTACCCAGGATCGGACGACGACGAACACAACGATGACACCCAACCTCAGCAGATGGATTTTTAGGCCCGCCCACGCACCTCCCCACAGTGGCGGGGGCCACCTCACACAATTACAGACCCCCAGTCTTCAACAAGGTTTGGCTATACGGGGTCAAGGCAAGACTACTGGTGGATACGGGAGCAACCAGGTCATGCCTCTACTCCCATTTCTTCTCCCGCCACACCTCAGCATTCGGCCCACTCCTCCCCACTTCAGCCAACCTTGTAGACACGGGCGATGGCCCCCTACCCATCCATGGGGAACCCCGGGTCCTACAAACCAGCACTCACAAACGAGTCTCTACCAACCACCCATTCATCATATTTGATTCTACATGTAATCAATATGATGGATACCTTGGGCTAGACCTCCTTCAGAAACTCCACACGACCATCGATTGTCATCAGCATCGCCTCCACTTCAGTCCAGCCCGCCCCAACCAATCATCCATCAACATGGAAAAAAAACACAACGAAGGACAACGAAAAACAACACCACCACCCCCACGCCACCCCCCCCCGACAACACTCACCCGCCCCAACCCACCTGTACATGTAACCCCACCCCAGCCTCACTCAATGCCTCACTTCATCCCCCTCCACCCCAATCTCCCATTCCACCCTTACTACCCCCCTCTCCATCCTTCCCTGGCACTATTGCTTCCACTATTACCATTCCACCTCACCACGAAGCTTGGGTGACACTCACCAGACCCTCAGGTACATCAGTCCTTTCCTCACCATCAATACCCACCGGACCCCTATCATCCTGTCTAGTTTCCCCCACTTTCCTTCCCCCCCACGCCCACCAAATCCGTATCGCAAACCTCGCCACAGCACCTTTAACTCTGCCACGAGGACTCATGATTGGCGATACAGAAGAAGCAGAACCGTGCTCAGCACCACCCCCCAATCACCCCACCCTCCCCAACCTACCATCACATCTATCCCCTTCCCAAACAAACAGTCTCCACCAACTACTCCTGAACTTTCAGGACCTCTTCTCCGTCGGCCCAACCGATTTGGCCACACCACCTATCTCAGCCATGAGATTCATACTACAGGACCTCCCATTCGCCAACCATCACGCCGAAAAAAAAATAAAAAAAACGGGCAGAAGAAGACCAGCAGGTGCAGGATATGCCCAATGTCGGTGTCATTTCAAACTTCGCTAGCCCATGGTCCTCACCTGTGGTACTCGTGCGAAAGAAGGACGGAACCATGCCTTTCTGCATTGATTACCGCAGAGTGAACGACGTTACAATCAAAGTCGCTAAACCACTACCGAGGATCGACGACTCTCTAGACTCCCTCCACGGATCGACATGGTTCTCTACCCTAGACCTGCAATTAGGCTATTAGCAAGTCCCAGTCCACCCCGATGACAAACACAAAACCGCCTTCTTAACATCAAACGGGAAGCACTATGAATTTAACATCCTTCCCTTCGGACTCTGCAATCCTCCCGTCACATTTTCCTGCCTCATGGAATCTCTTCTGAGCGGACTCACCTGGGAAACCTGTTTGGCTTACCTAGACGACGTCATCGTCTTCAGCCACACCTGGGCCGACCACCTCCACCGCCTCAAACAGGTATTCCAGCATATACGCCAGGCCGGGCTCAAACTAAAACCCACAAAATGTGTTTTAGCAGAACGCTCAGTCTCCTTCCTCGGACACCTGATCAATGCAGAGGGCATCTCTCCCGACCCCGACAAGCTGCGTGCAATCGCCGACATCCCCCTACCCCGCGATGTGCACGAAACCAGAGCCTTCCTAGGTTTTACCTCCTATTACCGGCGTTTCGTGAAAGGTTTTGCAGACATCGCCAAACCTTTGCACGAGCTCACCAAGAAAGGAGAACCTTTCATCTGGACAAAACCCAGAAAGAACGCATTCACCACCCTCAGATCCAAACTGACCCCCGCCCCAGTCATCACCTTCCCAGACTACAACCTGCCTTTCCGTCTGTATACTGACGTCTCACTTCTCGCCATAGGGGCTGTCCTTGCCTAAGTCCAAGACGACCGTGAGCATATCATCGCCTGTGCCAGCCTCACCTTAAACCCTGCGGAGAGAAATTACGCGGCCACCAAACGTGAATGCCTGGGAATTATCTGGTCACTCGATTACTTCCGCTCGTACATCTCAGGCACCCATGCGATTATCATTACTGATCACCAATCCCTACAGTGGTTACGCCAGTCCAACACCACCAACGCACAACTCATACGATGGCGAGAAGCTCTTGAGGAATACGACTTTGAGATATCATACCGTCCAGGCAAGCTCCACACAAACGCCAACGCCCTTTCCTGATTACCCATCAACGCCATCTCAGCAGAACTGGACCTTATCAAATTGTGGCACAATAAGCAATGCCCTGCCTGGATCCCCCCAAACACTTTCAACAAACTCCACCTGCACGGAGAACACCTGTTCGACCCCAACGCCCACATTGTCCTAAGCCCCGCCACTGCCCACGACACCATGTTGCACCTTCACGCCAACAATGACATTCACCTGGGGACTAAAAAACTCGTCCAAAGTTTTCAGTGACATGTACTGGACACCAAACCCCTCCACCATCGACAAGAACATTATTCAATCCTGCCGTGCTCGTGCTTTAGGGAAAGACATCAACCGCACTCCCAGCCCCTCAGGAAAAATAACAGCAACAAAACCCCTGCAACTACTTTCCCTCGACGTCGTCGGCCCCCTCATGCCCAAAACAGGGTATAAATACATAATCACCTTCGTGGACGTCAATTCCAAATTCATCATCCCATGCCCCGCAAAGGATCACAGTGCATTATCCGTCGCTGATGCTTTAACCCGCCACGAATTCCCATATTTGTTCATTCCCCAGGCCTTGCACTCGGACAATGCACCAGAGTTCATAGGAAAAGTCTGGCAAGAGTTAGCAAAAATATTCGGTTTCCACATCTCCCACTTATCTCCCTACTGGCCCCAAGGCAACAGAATCTGTGAAAGAAGTCATCGCTCACTCCGCAATCAGGTCCGCAATCGCATCATGCAAACAGGGAATGAAGATTGGCCTGCCCATGTCAAGATAGTACAATGGGGCCTAAACACATGCCCACGAGAAGACGGCATAACACCACACGAACGAGTCTTCGGGGAAAACCCGCTTCCCCTACCCCTCGCCACCACCTCCAGCCACCCACTCCGCCCTCCACTGCTGACCCACTTCACCACCTCAAATGCCGCCTCCACCACATACAAGCACAACAGGACCTTACGCCCGACACCAAGCACACCAACCCAAACAAACCTGGCCAATCCGTTGTCGTGGTGCACCTCCCTCTGAGGAGTAGACTGTAGCACCAGTCGAGCAGGGCAGTACTCCCGAGGTGGATGGAAAGCTGATGACAGGGAGTGCTGGAGCTCCCGTTTCATCAGCCCTCAGGACTAGTTCCTGACCATCCCCCTTTGCTGAACTTTTTCAGTGTCTCAGTTACACAGAGAGTAGGCCAGCATGCTCTCCAGTACAAATTTCTCTAACTATCTTCACCAAACTACATGCACAGTACACACTACACTTCCTTTTCAAAAATCAACAAAAATGGAGTCTATTAATCAAGCCTCGGAGTCCCCAGGGGGGGGGACCATAAATGCCCCCGCCATCTGCCCCTCTCCCGGTGACGACTCGAGGTGCCTGGAACCACTGTCTGACTCTCTTCTTCTTCATTTCTGCAACATTCGCGGCCTTTCATCTAACTTTCGCTCTGTTGAGCACCACCTCTCCTCCTCTAAACCTCACCTTCTTTTTCTAACTGAGACTCAGCTGTCTGAGGCAACCGACAGCAAACCCTTTTCTGTATCCTCCTACTTTCTCTATAATCATTTCAAAGCCAAAGGTGGCTGTTGTGTATACATACGCAACGACTTATCTTGCTCTCGTGTTCCTGAACTTGATTCTTCTGAATTCTCCACACTCTGGCTTCGGCTTTCCTGTCATTCTCTGACTAAATATATCTGTGCTGTTTACTTATCCCCTAATTCTACTGACTATCAAAAATTCTTCGACTATCTTACTTCTACGATGGAACACATTCTGTCCATTTCTCCTTTCTCTGAAATCTCCATTCTTGGAGATTTCAATGTTCACCACCACCTTTGGCTCTCCTCTCCTTTCACGGATCCACCTGGTGAACAAGCCTACATCTTTTCTATCCTTAATGACCTAGAGCAGCTTGTACAGCACCCTACCCGTATCCCTGACCGCCTTGGAGAGAGCTCCAACATACTTGACCTCTTCCTCACAACTAATCCTTCTGCTTACTCTGTTAATCTTTTCTCTCCGTTGGGCTCCTCCGATCACAACCTTATTACCTTAACCTGTCCTATCACTCCAGTACGGCCTGTGGACCCTCCAGGGAAACGTCGTCTGTGGCATTTTGGAGCCGCGAACTGGGAGGCCCTCAGGCAGTACTTCTTTGATTTTCCCTGGAATGATTATTGCTTCCATGGCCGGGAGCCATCTGAGTGTGCCTCGCGCATTACGGAGGTTATTCTCTCGGGCATGGAAGCATACATTCCTTTCTCATATCCTTTGACTAACGCAAGAAAGGCTTGGTTTAATCACGCTTGTTCTAATGCTGTCTGCAACAAGGAGAGGGCCTACAAAAGGTACCGGAGCCAACCCACCCCTGAATCACATCATCTTTACGTTTCTGCCCGGAATCGTGCTAAGTCTGTTCTTCGCTCTACTAAAAATAATTTCATCCATATTAAATGCTCTCAACTCTCCAACTCGAATTCTTCCCGCTCCTTCTGGCACCTTGCCAAAAATCTTTCTAACAACTTTACCTCATCATCCTTCCCTCCTCTTTTCTACTCTGATGGTTCTGTAGCTATTTCTTCTACTGATAAAGCAGATCTCTTCGCACAGACTTTCTCCTCCAATTCCACCTTAGACGATTCCGGTGCTGTTCCTCCATCACTTCTCCCCTCTGACTTCCTCATGGCTGACATTAAAATTTCTTCAGTTGATGTATTTTCTGACATCACTGGCCTCAGTGCTAACAAGGCATATGGGCCTGATGGGGTCCCTCCTGTTGTTCTCAAGAACTGTGCTTCTGTGCTTACACCCTGCCTAGGCAAACTCTTTCGCCTTTGTCTGTCAACTTGTACGTTTCCTTCTTGCTGGAAGTTTGCTCTCATTCAGCCAGTCCCAAAGAAGGGTGACCACTCCCAACCCTCCAACTATCGTCCAATTGCTTTAACGTCCTGTATTTCAAAAGTTTTCGAGTCAATTCTTAATAGAAAAATTTTAAGGCATCTTTCCTATCACAAACTTCTTACCGATCGTCAGTATGGGTTCCGTCAGGGACGCTCCACTGGCGATCTTCTCACCTACCTTTCAGACTCCTGGTCATCCTCCTTTCGGGACTTTGGCGAAAGCTTTGCTATTGCACTTGACATCTCAAAGGCTTTCGATCGAGTCTGGCATAAATCTTTAATTTCCAAACTGCCCTCCTACGGTTTCTATCCTTCTATCTGTGCCTTCATCGCTAGCTTCCTTTCTGGTCGTTCTATAGCCGCTGTTGTAGACGGCCATCGTTCTTCTCCTAGATCTATCAACAGTGGTGTTCCTCAGGGCTCTGTCCTATCACCAACTCTCTTCCTTTTATTCATCAATGATCTTCTAAGCTGTACATCTAACCCTATCCACTCATACGCTGATGACTCCACCCTTCACCTTTCCATTCGGTTCCCGCAACGCCCATCTCAACAGTTACTTCAAGAAACAAGGGATGAGGCTATGGCACACCTAATGTCTGACTTGGCTCGTATCGCTGACTGGGGTAAAAATAATATGGTTGTCTTTAATGCATCTAAGACTCAGTTCTTACACCTATCAACCCGACAAAATCTTCCACAGGTATAACCATTAATGTTTAATAATACTCAGCTTAATCCTGCATCATCCTTAAACATGCTTGGGGTTTCATTTACTCAGGACTTATCTTGAAAAGATCATATTACATCTCTTGTAAAATCTGCTTCCAAGAGATTGGGTGTGCTAAGCCAACTCCGCTCTTTCTTTACCCCTGCACAATTGTTGACTCTATACAGAGGTTTTATCCGCCTCTGTGTGGAGTACAACTCTCATGTGTGGGGAGGCTCCCCACATACAGCTCTTCTCAATAGGGTGGAGTCAAAGGCTTTTCGTCTCATTAACTCTCCTCCTCTTACTGACTCCCTTCAACCTCTGTCTCTTCGCCGCACTGTTGCATCTTTATCTCTTTTCTATCGCTACTTTAATGGTCACTGCTCCTCTGAACTGTCTGCTTGCATTCCTCCACCTCTACGACGGGCGCGTAGCACCCGTCTGGCAGCAAACTCTCATCCCTTTTCTGTCCAACTCTCTAATGCAAGAGTTAACCGTTACTCCCAGTCTTTCATTTATGCAACAGGTCAGCTCTGGAACTGTCTCCCTCTGTCTGTATTTCCTGCTGCCTTTGATCTCCAGTCTTTCAAACGCAGTGTGTCCAGGCATCTCAAAATGATCGGATCTTGAATTTGGCTCTCTATTGTATTTTGTTTTTCTCTTGGAGGGAACTGTTACTGCGGGCCATGGCCTTTGGTTCCTTCTTCCTCGCATAAAAAAAAAAAATAAAAAAAAAAAAAAAGATCTCACCGCGATTCATTGACCCCTTCACCATAACCCGAGTCCCCAATCCCTATCAAGTCATCATAAATCAGCAAGGCCAACAACGCACGTATCGCAATCGCCACGTGCGACCTTTCCACGCACCCAACAGTGACCACCCCCACACCCGCGTGCCCTGCACCTCTTCCCGCACACCTGGCCACACAGACTTTTCTGAGAATTACCCCCCAGACTCCTACTGCTACTCCTTCTCACCCCCACCCAGCACCTCACCAATAACCACACCACCCCCCATAACACCTGGTCCTGACTCACCACCTCCACTGCCCACATCACCACCCCTGCCCAGCACCACCACCCACTCACTGCCTCCCACACCCCTCTCTACCACCCATCCTCCTACCACCTCCCACACCACGTCACCCCCACCACCTACCTCACCACCGCCGCCTCAAGCCGCCACCTCCTCACACCTCACTTCTCACCCACCTGCCACCTGCACTCGCACCACTCCCCTACCTACCCCATCAAACACCCTCCCCCTCCCCCGCGACCATACCTATTCTACACGCCACACCGCACTCCCACCCGCCTCACCCCCCAACAGCCGCACGCCCTCACCACCACCACGTGGGCAACCACCCTCACCACCTACACCCCCACTCATCACCATCACTTCCAGATCAGGCCGCCTCTCACGCCCACCATCCAGATACACTCCAACACCACCCCCCAGTGCACGCCCGCCCTGCCCCCCACCACCACAAACCTCCCTTCCCCCAAACACCTCCCCCATCACCCCCCCTCTCCACCAAGCACAATGGAATCCTCCCAAATCCCAATTCCCCAAAGTGAAATGCTCCTCCCACAGACCCATTCCCCATGAAAAGCACCAACCCTCCATCACTCTCCAGCATACAGCTACTGTCTCCTCACCAGGCACCAACCACCACGATGAGGGTTACCAGAGTCCACTGGCTCCCTCGCGAACAGCCACCCATCAGGATCCGAGGGACACCCCACCTTCTCCGCCAGACAGAACATCCATCCTCCATCCGTCTCTCTCTCAACCCCCATCGGGAGCCAGAAACATATCCCACCACTGGACAAACCACCTAAAACACCTCACCCCAGCCCACAAGACGTCCACCTCCACCACCTACCACCTGCAGTCACGAGGTGGTGACATTTTTACAAAGATGGTGGTAAAATTCCCGCAGCCTAACCCCCCACCCCGCCACCCCCCACCCAACCACCGGGCCACCAGCACACCACAACCCCAGGAAGACACAACGAGGGGACTAATAACCCAGGGCAAGAGGGTCACCCGTACACTACTGACCTGCGCCCCATTTCCCCGCAACTGATCCGACACCAGGTGAACAAGGATCTGCAACGACCTTGCAGGCGGGACAACCATCGCCAGCAATGGGGTGAGACTGAACAGGTTTTAGTCCCAAGTAACGTTTTGGCGACGGCCATAGATACCCCCGCAAAGGGCAAGAGGCCCTTTAGTGCGCCACGAGGTGTCCATGCCCTCAGCCACTTTCAGGGTAAGAGGCCCTTTAGTGTGCACAGAGGCGTCAGTACCCTCAGCCACGTCCAAGGCAGGAGGCTCTTTAGTGCGCCACGAGGTGTTAGTACCATCAGACATGTCCAGGGCAGGAAGCCCTTTGGTGCGCCACGAGGTGTTCGTGCCCTCAGCCACTTTCAGGGTAAGAGGCCCTTTAGTGTGCACAGAGGCGTCAGTAATCTCAACCACGTGCAGAGCATGAGGACCTTTAGTGCGCCACGAGGTGTCCGTTCCCTCAGCCACTGCAAGGGCAGGAGGCCCTAGCAGACAGCTAAAAGTGGGACCCAGGGTAAAAAGACCTGGAGCCATGGCTGTGACAGACCCAGGAGAGAGAGTAGCCTCTGTGCTTCCTTCCGTGTATGTAAGAGAGGTCACGGTCTCCGTGTATAATCAACCTACCGCGTTCTCCTGTGGGAACTGCTCAACACCACCTGTGAGTGTTGCCCCAGAGGTGTCACCAGAGTGGAGGCAAAGTCCGAGACTGGACCTGCCTCCCACTCCTGGGAAATCTCTGTCCTTCACAGGCACCAGCAGGAGACGAGGCCGCAGTCCAACCCTGACGGCGCGTCCCCTGGCAGACGACCGCACCCCCAGGACCCCCAGGCGAGCCCAGCAGACTACAGGCGAGGGCAACCCCGACTCTCTCACCCTGCGGAGCCGCCGACGTCAGGCCCGCCTCCTCCAGCTGTTTGGCCCCAGTCCCGAGGGCCACCTCTCAGGTCGAGGCCCCCAGACAGGAGGGCCTCCCTGCACCCCACCGACGAGACCCCGAGGTAAGGGTCTCCCTTCAGGTCGAGGCCCCCAGACAGGAGGGCCTCCCTGCAACTCACCGACGGCCCGGACCCGGGCAGTGACTCCCCTGCGGGTAGTGTGTTGCCCGTTACAGGCAGAGTCCCCCTGAGGTCCTCCCCCTCGAACAGTGACAGAGTGAAACAACCCAGGAAACACGGGTAAATAAGTGACGACCCTTATACCGAAAATAAGCCAGGGGAAGAGGAACAGTGAACAGTGACAGAGTGTGATCCATATAAAACCAGTGACTATTGTTATTAACCCAACAGAATTACATACCCAGTAGAGTAGAAAATATTTAATAATAAGAAGTAGAGTAATATCACCTGCCCAGAATAAAAGAACTTCCCGTAATTGTGAATGACGATCAGGGTGCGCGGGAGAACCAAAAGCCTGTGTAAAGTGTCGCCGCGACTAGGTAACTGTGTCGAGTGTCGTGATCCGCACCCTGTCTTCGTTATAGTAATATTCCTCCCACAGACTCTTAACCTTGTGTATTCCCCTTGTTATCGAGTGTATATATATTTTGGGTTTTAATGAAAGACGGGTATCTACATATATATAACTAAAGACATCATATCGTGTGTTAAGTGCAACTGTATTTTGTGCTATCAAAGCCTAACTCTGTGTCCCTGTATCCTGTATCTCAAATATCACTCTGTATCATATTGTAACGGTTTTAGAATTAAGGCAATAGATGTGTTAAGGTATACTGCCTAGTTTTTATGTCCTGTTCCTTTGTTGGTGCTTTACTTCCAGTCCGGAAAGAGGACCCCGCTCAGTCGCTAGTGTTTTTAGGACGAAGAGTCGACCTAAAAACACTCAGCATAACACTGGTGGCAAGCGGTGGTTCTGGATCCGAGTAAAAGCACGGAGGAACGAAAAAGGAAACTTGCACAATGGCAGCCAAACCGGACATTCAATTGCCGAAATTCAACCCGGACCAATGTGACATTGATGTGTATTTAGATATGATTAAACCCCTCTTAGATATAGGGTTTGACTCAGACAAGGAAAAAATTGTGGTCACACTACCTAACCTAGGAAAAATAATCGCCACTGTCGCACCAAAAGTCGTCCCAGAACTGACATGGGACCAGTTCACACAAATTGTGAAACAGGCTTTTATGCCTTAAATGGGCAGAGTTGTTGCTCTCTTGCAACTCGACGCCCTCACCTACGACGGTAACCTAGACGACACTTTCGTCCAGGCTCTGCGCCTCGTCAGCGCCGCTTATCCCGAGTCAGCAATGAATACTCGGGATACTCACACATTTAATGCTCTGCTGAGGATTCTCCCTAGCACAGTCAGGGAGCACTTCTCTATCTATGATCCCTCAGGGGACATGGATCAGGACCTGCAACTCGTCAGACGTCTCCTCGCCGCCCGTCCCACACCACAACCCCTTCACGCAGTAACAAGATTCCCCACAAGTCACAACCCTCCACCCAAACCAAGCCGCCGCCTCACCAGCCGCCTATAGAGCCGCCTCCAACAGTGCCCAGGGCTTACCCAGAAAAGAAGCGCCCAAACCCCAGGGAACAAGGCAATTTAATTACCATAAACCCTTGGGAATTCACGGCCTGCAGTCGCACCTGCCCCCTGCACGACATAAGAGAGCAACTCAAGGCACGCAGGTGCAGGAATTTCCACCAGGGGTGTAAGAAAGTCTCCTCGTTAGATGACGACGCCCAGGAAGACGACGCGCCACCACTACTCTACCCAGGACCGGACAACGACGAACACGACGATCACACCCAACCTCAGCAGATAGATTTTTAGGCCAGCCCCAGCACCTCCCCACGGTGACGGAGGCCACCTCACACAACTATAGACTCCCAGTCTACAACAAGATTTGGCTAAACGGGGTCAAGGCAAGACTACTGGTGGATACGGGAGCAGCCAGGTCATGCCTCTACTCCCATTTCTACTCCCGCCACACCTCAGCATTCGGCCCACTCCTCCCCACTTCAGCCAACCTCGTAGACGCGGGGGATGGCCCCCTACCCATCCGTGGGGAAACCCGGGCCCTACAAACCAACACTCACCAACGAGTCTCTACCAACCTACCAACCACCCATTCATCATATTTGATTCTACATGTAATCAATATGATGGATACCTTGGGCTGGACCTCCTTCAGAAACTCCACGCGACCATCGATTGTCATCAGCGTCGCCTCCACTTCAGTCCAGCCCGCCCCAACCAAGCATCCATCAACAAGGAAAAAAAACAACAACGAAGGACAACGAAAAACAACACCACCACCCCCACACCACCCACACAAACCCCCCACCACAACACTCACCCGCCCCAACCCACCTGTACATGTAACCCCACCCCAGCCTCACTCAATGCCTCACTTCATCCCCCTCCACCCCCATCTCCCATTCCACCCTTACTACCCCCCTCTCCATCCTTCCCTGCCACTATTGCTTCCACTATTACCATTCCACCTCACCACGAAGCTTGGGTGACACTCACCAGACCCTCAGGTACATCAGTCCTTTTCTCACCATCCATACCCACCGGACCCCTATCATCCTGTCTAGTTTCCCCCACTTTCCTTCCCCCTCACGCCCACCAAATCCGTATCGCAAACCTCGCCACAACACCTTTAACTCTGCCACGAGGACTCTTCATTGGCGATACAGAAGAACCAGAACCGTGATCAGCACCACCCCCCGATCACCCCACCATCAACAACCTACCATCACATCTATCCCCTTCCTAAACAAATAGTCTCGACCAACTACTCCTGTACTTTCTGGACCTATTCTCCGCCGGCCCAACAGATCTAGGCCACACCACCTATCTCAGCCATGAGATTCATACTACAGGACCTCCCATTCGCCAACCATCACTCAAAGAAAAAACTAAACAACGGGCAGAAGAAGACCGGCAGGTGCAGGATATGCTCGATGCCGGTGTCATCTCAAACTCTGCTAGCCCATGGTCCTCACCTGTGGTACTCGTGCGAAAGAAGGACGGAACCATGCGTTTCTGTGTCGATTACCGCAGAGTGAACGACGTTACAATCAAAGACGCTACACCACTACCCAGGATCGACGACTCTCTAGACTCCCTCCACGGATCGACATGGTTCTCTACCCTAGACCTGCAATCAGGCTATTGGCAAGTCCCAGTCCACCCCGATGACAAACACAAAACCGCCTTCTCAACATCAAACGGGAAGCACTATGAATTTAACGTCCTTCCCTTCGGACTCTGCAACGCCCCTGCCACATTTTCCCGCCTCATGGAATCTGTTCTGAGCGGACTCACCTGGGAAACCTGTTTGGCTTACCTAGACGACGTCATCGTCTTCAGCCACACCTGGGCCGACCACCTCCACCGCCTCAAACAGGTATTCCAGCATATACGCCAGGCCGGGCTCAAACTAAAACCCACAAAATGTGTTTTAGCAGAACGCTCAGTCTCCTTCCTCGGACACCTGATCAATGCAGAGGGCATCTCTCCCGACCCCGACAAGCTGCGTGCAATCGCCGACATCCCCCTACCCCGCGATGTGCACGAAACCAGAGCCTTCCTAGGTTTAACCTCCTATTACCGGCGTTTCGTGAAAGGTTTTGCAGACATCGCCAAACCTTTGCACGACCTCACCAAGAAAGGAGAACCTTTCGTCTGGACAGAACCCAGAAAGAACGCATTCACCACCCTCAAATCCAAACTGACCTCCGCCCCAGTCGTCGCCTTCCCAGACTACAACCTGCCTTTTCGTCTATATACCGACGTCTCACTCCTCGCCATAGGGGCTGTCCTTGCCCAAGTCCAAGACGGCCGCGAGCATATCATCGCCTGTGCCAGCCGCACCTTAAACCCTGCGGAGAGAAATTACGCGGCCACCAAACGTGAATGCCTGGGAATTATCTGGTCACTCGATTACTTCCGCTCGTACATCTCAGGCACCCATGTGATTATCATTACCGATCACCAATCCCTACAGTGGTTACGCCAGTCCAACACCACCAACGCACAACTCATACGATGGCGAGAAGCTCTCGAGGAATACGAATTTGAGATAGCATACCATCCAGGCAAGCTCGACACAAACGCTGACGCCCTTTCCGGTTACCCATCAACGCCATCTCAGCAGAACCGGACCTTATCCAAATGTGGCACAATAAGCAACGCCCTACCTGGATCCCGCCAAACACTTTCAACAAACTCCACCTGCACGGCGAACACCTGTTCGACCCCAACGGCCACATCGTCCTAAGCCCCACCACCGCCCACGACACCATGCTGCACCTTCACGCCAACAATGGCATTCACCTGGGCACTAAGAAACTCGTCCAAGTTTTCAGTGACATGTACTGGACACCAAACCCCTCCACCATCGCCAAGAACATTATACAATCCTGCCGCGCTTGTGCGTTAGGGAAAGACATCACCTGCACACCAGGCCTACTAGGAAAATTAACAGTAATAAAACCCTGGCAACTACTTTCCCTCGACGTCGTCGGCCCCCTCACGCCCAAAACAGGGTATAAATACATAATCACCTTCGTGGACGTCTATTCCAAATTCATCATCGCATGCCCCGCAAAAGATCACAGTGCAGTATCCGTCGCTGATGCTTTAACTCGCCACGTATTCCCATATTTTGGCATTCCCCAGGCCTTGCACTCGGACAATGCACCAGAGTTCACAGGAAAAGTCTGGCAAGAGTTAGCAAAAATATTCGGGTTCCACATCTCCCACTCATCCCCCTACTGGCCCCAAGGCAACAGCATCTGTGAAAGAAGTCATCGCTCCCTCCTCAATCAGGTCCGCACTCGCATCATGCAAACAGGGAATGAAGATTGGCCTGCCCATGTCAAGATAGTACAATGGGGCCTAAACACATGCCCACGAGAAGATGGCATAACACCACACGAACGAGTCTTCGGGGAAACCCTGCTTCTCCTACCCCTCCGCCACCACCTCCACCCATCCATCCCGCCCTCCACTACTGACCCTCTCCACCACCTCAAACGCTGCCTCCACCACCTACAAGCACAACAGGACCTTACGCCCGACACCAACCACACCAATCCATACAAACCTGGCCAATCCGTTGTCGTGGCGCACCTCCCTACCCCCAATAAGATCTCACCCCGATTCATTGGCCCCTTCACCATAACCCGAGTCCCCAACCCCTATCAAGTAATCATAAATCAGCAAGGCCAACAACGCACGTATCGCAATAGCCACGTGCGACCCTTCCACCCACCCAACAATGACCACCCCCACACCCACGCGCCCCGCACCTCTTCCCACACACCTGGCCACACTGACATTTCTGAGAATTACCCCTCACACTCCTACTCCTACTCCTTCTCACCCCCACCCAGCACCTCACCAACAACCACACCACCCCCCATAACACCTGGTCCCGACTCACCACCTCCACCGCCCACATCACCACCCCCGCACAGCACCACCACCCACTCACCGCCTCCCACACCCCTCTCTACCACCCATCCTCCTACCACCTCCCACACCACGTCGCCCCCACCACCTACCTCACCACCGCCGCCTCAAGCCGCCACCTCCTCACACCTCACTTCTCACACACCTGCCACCTGCACCCGCACCACTCCCCTACCTACCCCATCAAACACCCTCCCCCTCCCCCGCGACCATGCCCATTATACACGCCACACCGCACTCCCACCCGCCTCACCCCCCAACAGCCGCACGCCCTCACCACCACCACGTGCACAACCACCCTCACCACCCACACCCACACTCACCACCACCACTACCAGATCAGGCCGCCTCTCACGCCCACCATCCAGATACACTCCAACACCACCCCCCAGTGCACGCCCGGCCCACCCCCCACCACCACAAACCCCCCTCCCCCAAACACCTCCCCCATCACCCTCCCTCTCCACCAAGCACGATGGAATCCTCCCAAATCCCAATTCCCCAAAGTGAAATGCTCCTCCCACAGACCCATTCCCCATAAAAGCACCAACCCCCCATCACTCTCCAGCATACAGCTACTGTCTCCTCACCAGGCACCAACCACCACGATGAGGGTTACCAGAGTCCACTGGCTCCCTCGCGACCAGCCACCCATCAGGATCCGGGGGACACCCCACCTTCTCCGCCTCCTACGCCAGACAGAACATCCATCCTCCATCCGTCTCTCTCTCAACCCCCATCGGGAGCCGAACAACATATCCCACAACTGGGCAAACCACCTACAACACCTCACCCCGGCCCACAAGACGTCCACCTCCACCACCTACCACCTGCAGTCACGAGGTCGTGACTTTTTCGACAAAGACGGTGGTAAAATGCCCGCCGCCGGACCCCCCACCCCGCCACCCCCCACCCCACCACCGGGCCACCACCACACCACCACCCCAGGAAGACACAACGGGGGGGCTAATGACCCAGGGCAAGAGGGTCACCCGCCCACTACTGACCTGCGCCCCTTTTCCCCGCAACTGCCCCGACACCAGGTGAACAAGGATCGGCAACGACCTTGCAGGCGGGACAACCATCGCCAGCAGTGGGGTGGGACTGAACAGGTTTCAGTCCCAAGTAACGTTTTGGCGACGGCCATAGATACCCCCACCAAGGGCAGGAGGCCCTTTAGTGCGCCACGAGGTGTCCGTGCCCTCAGCCACTTTCAGGGTAAGAGGCCCTTTAGTGTGCACAGAGGCGTCAGTACCCTCAGCCACGTCCAGGGCAGGAGGCCCTTTAGTGCGCCACGAGGTGTTAGTACCCTCAGCCACTCCAAGGGCAGGAGGCCCTAGCAGACAGCTAAAAGTGGGTCCCAGGGTAAAAAGACCTGGAGCCACGGCTGTGACAGACCCAGAAGAGAGAGTCGCCTCTGTGCTTCCCTCCCTGTATGTAGGAGAGGACACGGTCTCCGTGTATACTCAACCTACCGCTTTCCCCTGTGGGAACTGCTCGACACCACCCGGGACTGTTGCCCCGGAGGTGTCACCAGAGTGGAGGCAAAGTCCGAGACTGGACCTGCGTCCCACTCCTGGGAAATCTCTGTGCTTCACAGGCACCAGCAGGAGACGAGGCCGCAGTCCAACCCTGACGGCGCGTCCCCTGACAGACGACCGCACCCCCAGGACCCCCAGGTGAGCCCAGCAGACTACAGGCGAGGGCAACCCCGACTCTCTCACCTGCGGAGAAGCCGAAATCAGGCCCGCCTCCTCCAGATGTTTGGCCCCAGTCCCGAGGTCAACCTCTCAGGTTCGGGCACCCAGACAGGAGGGCGTCCCTGCACCCCAGCGACAAGACCCCGAGGTAAGGGTCTCCCTTGAGGTTGAGGCCCTCAGACAGGAGGGCCTCCCTGCAGCTCACTAACGGCCCAGACCCGGGCAGTGACTCCCCTCCGGGTAGTGTGTTGAACGTTACAGGCAGAGTGCCCCTGAGGTCCTCCCCTTCGAACAGTGACAGAGTGAAACAACCCAGGAAACACGGGTAAATAAGTGACGACCCTTATACCGAAAATAAGCCAGGGGAAGAGGGACAGTGAACAGTGACAGTGTGATCCATATAAAACCAGTGACTATTGTTATTAACCCAACAGAATTACATACCCAGTAGAGTAGAAAATATTTTATAATAAGAAGTAGAGTAATATCACCTGCCCAGAATAAAAGATCTTCCCGTAAATGTGAATGACGATCAGGGTGCGCGGGAGAACCAAAAGCCTGTGTAAAGTGTCGGCGCGACTAGGTAACTGTGTCGAGTGTCGTGATCCGCACCCTGTCTTCGTTATAGTAATATTCCTCCCACAGATTCTTAACCTTGTGTATTCCCCTTGTTATCGAGTGTATATATATTTTGGGTTTTAATGAAAGACGGGTATCTACATATATATAACTAAAGACATTGGTATACATGCATCATATCGTGTGTTAAGTGCAACTGTATTTTGTGCTATCAAAGCCTAACTCTGTGTCCCTGTATCCTGTATCTCAAATATCACTCTGTATCATATTGTAACGGTTTTAGAATTAAGGCAATAGATGTGTTAAGGTATACTGCCTAGTTTTTATGTCCTGTTCCTTTGTTGGTGCTTTACTTCCGGTCCGGAAAGAGGACCCCGCTCAGTCGCTAGTGTTTTTAGGACGAGGAGTCGACCTAAAAACACTCAGCATAACACTGGTGGCAAGCGGTGGTTCTGGATCCGAGTAAAAGCACGGAGGAACGAAAAAGGAAACTTGCACAATGGCAGCCAAACCGGACATTCAATTGCCGAAATTCAACCCGGACCAATGTGACATTGATGTGTATTTAGATATGATTAAACCCATCTTAGACATAGGGTTTGACTCGGACAAGGAAAAAATTGCGGTCACACTACCTAACCTGGGAAAAATAATCGCCACTGTCGCACCAAAAGTCGTCCCAGAACTGACATGGGACCAGTTTACGCAAATTGTGAAACAGGCTTTTATGCCTTCCATGGGCAGAGTTGTCGCTCTCTCGCAGCTCGACGCCCTCACCTACGACGGTAACCTAGACGACACTTTCGTCCAGGCTCGGCGCCTCGTCAGCGCCGCTTATCCCGAGGCAGCAATGAATACTCGGGATACTCACACATTTAATGCTCTGCTGAGGATTCTCCCTAGCACAGTCAGGGAGCACTTCTCTATCTATGATCCCTCAGGGGACATGGATCAGGACCTGCAACTCGTCAGACGTCTCCTCGCCGCCCGTCCCACACCACAACCCCTTCACGCAGTAACAAGATTCCCCACAAGTCACAACCCTCCACCAAAACCTAAGCCGCCGCCTCACCAGCCGCCTACAGAGCCGCCTCCTACAGTGCCCAGGGCTTACCCACAAAAGAAGCGCCCAAACCCCAGGGAACAAGGCAACTTAATTACCATAAACCCTTGGGAATTCACGGCCTGCAGTCGCACCTGCCCCCTGCACGACATAAGAGAGCAACTCAAGGCATGCAGGCGCAGGAATTTCCACCAGGGGCGTAAGAAAATCTCCTCGTTAGACGACGACGCCCAGGAAGACGACGCGCCACCACTACTCTACCCAGGACCGGACGACGACGAACACGACGATCACACCCAACCTCAGCAGATGGATTTTTAGGCCCGCCCCCGCACCTCCCCACGGTGGCGGGGGCCACCTCACACAACTACAGACCCCCAGTCTACAACAAGATTTGGCTAAACGGGGTCAAGGCAAGACTACTGGTGGATACGGGAGCAGCCAGGTCATGCCTCTACTCCCATTTCTACTCCCGCCACACCTCAGCAATCGGGCCAGTCCTCCCCACTTCAGCCAACTTCGTAGACGCTGGGGATGGCCCCCTACACATCCGTGGGGAAACCCGATCCCTAGAAACCAGCACTCACCAACGAGTCTCTACCAACCACCCATTCATCATATCTGATTCTACATGTAATCAATATGATGGATACCTTGGGCTGGACCTCCTTCAGAAACTCCACGCGACCATCGATTGTCATCAGCGTCGCCTCCACTTCAGTCCAGCCTGCCCCAACCAAGCATCCATCAACAAGGAAAAAAAACAACGAAGGACAACGAAAAACAACACCACCACCCCCACACCACCCACACCCTCCCCCCTCACAACACTCACCCGCCCCAACCCACCTGTACATGTAACCCCACCCCAGCCTCACTCAATGCCTCACTTCATCCCCCTCCACCCCCATCTCCCATTCCACCCTTACTACCCCCCTCTCCATCCTTCCCTGCCACTATTGCTTCCACTATTACCATTCCACCTCACCACGAAGCTTGGGTGACACTCACCAGACCCTCAGGTACATCAGTCCTTTTCTCACCATCCATACCCACCGGACCCCTATCATCCTGTCTAGTTTCCCCCACTTTCCTTCCCCCCCACGCCCACCAAATCCGTATCGCAAACCTCGCCACAACACCTTTAACTCTGCCACGAGGACTCATCATTGGCGATACAGAAGAAGCAGAACCGTGCTCAGCACCACCCCCAATCACCCCACCCTCCCCAACCTACCATCACATCTATCCCCTTCCCAAACAAACAGTCTCCACCAACTACTCCTGGACTTTCTGGACCTATTCTCCGCCGGCCCAACAGATCTTGGCCACACCACCTATCTCAACCATGAGATTCATACAACAGGACCTCCCATTCGCCAACCATCACGCCTAAAAAAAAACAAACAATGGGCTGAAGAAGACCGGCAGGTGCAGGATATGCTCGATGCCGGTGTCATCTCAAACTCCGCTTGCCCATGGTCCTCACCTGTGGTACTCGTGCGAAAGAATGACGGAACCATGCGTTTCTGCGTCGATTACTGCAGAGTGAACGACGTTACATTCAAAGATGCTACACCACTACCCAGGATCGACGACTCTCTAGACTCCCTCCATGGATCGACATGGTTCTCTACCCTAGACCTGCAATCAGGCTATTGGCAAGTCCCAGTCCACCCCGATGACAAACACAAAACCGCCTTCTCAACATCAAACGGGAAGCACTATGAATTTAACGTCCTTCCCTTCGGACTCTGCAACGCCCCCGCCACATTTTCCCGCCTCATGGAATCTGTTCTGAGCGGACTCACCTGGGAAACCTGTTTGGCTTACCTAGACGACGTCATCGTCTTCAGCCACACCTGGGCCGACCACCTCCACCGCCTCAAACAGGTATTCCAGCGTATACAACAGGCCGGGCTCAAACTAAAACCCACAAAATGTGTTTTAGCAGAACGCTCAGTCTCCTTCCTCGGACACCTGATCAATGCAGAGGGCATCTCTCCCGACCCCGACAAGCTGCGTGCAATCGCCGACATCCCCCTACCCCGCGATGTGCACGAAACCAGAGCCTTCCTAGGTTTAACCTCCTAGTACCGGCGTTTCGTGAAACGTTTTGCAAACATCGCCAAATCTTTGCACGACCTCACCAAGAAAGGAGAACCTTTCGTCTGGACAGAACCCAGAAAGAACGCATTCACCACCCTCAAATCCAAACTGACCTCCGCCCCAGTCGTCGCCTTCCCAGACTACAACCTGCCTTTCCGTCTATATACCGACGTCTCACTCCTCGCCATAGGGGCTGTCCTTGCCCAAGTCCAAGACGGCCGCGAGCATATCATCGCCTGTGCCAGCCGCACCTTAAACCCTGCGGAGAGAAATTACGCGGCCACCAAACGTGAATGCCTGGGAATTATCTGGTCACTCGATTACTTCCGCTCGTACATCTCAGGCACCCATGTGATTATCATTACCGATCACCAATCCCTACAGTGGTTACGCCAGTCCAACACCACCAACGCACAACTCATACGATGGCGAGAAGCTCTCGAGGAATACGACTTTGAGATATCATACCGTCCAGGCAAGCTCCACACAAACGCCGACGCCCTTTCCCGATTACCCATCAACGCCATCTCAGCAGAACCGGACCTTATCCAAATGTGGCACAATAAGCAACGCCCTACCTGGATCCCGCCAAACACTTTCAACAAACTCCACCTGCACGGCGAACACCTGTTCGACCCCAACGGCCACATCGTCCTAAGCCCCACCACCGCCCACGACACCATGCTGCACCTTCACGCCAACAATGGCATTCACCTGGGCACTAAGAAACTCGTCCAAGTTTTCAGTGACATGTACTGGACACCAAACCCCTCCACCATCGCCAAGAACATTATACAATCCTGCCGCGCTTGTGCTTTAGGGAAAGACATCACCCGCACACCCGGCCCCTCAGGAAAAATAACAGCAACAAAACCCTGGCAACTACTTTCCCTCGACGTCGTCGGCCCCCTCACGCCCAAAACAGGGTATAAATACATAATCACCTTCGTGGACGTCTATTCCAAATTCATCATCGCATGCCCCGCAAAAGATCACAGTGCAGTATCCGTCGCTGATGCTTTAACTCGCCACGTATTCCCATATTTTGGCATTCCCCAGGCCTTGCACTCGGACAATGCACCAGAGTTCACAGGAAAAGTCTGGCAAGAGTTAGCAAAAATATTCGGGTTCCACATCTCCCACTCATCCCCCTACTGGCCCCAAGGCAACAGCATCTGTGAAAGAAGTCATCGCTCCCTCCTCAATCAGGTCTGCACTCGCATCATGCAAACAGGGAATGAAGATTGGCCTGCCCATGTCAAGATAGTACAATGGGGCCTAAACACATGCCCACGAGAAGATGGCATAACACCACACGAACGAGTCTTCGGGGAAACCCTGCTTCTCCTACCCCTCCGCCACCACCTCCACCCACCCATCCCGCCCTCCACTACTGACCCTCTCCACCACTTCAAACGCTGCCTCCACCACCTACAAGCACAACAGGACCTTATGCCCGACACCAACCACACCAATCCATACAAACCTGGCCAATCCGTTGTCGTGGCGCACCTCCCTACCCCCAATAAGATCTCACCCCGATTCATTGGCCCCTTCACCATAACCCGAGTCCCCAACCCCTATCAAGTAATCATAAATCAGCAAGGCCAACAACGCACGTATCCCAATCACCACGTGCGACCCTTCTACCCACCCAACAATGACCACCCCCACACCCGCGTGCCCTGCACCTCTTCCGGCACACCTGGCCACACAGACATTTCTGAGAATTACCCCCCAGACTCCTACTCCTACTCCTTCTCACCCCCACCCAGCACCTCACCAACAACCACACCACCCCCCATAACACCTGGTCCCTACTCACCACCTCCATCGCACACATCACCACCCCCACCCAGCATCACCACCCACTCACCGCCTCCCACACCCCTCTCTACCATCCATCCTCCGACCACCTACCAAACCACGTCGCCCCCACAACCTACCTCACCACCGCCGCTTCAAGCCGCCACCTCCTCACACCTCACTTCTCACCCACCTGCCACCTGCACCCGCACTGCTCCCCTACCTGCCCCATCAAACACCCTCCCCCTCCCCCGCGACCATGCCCATTCTCCACGCCACACCGCACTCCCACCCGCCTCACCCACCAACAGATGCACGCCCTCACCACCACCACGTGCACAACCACCCTCACCACCCACACCCACACTCACCACCACCACTACCAGATCAGGCTCCCTCTCATGCCCACCATCCAGATACACTCCAACACCACCCCCCAGTGCATGCCCGGCCAGCCCCCCACCACAACAAACCCCCCTTCCCAAAAACACCTCCCCCATCACCCTCCCTCTCCACCAAACACGATGGAATCCTCCCAAATCCCAATTCCCCAAAGTGAAATGCTCCTCCCACAGACTACTTCCAAATAAAAGCACCAACCCCCCATCACTCTCCAGCATACAGCTACTGTCTCCTCACCAGGCACCAACCACCACGATGAGGGTTAGCAGAGTCCAGTGGCTCCCTCGTGACCAGCCACCCATCAGGATCAGGGGGAAACCCCACCTTCTCCGCCTCCTACGCCAAACAGAACATCCATCCTCCATCCGTCTCTCTCTCAACCCCCATCGGGAGCCGAACAACATATCCCACAACTGGGCACACCACCTACAACACATCACCCTGGCCCACAAGACGTCCACCTCCACCACCTACCACCTGTAGTCACGAGGTCGTGACTTTTTCGACAAAGACGGTGGTAAAATGCCCGCCGCCGGACCCCCCACCCCGTCACCCCCCATCCCACCACCGGGCCACCACCACACCACCACCCTAGGAGGACACAACGGGGGGGCTAATGACCCAGGGCAAGAGGGTCACCCGCCCACTACTGACCTGCGCCCATTTTCCCCGCAACTGCCCCGACACCAGGTGAACAAGGATCGGCAACGACCTTGCAGGCGGGACAACCATCGCCAGCAGTGGGGTGGGACTGAACAGGTCTGAGTCCTAGGTAACGTTTTGGCAACGGCCATGGATACCCCCCCCAAGGGCAGGAGGCCCTTTAGTGCGCCACGAGGTGTCCGTGCCCTCAGGTACATTCAGGGTAAGAGGCCCTTTAGTGAGCACAGAGGCGTCAGTACCCTCAGCCACGTCCAGGGCAGGAGGCCCTTTAGTGCGCCACGAGGTGTTAGTACCCTCAGTCACGTCCATGGCAGGAAGCCGTTTAGTGCGCCACGAGGTGTCCGTGCTCTCAGCCACTTTCAGGGTAGGAGGCCCTTTAGTGTGCACAGAGGCGTCAGTACCCTCAGCAACGTCCATGGCAGGAGGCTCTTTAGTGCGCCACGAGGTGTTAGTGCCCTCAGCCAGTCCAAGGGCAGGAGGCCCTAGCAGACAGCTAAAAGTGGGTCCCAGGGTAAAAAGACCTGGAGCCACGGCTGTGACAGATCCAGGAGAGAGAGTCGCCTCTGTGCTTCCCTCCCTGTATTTAGGAGAGCACACGGTCTCCGTGTATACTCAACCTACCGCGTTCCCCTGTGGGAACTGCTCGACACCACCCGGAAGTGTTGCCCCGGAGGTGTCACCAGAGTGGAGGCAAAGTCCGAGACTGGACCTGCCTCCCACTCCTGGGAAATCTCTGTCCTTCACAGGCACCAGCAGGAGACAAGGCCGTAGTCCAACCCTGACGGCGTGTCCCTTGGCAGACGACAGCACCCCCAGGACCCCCAGGCAAGCCCAGCAGACTACATGCGAGGGCAACCCCGACTCTCTCACCCTGCGGAGCCGCCAACGTCAGGCCCGCCTCCTCTAGCTGTTTGGCCCCAGTCCCGAGGGCCACCTCTCAGGTCGAGGCCCCCAGACAGGACGGCCTCCCTGCACCCCACCGACGAGACCCCGATGTAAGGGTCTCCCTTCAGGTCGAGGCTCCCAGACAGGAGGGCCTCCCTGCAACTCACCGACGGCCCGGACCCGGGCAGTGACTCCCCTGCGGGTAGTGTGTTGCCAGTTAAAGGCAGAGTCCCCCTGAGGTCCTCCCCCTCGAACAGTGACAGAGTGAAACAACCCAGGAAACATGGGTAAATAAGTGACGACCCTTATACCGAAAATAAGCCAGGGGAAGAGGAACAGTGAACAGTGACAAAGTGTGATCCATATAAAACCAGTGACTATTGTTATTAACCCAACAGAATTACATACCCAGTAGAGTAGGAAATATTTAATAATAAGTAGAGTAATATCACCTGGCCAGAATAAAAGAACTTCCAGTAATTATGAATGACGATCAGGGTGCGCGGGAGAACCAAAAGCCTGTGTAAAGTGGCGCCGCGACTAGGTAACTGTGTCGAGTGTCGTGATCCGCACCCTGTCTTCGTTATAGTAATATTCCTCCCACAGACTCGTAACCTTGTTATCGAGTGTATATATATTTTGGGTTTTAATGAAGGACGGGTATCTACATATACATAACTAAAGACATTGGTATACATGCATCATATCGTGTGTTAAGTGCAACTGTATTTTGTGCTATCAAAGCCTAACTCTGTGTCCCTGTATCCTGTATCACTCTGTATCATATTGTAACGGTTTTAGAATTAAGGCAATAAATGTGTTAAGGTATACTGCCTAGCTTTTATGTCCTGTTCCTTTGTTGGTGTTTTACTTCCGGTCCGGAAAGACGACCCCGCTCAGTCGCTAGTGTTTATAGGACGATTAGTCGACCTAAAAACACTTAGCATAACACTGGTGGCAAGCGGTGGTTCTGGATCCGAGTAAAAGCACGGAGGAAAGAAAAAGGAAACTTGCACAATGGCAGCCAAACCGGATATTCAAATGCCGAAATTCAAACCGGACCAATGTGACATTGATGTGTATTTAGATATGATTAAACCCTTCTTAGACATAGGGTTTGACTCGGACAAGGAAAAAATTGCGGTCACACTACCTAACCTGGGAAAAATAATCGCCACTGTCGCACCAAAATTCGTCCCAGAACTGACATGGGACCAGTTTACGCAAATTGTGAAACAGGCTTTTATGCCTTCCATGGGCAGAGTTGTCGCTCTCTCGCAGCTCGACGCCCTCACCTAGGACGGTAACCTAGACGACACTTTCGTCCAGGCTCGGCGCCTCGTCAGCGCCGCTTATCCCGAGGCACCAATGAATATTCGGGATACTCACACATTTAATGCTCTGCTGAGGATTCTCCCTAGCACAGTGAAGAAGCATTTCTCTATCTATGATCCCTCAGGGGACATGGATCAGGACCTGCAACTCGTCAGACGTCTCCTCGCCGCCCGTCCCACACCACAACCCCTTCACGCAGTAACAAGATTCCCCACAAGTCACAACCCTCCACCAAAACCTAAGCCGCCGCCTCACCAGCCGCCTACAGAGCCGCCTCCTACAGTGCCCAGGGCTTACATACAAAAGAAGCGCCCAAACCCCAGGGAACAAGGCAACTTAATTACCATAAACCCTTGGGAATTCACGGCCTGCAGTCGCACCTGCGCCCTGCACGACAAAAGAGAGCAACTCATGGCATGCATGCGCAGGAATTTCCACCAGGGGCGTTAGATAATCTCCTCGTTAGACGACGACGCCCAGGAAGACGACGCGCCACCACTACTCTACACAGGACCGGACGACGACGAACAAGACGATCACACCCAACCTCAAAAGATGGATTTTTAGGCCCGCCCCCGCACCTCCCCACGGTGGTGGGGGCCACCTCACACAACTACAGACCCCCAGTCTACAACAAGATTTGGCTAAACGGGGTCAAGGCAAGACTACTGGTAGATACGGGAGCAGCCAGGTCTTACCTCTACTCCCATTTCTACTCCCCCCACACCTCAGCATTCGGCCCATTCCTCCCCACTTCAGCCAACCTCGTAGACGCTGGGGATGGCCCACTACCCATCCGTGGGAAAACCCGGGGCTACAAACCAGCACTCACCAACGAGTCTCTACCAACCACCCATTCATTATATTTGATTCTACGTGTAATCAGTATGATGGATACCTTGGGCTGGACCTCCTTCAGAAACTCCACGCGACCATCGATTGTCACCAGCGTCTCCTCCACTTCAGTCCAGACTGCCCCTGCCAATCATCCATCAACAAGGAAAAAAAAAAAACAACGAAAAACAACACCGCCACCCCCACACCACCCACACAAACCCCCCCTCACAACACTCACCCGCCCCAACCCACCTGTACATGTAACCCCACCCCAGCCTCACTCAATGCCTCACTTCATCCCCCTCCAGCCCCATCTCCCATTCCACCCTTACTACCCCCCTCTCCATCCTTCCCTGCCACTATTGCTTCCACTATTACCATTCCACCTCACCACGAAGCTTGGGTGACACTCACCAGACCCTCAGGTACATCAGTCCTTTTCTCACCCTCCATACCCACTGGACCCCTATCATCATGTCTAGTTTCCCCCACTTTCCTTCCCCCCCACGCCCACCAAATCCGTATCGCAAACCTCGCCACAACACCTTTAACTCTACCACAAGGACTCATCATTGCGATACAGAAGAAGCAGAACCGTGCTCAGCACCACCCCCCAATCACCCCACCCTCCCCAACCTACAATCACATCTATCTCCTTCCCAAACAGTCTCCACCAACTACTCCTGGACTTTCAGGACCTATTCTGCGCTGGCCCAACCGATCTTGGCCACACCACCTATCTCAGCCACGAGATTCATACTACAGGACCTCCCATTTGCCAACCATCACGCCGAAAAAAAAAAAAAAACAATGGGCAGAAGAAGACCGGCAGGTCCAGGATATGCTCGATGCCGGTGTCATCTGAAACTCTGCTAGCCCATGGTCCTCACCTGTGGTACTCATGCAAAAGAAGGACGGAACCATGCGTTTCTGCGTCGATTACCGCAGAGTGAACGACGTTACAATCAAAGACGCTACACCACTACCCAGGATCGACGACTCTCTAGACTCCCTCCATGGATCGACATGGTTCTCTACCCTAGACCTGCAATCAGGCTATTGGCAAGTTCCAGTCCACCCCGATGACAAACACAAAACCGCCTTCTCAACATCAAACGGGAAGCACTATGAATTTAACGGCGTTCCCTTCGAACTCTGCAATGCCCCTGCCACATTTTCCCGCCTCATGGAATCTGTTCTGAGCGGATTCATCTGGGAAACCTGTTTCGCTTACCTAGACGACGTCATCGTCTTCAGCCACACCTGGGCCGACCACCTCCGCCGCCTCAAACAGGTATTCCAGCGTATACACCATGCCGGGCTCAAACTAAAACCCACAAAATGTGTTTTAGCAGAACGCTCAGTCTCCTTCCTTGGACACCTGATCAATGCAGAGGGCATCTCTCCCGACCCCGACAAGCTGCGTGCAATCGCCGACATCCCCCTACCCAGCGATGTGCAAGAAACCAGAGCCATCCTAGGTTTAACCTCCTATTACCGGCGTTTCGTGAAAGGTTTTGCAGACATCGCCAAATCTTTGCACGACCTCACCAAGAAAGGAGAACCTTTCGTCTGGACAGAACCCAGAAAGAACGCATTCACCACCCTCAAATCCAAACTGACCTCCGCCCCAGTCGTCACCTTCCCAGACTACAACCTGCCTTTTCGTCTATATACCGACGTCTCACTCCTCGCCATAGGAGCTGTCCTTGCCCAAGTCCAAGACGGCCGCGAGCATATCATCGCCTGTGCCAGCCGCACCTTAAACCCTGCGGAGAGAAATTACGCGGCCACCAAACGTGAATGCCTGGGAATTATCTGGTCACTCGATTACTTCCGCTCGTACATCTCAGGCACCCATGCGATTATCATTACCGATCACCAATCCCTACAGTGGTTACGCCAGTCCAACACCACCAACGCACAACTCATACGATGGCGAGAAGCTCTCGAGGAATACGACTTTGAGATATCATACCGTCCAGGCAAGCTCCACACAAACGCCGACGCCCTTTCCAGATTACCCATCAACGCCATCTGAGCAGAACTGGACCTTATCCAAATGTGGCACAATAAGCAACGCCCTACCTGGATCCCGCCAAACACTTTCAACAAACTCCACCTGCACGGCGAACACCCTTTCGACCCCAACGGCCACATCGTCCTAAGCCCCACCACCGCGCACGACACCATGCTGCACCTTCACACCAACAATGGCATTCACCTGGGCACTAAGAAACTCGTCCAAGTTTTCAGTGACATGTACTGGACACCAAAGCCCTACACCATCGCCAAGAACATTATACAATCCTGCCGCGCTTGTGCTTTAGGGAAAGACATCACCCGCACACCAGGCGCCTCAGGAAAAAGAACAGCAACAAAACCATGGCAATTACTTTCCCTCGACGTCGGCGGCCCCCTCACGCCCAAAACAGGGTATAAATACATAATCACCTTCGTGGACGTCTATTCCAAATTCATCATCGCATGCCCCGCAAAAGATCACAGTGCAGTATCCGTCGCTGATGCTTTAACTCGCCACGTATTCCCATATTTTGGCATTCCCCAAGCCTTGCACTCGGACAATCCACCAGAGTTCACAGGAAATGTCTGACAAGAGTTAGCAAAAATATTCGGGTTCCACATCTCCCACTCATCCCCCTACTGGCCCCAAGGCAACAGCATCTGTGAAAGAAGTCATCGCTCCCTCCTCAATCAGGTACGCACTCGCATCATGCAAACAGGGAATGAAGATTGGCCTGCCCATGTCAAGATAGTACAATGGGGCCTAAACACATGCCCACGAGAAGACGGCATAAAACCACATGAACAAGTCTTCGGGGAAACCCTGCTTCTCCTACCCCTCTGCCACCACCTCCACCCACCCACCCCGCCCTCCACTACTGACCCTCTCCACCACCTCAAACGCTGCCTCCACCACCTACAAGCACAACAGAACCTTACGCCTGACACCAACCCATACAAACCTGGCCAATCCGTTGTCGTGGCGCACCTCCCTACCCCCAATAAGATCTCACCCCGATTCATTGGCCCCGTCACCATAACCCGAGTACCCAACCCCTATCAAGTAATCATAAATCAGCAAGGCCAACAACGCACGTATCCCAATCACCATGTGAGACCCTTCCACCCACCCAACAATGACCACCCCCACACCCGCGTGCCCTGCACCTCTTCCCGCACACCTGGCCACACAGACATTTCTGAGAATTACCCCCCAGACTCCTCCTCCTACTCCTTCTCACCCCCAACCAGCACCTCACCAACAACCACAGCACCCCCCATAACACCTGGTCCCTACTCACCACCTCCACTGCACACATCACCACCCCCACCCAGCATCACCACCCACTCACCGCCTCCCACACCCCTCTCTACCACCCATCCTCCGACCACCTACCAAACCATGTCGCCCCCACCATCTACCTCACCACCGCCGCCTCAAGCCGCCACCTCCTCACACCTCACTTCTCACCCACCTGCCACCTGCACCCGCACCGCTCCCCTACCTGCCCCATCAAACACCCTCCCCCTCCCCCGCGACCATGCCCATTCTACACGCCACACCGCACTCCCACCCGCCTCACCCACCAACAGCCGCACGCCCTCACCACCACCACGTGCACAACCACCCTCACCACCCACACCCACACTCACCACCACCACTACCAGATCAGGCCGCCTCTCATGCCCACCATCCAGATACACTCCAACACCACCCCCCAGTGCA
Organism: Coenobita brevimanus; assembly: GCF_032717465.1. Classification (NCBI taxonomy): domain Eukaryota; kingdom Metazoa; phylum Arthropoda; class Malacostraca; order Decapoda; family Coenobitidae; genus Coenobita; species Coenobita brevimanus. Next base: position 4,374,136 of record NC_136962.1, on the reverse strand, counting down.
CGCGCGGCCCGCCCCCAACCACAACAAACCCCCCTTCCCCCAAACTTCTCCCCCATCACCCTCCCTCTCCACCAAACATGATGGAATCCTCCCAAACCCAATTCCCCAAAGTGAAATGCTCCTCCCACAGACTACTTCCCCATAAAAGCACCAACCAACCATCACTCTCCAGCATACAGCTACTGTCTCCTCACCAGGCACCAACCACCACGATGAGGGTTACCAGAGTCCACTGGCTCCCTCGTGACCAGCCACCCATCAGGATCCGGGGGAAACCCCACCTTCTCCGCCTCCTACGCCAGACAGAACATCCATTCTCCATCCGTCTCTCTCTCAACCCCCATCGGGAGCCGAACAACATATCCCACAACTGGGCACACCACCTACAACACATCACCCCGTCCCACAAAACGTCCACATCCACCACCTACCACCTGCAGTCACGAGGTCGTGACTTTTTCGACAAAGACTGTGGTAAAATGCCCGCCGCCGGACCCCCCACCCCGTCACCCCCCACCCCATCACCGGGCCACCACCACACCACCACCCTAGGAAGACACAACGGGGGGGCTAATGACCCAGGGCAAGAGGGTCACCCGCCCACTACTGACCTGCGCCCCTTTTCCCCGCAACTACCCCGACACCAGGTGGACAAGGATCGGCAACGACCTTGCAGGCGGGACAACCATCGCCAGCAGTGGGGTGGGACTGAACAGGTTTCAGTCCTAAGTAACGTTTTGGCGACGGCCATGGATACCCCTCCCAATGGCAGGAGGCCCTTTAGTGCGCCACGAGGTGTCCGTGCCCTCAGCCAATTTCAGGGTTAGAGGCCCTTTAGTTTGCACAGAGGCGTCAGTACCCTCAGCAACGTCCATGGCAGGAGACCCTTCAGTGCGCCACGAGGTGTTAGTACCCTCAGCCACTCCAAGGGCAGGAGGCCCTAGCAGACAGCTAAAAGTGGGTCCCAGGGTAAAAAGACCTGGAGCCACGGCTGTGACAGACCCAGGAGAGAGAGTTGCCTCTGTGCTTCTCTCCCTGTATTTAGGAGAGTACACGGTCTCCGTGTATACTCAACCTACCGCGTTCCCCTGTGGGAACTGCTCGACACCACCCGGGAGTGTTGCCCCGGAGGTGTCACCAGAGTGGAGGCAAAGTCCGAGACTGGACCTGCCTCCCACTCCTGGGAAATCTCTGTCCTTCACAGGCACCAGCAGGAGACAAGGCCGTAGTCCAACCCTGACGACGCCTCCCCTGGCAGACGACAACACCCCCAGGACCCCCAGGCGAGCCCAGCAGACTACAGGCGAGGGCAACCCCGACTCTCTCACCCTGCGGAGCCGCCGACGTCACGCCCGCCTCCTCTAGCTGTTTGGCCCCAGTCCCGAGGGCCACCTCTCAGGTCGAGGCCCCCAGACAGGACGGCCTCCCTGCACCCCACAGCCGAGACCCCGATGTAAGGGTCTCCCTTCAGGTCGAGGCTCTCAGACAGGAGGGCCTCCCTGCAACTCACCGACGGCCCGAACCCGGGCAGTGACTCCCCTGCGGGTAGCGTGTTGCCCGTTACAGGCAGAGTCCCCCTGAGGTCCTCCCCCTCGAACAGTGACAGAGTGAAACAACCCTGGAAACATGGGTAAATAAGTGACAACCCTTATACCGAAAATAAGCCAGGGGAAGAGGAACAGTGAACAGTGACAAAGTGTGATCCATATAAAACCAGTGACTATTGTTATTAACCCAACAGAATTACATACCCAGTAGAGTAGGAAATATTTAATAATAAGAAGTAGAGTAATATCACCTGGCCAGAATAAAAGAACTTCCCGTAATTGTGAATGACGATCAGGGTGCGCGGCAGAACCAAAAGCCTGTGTAAAGTGGTGCCGCGACTAGGTAACTGTGTCGAGTGTCGTGATCCGCACCCTGTCTACGTTATAATAATATTCCTCCCACAGACTCGTAACCTTGTTATCGAGTGTATATATATTTTGGGTTTTAATGAAAGACGGGTATCTACATATATATAACTAAAGACATTGGTATACATGCATCATATCGTGTGTTAAGTGCAACTGTATTTTGTGCTATCAAAGCCTAACTCTGTGTCCCTATATCCTGTATCTCAAATATCACTCTGTATCATATTGTAACGATTTTAGAATTAAGGCAATAGATGTGTTAAGGTATACTGCCTAGCTTTTATGTCCTGTTCCTTTGTTGGTGCTTTACTTCCGGTCCGGAAAGACGACCCCGCTCAGTCGCTAGTGTTTATAGGACGATTAGTCGACCTAAAAACACTTAGCATAACACTGGTGGCAAGCGGTGGTTCTGGATCCGAGTAAAAGCACGGAGGAAAGAAAAAGGAAACTTGCACAATGGCAGCCAAACCGGACATTCAAATGCCGAAATTTAACCCGGACCAATGTGACATTGATGTGTATTTAGATATGATTAAACCCTTCTTAGACATAGGGTTTGACTCTGACAAAGAAAAAATTGCGGTCACACTACGTAACCTGGGAAAAATAATCGCCACTGTCGCACCAAAAGTCGTCCCAGAACTGACATGGGACCAGTTTACGCAAATTGTGAAACAGGCTTTTATGCCTTCCATGGGCAGAGTTGTCGCTCTCTCGCAGCTCGACGCCCTCACCTACGACGGTAACCTAGACGACACTTTCGTCCAGGCTCGGCGCCTCGTCAGCGCCGCTTATCCCGAGGCACCAATGAATACTCGGGATACTCACACTTTTAATGCTCTGCTGAGGATTCTCCCTAGCACAGTCAGGAAGCATTTCTCTATCTATGATCCCTCAGGGGACATGGATCAGGACCTGCAACTCGTCAGACGTCTCCTCGCCGCCCATCCCACACCACAACCCCTTCACGCAGTAACAAGATTCCCCACAAGTCACAACCCTCCACCAAAACCTAAGCCGCCGCCTTACCAGCCGCCTACAGAGCCGCCTCCTACAGTGCCCAGGGCTTACCCACAAAAGAAGCGCCCAAACCCCAGGGAACAAGGCAACTTAATTACCATAAACCCTTGGGAATTCACGGCCTGCAGTCGCACCTGCCCCCTGCACGACAAAAGAGAGCAACTCAAGGCATGCAGGCACAGGAATTTCCACCAGGGGCGTTAGAAAATCTCCTCGTTAGACGACGACGCCCAGGAAGACGACGCGCCACCACTACTCTACCCAGGACCGGACGACGACGAACACGACGATCACACCCAACCTCAAAAGATGGATTTTTAGGCCCGCCCCCGCACCTCCCCACGGTGGCGGGGGCCACCTCACACAACTACAGACCCCCAGTCTACAACAAGATTTCGCTAAACGGGGTCAAGGCAAGACTACTGGTAGATACGGGAGCGGCCAGGTCTTACCTCTACTCCCATTTCTACTCCCCCCACACCTCAGCATTCGGCCCATTCCTCCCCACTTCAGCCAACGTCGTAGACGCTGGGGATGGCCCCCTACCCATCCGTGGGGAAACCCGGGGCTACAAACCAGCACTCACCAACGAGTCTCTACCAACCACCCATTCATCATATCTGATTCTACATGCAATCAATATGATGGATACCTTGGGCTGGACCTCCTTCAGAAACTCCACGTGACCATCGATTGTCACCAGCGTCGCCTCCACTTCAGTCCAGCCCGCCCCAACCAAGCATCCATCAACAAGGAAAAAAAAAAACAGCAAAAAACAACACCACCACCCCCACACCACCCACACAAACCCCCCCTCACAACACTCACCCGCCCCAACCCACCTGTACATGTAACCCCACCCCAGCCTCACTCAATGCCTCACTTCATCTCCCTCCAACCCCATCTCCCATTCCACCCTTACTAACCCCTTTTCCATCCTTCCCTGCCATTATTGCTTCCACTATTATCATTCCACCTCACCACGAAGCTTGGGTGACACTCACCAGACCCTCAGGTACATCAGTCCTTTTCTCACCATCCATACCCACCGGACCCCTGTCATCCTGTCTAGTTTCCCCCACTTTCCTTCCCCCCCACGCCCACCAAATCCGTATCGCAAACCTCGCCACAACACCTTTAACTCTGCCACGAGGACTCATCATTGGCGATACAGAAGAAGCAGAACCGTGCTCAGCACCACCTCCCAATCACCCCACCCTCCCCAACCTACCATCACTTCTATCCCCTTCCCAAATAAACAGTCTCCACCAACTACTCCTGGACTTTCAGGACCTATTCTGCGCCGGCCCAACCGATCTTGGCCACACAACCAATCTCAGCCACGAGATTCATACTACAGGACCTCCCATTTGCCAACCATCACGCCGATAAACAAACAAACAACGGGCAGGAGAAGACCGGCAGGTCCAGGATATGCTCGATGCCGGTGTCATCTCAAACTCTGCTAGCCCATGGTCCTCACCTTTGGTACTCGTGCGAAAGAAGGACGGAACCATGCGTTTCTGTGTCGATTACCGCAGAGTGAACGACGTTACAATCAAAGATGCTACATCACTACCCAGGATCGACGACTCTCTAGACTCCCTCCACGGATCGACATGGTTCTCTACCCTAGACCTGCAATCAGGCTATTGGCAAGTCCCAGTCCACCCCGATGACAAACACAAAACCGCCTTCTCAACATCAAGCGGGAAGCACTATGAATTTAACGTCCTTCCCTTCGGACTCTGCAACGCCCCTGCCACATTTTCCCGCCTCATGGAATCTGTTCTGAGCGGACTCATCTGGGAAACCTGATTGGCTTACCTAGATGACTTCAACGTCTTCAGCCACACCTGGGCCGACCACCTCCGCCGCCTTAAACAGGTATTCCAGCGTATACACCAGGCTGGGCTCAAACTAAAAAACACAAAATGTGTTTTAGCAGAACGCTCAGTCTCCTTCCTTGGACACCTGATCAATGCAGAGGGCATCTCTCCCGACCCCGACAAGCTGCGTGCAATCGCCGACATCCCCCTACCCCGCGATGTGCACGAAACCAGAGCCTTCCTAGGTTTAACCTCCTATTACCGGCGTTTCATGAAAGGTTTTGCAGACATCGCCAAATCTTTGCACGACCTCACCAAGAAAGGATAACCTTTCGTCTCGACAGAACCCAGAAAGAACGCATTCACTACCCTCAAATCCAAACTGACCTCCGCCCCAGTCGTCACCTTCCCAGACTACAACCTGCTTTTTCGTCTATATACCGACGTCTCACTCCTCGCCATAGGGGCTGTCCTTGCCCAAGTCCAAGATGGCCGCGAGCATATCATCGCCTGTCCCAGCCACACCTTAAACCCTGCGGAGAGAAATTACGCTGCCACCAAACGTGAATGCCTGGGAATTATCTGGTCACTCGATTACTTCCGCTCGTACATCTCAGGCACCCATGCGATTATCATTACCGATCACCAATCCCTACAGTGGTTACGCCAGTCCAACACCACCAACGCACAACTCATAGGATGGCGAGAAGCTCTCGAGGAATACGACTTTGAGATATCATACCGTTCAGGCAAGCTCCACACAAACGCCGACGCCCTCTACCGATTACCCATCAACGCCATCTCAGCAGAACCGGACCTTATCCAAATGTGTCACAATAAGCAACGCCCTACCTGGATCCCGCCAAACACTTTCAACAAACTCCACCTGCACGGCGAAAACCTGTTCGACCCCAACGGCCACATCGTCCAAAGCCAAACCACCACCCACGTCAACATGCTGCACCTTCACGCCAACAATGGCATTCACCTGGGCACTAAGAAACTCGTTCAAGTTTTCAGTGACATGTACTGGACACCAAACCCCTCCACCATCGCCAAGAACATTATACAATCCTGCCGCACTTGTGCTTTAGGGAAAGACATCACCCGCACACCTGGCCCCTCAGGAAAAAGAACAGCAACAAAACCCTGGCAACTACTTTCCCTCGACGTCGTCGGCCCTCTCACGTCAAAAACAGGGTATAAATACATAATCACCTTCGTGGAGGTCTATTCCAAATTCATCATCGCATGCCCCGCAAAAGATCACAGAGCAGTATCCGCCGCTGATGCTTTAACTCGCCACATATTCCCATATTTTGGCATTCCCCAAGCCTTGCACTCGGACGATGCACCAGAGTTCAAAGGAAAACTCTGGCAAGAGTTGGCAAAAATATTCGGATTCCACATCTCCCACTCATCCCCCTACTGGCCCCAAGGCAACAGCATCTGTGAAAGAAGTCATCGCTCCCTCCTCAATCAGGTCTGCACTCGCATCATGCAAACAGGGAATGAAGATTGGCCTGCCCATGTCAAGATAGTACAATGGGGCCTAAACACATGCCCACGAGAAGACGGCATAACACCACACGAACGAGTCTTCGGGGAAACCCTGCTTCTCCTACCCCTCTGCCACCACCTCCACCCACCCACCCCGCCCACCACTACTGACCCTCTCCACCACCTCAAACGCTGCCTTCACCACCTACAAGCACAACAGGACCTTACGCCCGAAACCAACCCATACAAACCTGGCCAATCCGTTGTCGTGGCGCACCTCTATACCCCCAATAAGATTTCTCACCCCGATTCATTGGCCCCTTCACCATAACCCGAGTCCCCAACCCGTATCAAGTAATCATAAATCAGCAAGGCCAACAACGCACGTATCGCAATCGTCACATGCGACCCTTCCACCCACCCAACAATGACCACCCCCACACCCGCGCGCCCCGCACCTCTTCCCGCACACCTGGCCACACAGACATTTCTGAGAATTACCCCCCAGACTCCTACTCCTACTCCTTCTCACCCCCACCCAGCACCTCCCCAACAACCACACCACACACCCCTAACACCTGGTCCCGACTCACCACATCCGCTGCCCACATCACCACTCCCGCCCAGCACCACCACCCACTCACCGCCTCCCACACCCTTCTCTACCACCCATCCTCTTACCACCTCCCACACAACGTCGCCCCCACCACCTACTTCACCACCGCCGCCTCAAGCCGCCACCTCCCCACACCTCACTTCTCACTCAAATGCACCCTGCACCCGCACCGCTCCCCTACCTGCCCCATCAAACACCCTCCCCCTCCCCCGCGACCATGCCCATTCTACACACCACACCGCACTCCCACCCACCTCACCCCCCAACAGCCGCACGCCCTCACCACCACGACGTCCACAACCACCCTCACCACCCACACCCACACTCACCACCACCACTACCAAATCAGGCTGCCTCTCATGCCCACCATCCAAATACACTCCAACACCACCCCCCAGTGCACGCCCGGCCAGCCCCCCACCACAACAAACCCCACTTCCCCCAAACACCTCCCCCATCACCCTCCCTCTCCACCAAACACGATGGAATCCTACCAAATCCCAATTCCCCAAAGTGAAATGCTCCTCCCACAGACTACTTCCCCATAAAAGCACCAACCCCCCATCACTCTCCAGCATACAGCTACTGTCTCCTCACCAGGCACCAACCACCACGATGAGGTATACCAGAGTCCACTGGCTCCCTCGTGACCAGCCACCCATCAGGATCCGGGGGACACCCTACCTTCTCCGCCTCCTACGCCAGAAAGAACAACCATCCTCCATCCGTCTCTCTCTCAACCCCCATCGGGAGCCGAACAACATATCCCACAACTGGGCAAACCACCTACAACACCTCACCCCGGCCCACAAGACGTCCACCTCCACCACCTACCACCTGCAGTCACGAGGTCGTGACTTTTTCGACAAAGACTGTGGTAAAATGCCCGCCGCTGGACCCCCCACCCCGTCACCCCCCACCCCACCACCGGGCCACCACCACACCACAACCCCAGGAAGACACAACGGGGGGGCTAATGACCCAGGGCAAGAGGGTCACCCGCCCACTACTGACCTGCGCCCCTTTTCCCCGCAACTGCCCCTAAACCAAGTGAACAAGGATCGGCAACGACCTTGCAGGCGGGAGAACCATCGCCAGCAGTGAGGTGGGACTGAACATGTTTCAGTCCTAAGTAACGTTTTGGCGACGTCCATAGATACCCCTCCCAAGGGCAGGAGGCCCTTTAGTGCACCACGAGGTGTCCGTGCCCTCAGCCACTTTCAGGGTAAGAGGCCCTTTAGTGAGCACAGATACGTCAGAACCCTCAGCCACGTCCAGGGCAGGAGGCCCTTTAGTGCGCCACGAGGTGTTAGTACTCTCAGCCACGTCCAGGGCAGGAAGCCCTTTAATGAGCCACGAGGTGTCCGTGCCCTCAGCCACTTTCAGGGTAAGAGGCCCTTTAGTGTGCACAGAGGCGTCAGTACCCTCAGCCACGTCCAGGGCAGGAGGCCCTTTAGTGCGCCACGAGGTATTAGTATCCTCAGCCACTCCAAGGGCAGGAGGCCCTAGCAGACAGCTAAAAGTGGGTCCCAGGGTAAAAAGACCTGGAGCCACGACTGTGACAGACCCAGGAGAGAGAGTCACGTCTGTGCCTCCCTCCCTGTATGTAGGAGAGGACACGGTCTCCGTTTATACTCAACCTACCGAGTTCCCCTGTGGGAACTGCTTGACACCACCAGGGAGTGTTGCCCGGACTTGTCACCAGAGTGGAAGCAAAGTCAGAGACTGGACCTGCCTCCCACTCCTGGGAAATCTCTGTCCTTCACAGGCACCAGCAGGAGATGAGGCCGTAGTCCAACCCTGACGACGCGTCCCCTGGCAGACGACAGCATCCCCAGGACCCCCAGGCGAGCCCAGCAGACTACAGGCGAGGACAACCCTGACTCTCTCACCCTGCGGAGCCGCCGACGTCAGGCCCGCCTCCTCTAGCTGTTTGGCCCCAGTCCCGAGGGCCACCTCTCAGGTCGAGGCCCCCAGACAGGACTGTCTCCCTGCACCCCACCGACGAGACCCCGATGTAAGGGTCTCCCTTCAGGTCGAGGCTCCCAGACAGGAGGGCCTCCCTGCAACTCACCGACGGCCTAGACCCGGGCAGTGACTCCCCTGCGGGTAGTGTGTTGCCCGTTACAGGCAGAGTTCCCCTGAGGTCCTCCCCCTCGAACAGTGACAGAGTGAAACAACCCAGGAAACACGGGTAAATAAGTGACGACCATAATACCGAAAATAAGCCAGGGGAAGAGGAACAGTGAACAGTAACAGTGTGATCCATATAAAACCAGTGACTATTGTTATTAACCCAACATAATTACATACCCAGTAGAGTAGAAAATATTTAATAATAAGAAGTAGAGTAATATCACCTGCCCAGAATAAAAGAACTTCCCGTAATTGTGAATGATGATCAGGGTGCGCGGGAGAACCAAAGGCCTGTGTAAAGTGTCGCCGCGACTAGGTAACTGTGTCGAGTGTCGTGATCCGCACCCTGTCTTCGTTATAGTAATATTCCTCCCACAGACTCTTAACCTTGTTATCGAGTGTATATATATTTTCGGTTTTAATGAAAGACGGGTATCTACATATATATAACTAAAGACATTGGTATACATGCATAATATCGTGTGTTAAGTGCAACTGTATTTTGTGCTATCAAAGCCTAACTCTGTGTCCCTATATCCTGTATCTCAAATATCACTCTGTATCATATTGTAACGGTTTTAGAATTAAGGCAATAGATGTGTTAAGGTATACTGCCTAGTTTTTATGTCCTGTTCCTTTATTGGTGCTTTACTTCCGGTCCGGAAAGAGGACCCCGCTCAGTCGCTAGTGTTTTTAGGACGAGGAGTCGACCTAAAAACACTTAGTATAACACTGGTGGCAAGCGGTGGTTCTGGATCCGAGTAAAAGCACGGAGGAAAGAAAAAGCAAACTTACACAATGGCAGCCAAACCGGACATTCAAATGCCGAAATTCAACCCGGACCAATGTGACATTGATGTGTATTTAGATATGATTAAACCCCTCTTAGACATAGGGTTTGACTCGGACAAGAAAAAAATTGCGGTCACACTACCTAACCTGGGAAAAATAATCGCCACTGTCGCACCAAAAGTCGTCCCAGAACTGACATGGGACCAGTTTACGCAAATTGTGAAACAGGCTTTTATGCCTTCCATGGGCAGAGTTGTCGCTCTCACGCAGCTTGACGCCCTCACCTACGACGGTAACCTAGACTACACTTTCGTCCAGGCTCGGCGCCTCGTCAGCACCGCTTATCCCGAGGCACCAATGGATACTAGGGATACTCACACTTTTAATGCTCTGCTGAGGATTCTCCCTAGCACAGTCAGGGAGCACTTCTCTATCTATGATCCCTCAGGGGACATGGATCAGGACCTGCAACTCGTCAGACGTTTCCTCGCCGCCCGTCCCACACCACAACCCCTTCACACAGTAACAAGATTCCCCACAAGTCACAACCCTCCACCAAAACCTAAGCCGCCGCCTCACCAGCCGCCTACAGAGCCGCCTCCTACAGTGCCCAGGGCTTACCCACAAAAGAAGCGCCCAAACCCCAGGGAACAAGGCAACTTAATTACCATAAACCCTTGAGAATTCACGGCCTGCAGTCGCACCTGCCCCCTGGGAGACAAAAGAGAGCAACTCAAGGCATCCAGGCGCAGGAATTTCCACCAGGGGCGTAAGAAAATCTCCTCGTTAGACGACGACACCCAGGAAGACGACGCGCCACCACTACTCTACATAGGACCGGACGACGATGAACACGACGATCACACCCAACCTCAGCAGATGGATTTTTAGACCCGCCCCCGCACCTCCCCACGGTGGCGGGGGCCACCTCACACAACTACAGACCCCCAGTCTACAACAAGATTTGGCTAAACGGGGTCAAGGCAAGACTACTGGTGGATACGGGAGCAGCCAGGTCATGCCTCTACTACCATTTCTACTCCCGCCACACCTCAGCATTCGGCCCACTCCTCCCCACTTCAACGAACCTCGTAGACGCTGGGGATGGCCCCCTACCCATCCGTGAGGAAACCCGGGCCCTACAAACCAGAACTCACCAACGAGTCTCTACCAACCACCCATTCATCATATCTGATTCTACATGTAATCAATATGATGGATACCTTGGGCTGGACCTCCTTCAGAAACTCCACGCGACCATCAATTGTCACCAGCGTCGCCTCCACTTCAGTCCAGCCCGCCCCAACCAAGCATCCATCAACAAGGAAAAAAAAAAACAACGAAAAACAACACCACCACCCCCACACCACCCACACAAACCCCCCCTCACAACACTCACCCGTCCCAACCCACCTATACATGTAACCCCACCCCAGCCTCACTCAATGCCTCACTTCATCCTCCTCCAGCCCCATCTCCCATTCCACCCTTACTACCCCCTTTTCCATCCTTCCCTGCCACTATTGCTTCCACTATTACCATTCCACCTCACCACGAAGCTTGGGTGACACTCACCAGACCCTCAGGTACATCAGTCCTTTTCTCACCATCCATACCCACCGGACCCCTATCATCCTGTATAGTTTCCCCCACTTTCCTTCCCCCCCACGCCCACCAAATCCGTATCGCAAACCTCGCCACAACACCTTTAACTCTGCCACAAGGACTCATCATTGGCGATACAGAAGAAGCAGAACCGTGCTCAGCACCACCCCCCAATCACCCCACCCTCCCCAACCTACCATCACATCTATCCCCTTCCCAAACAAACAGTCTCCACCAACTACTCTTGGACTTTCAGGACCTATTCTGCGCCGGCAAAACTGATCTTGGCCACACCACCTATCTCAGCCACGAGATTCATACTACAGGACCTTCCATTTGCCAACCATCACGCCGAAAAAAAAAAAAAAAAAATTGGGCAGAAGAAGACCGGCAGGTCCAGGATATGCTCGATGCCGGTGTCATCTCAAACTCTGCTAGCCCATGGTCCTCATCTGTGGTACTCGTGCGAAAGAAGGACGAAACCATGCGTTTCTCTGTCAATTACCGCAGAGTGAACGACGTTACAATCAAAGACGCTACACCACTACCCAGGATTGACGACTCTCTAGACTCCCTCCACGGATCGACATGGTTCTCTACCCTAGACCTGCAATCAGGCTATTGGCAAGTCCCAGTCCACCCCGATGACAAACACAAAACCGCCTTCTCAACATCAAACGGGAAGCACTATGAATTTAACGTCCTTCCCTTCGGACTCTGCAATGCCCCCGCCACATTTTCCCGCCTCATGGAATCTGTTCTGAGCGGACTCATCTGGGAAACCTGTTTGGCTTACCTAGATGACGTCATCGTCTTCAGCCACACCTGGGCCGACCGCCTTCACCGCCTTAAACAGGTATTCCAGCGTATACACCAGGCCGGGCTCAAACTAAAACCCACAAAATGTGTTTTAGCAAAACGCTCAGTCTCCTTCCTTGGACACCTGATCAATGCAGAGGGCATCTCTCCCGACACCGACAAGCTGCGTGCAATCGTCGACGTCCCCCTACCCCGCGATGTGCACGAAACCAGAGCCTTCCTAGGTTTAACCTCCTATTACCGGCGTTTCGTGAAAGGTTTTCCAGACATCGCCAAATCTTTGCACGACCTCACCAAGAAAGGAGAACCTTTCGTCTGGACAGAACCCAGAAAGAACGCATTCACCACCCTCAAATCCAAACTGACCTCCGCCCCAGTCGTCGCCTTCCCAGACTACAACCTGCCTTTTCGTCTATATACCGACGTCTCACTCCTCGCCATAGGGGCTGTCCTTGCCCAAGTCCAAGACGGCCGCGAGCATATCATCGCCTGTGCCAGCCGCACCTTAAACCCTGCGGAGAGAAATTACGTGGCCACCAAACGTGAATGCCTGGGAATTATCTGGTCACTCGATTACATCCGCTCGTACATCTCAGGCACCCATGCGATTATCATTACCGATCACCAATCCGTACAGTGGTTACGCCAGTCCAACACCACCAACGCACAACTCATACGATGGCGAGAAGCTCTCGAGGAATACGACTTTGAGATATCATACCGTCCAGGCAAGCTCCACACAAACGCCAACGCCCTTTCCCGATTACCCATCAACGGGATCTCAGCAGAACCGGACCTTATCCAAATGTGGCACAATAAGCAATGCCCTACCTGGATCCCGCCAAACCCTTTCAACAAACTCCATCTGCACGGTGAACACCTGTTCGACCCCAACGGCCACATCGTCCTAAGCCCCACCACCGCCCACGACACCATACTGCACCTTCACGCCAACAATGGCATTCACCTGGGCACTAAGAAACTCGTCCAAGTTTTCAGTGACATGTACTGGACACCAAACCCCTCCACCATCGCCAAGAACATTATACAATCCTGCCGCGCTTGTACTTTAGGGAAAGACATCACCCGCACACCCGGCCCCTCAGGAAAAACAACGGCAACAAAACCCTGGCAACTAATTTCCCTCGACGTCGTCGGCCCCCTCACTCCCAAAACAGGGTATAAATACATAATCACCTTCGTGGACGTCTATTCCAAATTCATCATCGCATGCCCCGCAAAAGATCACAGTGCAGTATCCGTCGCTGATGCTTTAACTCGCCACGTATTCCCATATTTTGGCATTCCCCAGGCCTTGCACTCGGACAATGCACCAGAGTTCACAGGAAAAGTCTGGCAAGAGTTAGCAAAAATATTCGGGTTCCACATCTCCCACTCATCCCCCTACTGGCCCCAAGGCAACAGCATCTGTGAAAGAAGTCATTGCTCCCTCCTCAATCAGGTCCGCACTCGCATCATGCAAACAGGGAATGAAGATTGGCCTGCCCATGTCAAGATGGTACAATGGGGCCTAAACACATGCCCACGAGAAGACGGCATAACACCACACGAACGAGTCTTCGGAGAAACCCTGCTTCTCCTACCCCTCCGCCACCACCTCCACCCACCCACCCCGCCCTCCACTACTGACCCTCTCCACCACCTCAAACGCTGCCTCCACCACCTACAAGCACAACAGGACCTTACGCCCGACACCAACCCATACAAACCTGCCCAATCCGTTGTCGTGGCGCACCTCCCTACCCCCAATAAGATCTCACCCCAATTCACTGGCCCCTTCACCATAACCCGAGTCCCCAACCCCTATCAAGTAATCATAAATCAGCAAGGCCAACAACTCACGTATCGCAATCGCCACATGCAACCCTTCCACCCACCCAACAATGACCACCCCCACACCCGCGCGCCCCGCACCTCTTCCCGCACACGCCATTCTCTACCACCCATCCTCCTACCACCTCCCACACCACATCGCCCCCTCCACCTACCTCACCACCGCCGCCTCAAGCCGCCACGTCACATCTCACTTCTCACCCACCTGCCACCTGTACCCGCACCGCTCCCCTACCTGCCCCATCAAACACCCTCCCCCTCCCCCACAACCATGCCCATTCTACACACCACACCGCACTCCCACCTGCCTCACCCCCTGACAGCCGCACGCCCTCACCACCACCACATGCACAACCACCCACACCACCCACACCCACACTCACCACCACCACTACCAGATCAGGCCGCCTCTCACGCCCACCATCCAGATACACTCCAACACCACCCCCCAGTGCACGCCCGGCCCGCCCCCCACCACAACAAACCCCCCCTCCCCAAACACCTTCCCTGTCACCCTCTCTCTCCACGAAGCACGATGGAATCCTCCCAAATCCCAATTCCCCAAAGTGAAATGCTCCTCCCACAGTCCCATTCCCCATAAAAGCACCAACCCCCCATCACTCTCCAGCATACAGCTACTCTCTTCTCACCAGGCACCAACCACCACGATGAGGGTTACCAGTGTCCAGTGGCTCCCTCGTGACCAGCCACCCATCAGGATCCGGGGGACACCCCACCTTCTCCGCCTCCTACGCCAGACAGAACATCCATCCTCCATCCGTCTCTCTCTCAACCCCCATCGGGAGCCGAACAACATATCCTACCACTGGGCAAACCTCCTACAAAACCTCACCCCGGCCCACAAGACGTCCACCTCCACCACCTACCACCTGCAGTCACGAGGTTGTGACTTTCGACAAAGACAGTGGTAAAATGCCCGCCGCCGGACCCCCCACCCCGTCACCCCCCACCCCACCACAGGCAACCACCACACCACCACCCCAGGAAAACACAACGGGGGGGCTAATGACTCAGGGCAAGAGGGTCACCCGCCCACTACTGACCTACCCCTTTTCCCCGCAACTGCCCCGACACCAGGTGAACAAGGATCGGCAACGACCTTGCAGGCGGGACAACCATCGCCAGCAGTGGGGTGGGATTGAACAGGTTTCAGTCCCAAGTAACGTTTTGGCGACGGCCATAGTTACCCCCCCCCCAAGGGCAGGAGGCCCATTAGTGTGCCACGAGGTGTCCATGCCCTCAGCCACTTTCAGGGTAAGAGGCCATTTAGTGAGCACAGAGGCGTCAGTACCCTCAGCCACGTCCAGGGCAGGAGGCCCTTTTGTGCGCCACGAGGTGTTAGTACCCTCAGCCACTCCAAGAGCAGGAGGCCCTTTAGTGCACCACGAGGTGTCCGTGCCCTCAGCCACTTTCAGGGTAAGAGGCCCTTTAGTGTGCACAAAGGCGTCAGTACCCTCAGCCACGTCCAGGGCAGGAGTCCCTTTAGTGCGCCACGAGGTGTTAGTACCCTCAGCCACTCCAAGAGCAGGAGGCCCTAGCAGACAGCTAAAAGTGGGTCCCAGGGTAAAAAGACCTGGAGCCACGGCTGTGACAGACCCAGGAGGGAGAGTCGCCTCTGTGCTTCCCTCCCTGTATGTAGGAGAGGACACGGTCTCCGTGTATACTCAACCTACCGCGTTCCCCTGTGGGAACTGCTCGACACCACCTGGGAGTGTTGCCCCAGAGGTGTCACCAGAGTGGAGGCAAAGTCTGAGACTGGACCTGCCTCCCACTCCTGGGAAATCTCTGTCCTTCACAGGCACCAGCAG
Source organism: Coenobita brevimanus (assembly GCF_032717465.1). Lineage (NCBI taxonomy): Eukaryota > Metazoa > Arthropoda > Malacostraca > Decapoda > Coenobitidae > Coenobita > Coenobita brevimanus. Next base: position 4,358,220 of record NC_136962.1, on the reverse strand, counting down.
GAGACGAGGCCGCAGTCCAACCCTGATGGCGCGTCCCCTGGCAGACGACAGCAACCCCAGGACCCCCAGGCGAGCCCATCAGACTACAGGCGAGGGCAACCCCGAGTCTCTCACCCCGCAGAGCCGCCGACGTCAGGCCCGCCTCCTCCACCTGTTTGGCCCCAGTCCCGAGGGCCACCTCTCAGGTCGAGACCCCCAGACAGGAGGGCCTCCCTTCACCCCACCGACGAGACCCCGAGGTAAGGGTCTCCCTTCAGATCGAGGCCCCCAGACAGGAGGGCCTCTCTGCAACTCACCGACGGCCCGGCCCCGGCAGTGACTCCCCTGCGGGTAGTGTGTTGCCCGTTACAGGCAGAGTCCCCCTGAGATCCTCCCCCTCGAACAGTGACAGAGTGAGACAACCCAGGAAACACGGGTAAATAAGTGACGACCCTTATACCGAAAATAAGCCAGGGGAAGAGGAACAGTGAACAGTGACAGAGTGTGATCCATATGAAACCAGTGACTATTGTTATTAACCCAACATAATTACATACCCAGTAGAGTAGAAAATATTTAATAATAAGTAGAGTGATATCACCTGCCCAAAATAAAAGAACTTCCCGTAATTGTGAATGACGATCAGGGTGCGCGGGAGAACCAAAAGCCTGTGTAAAGTGTCGCCGTGACTAGGTAACTATGTCGTGTCGTGATCCGCACCCTGTCTTCGTTATAGTAATATTCCTCCCACAGACTCTTAACCTTGTTATCGAGTGTATATGTATTTTGAGTTCTAAAGACATTGGTATACATGCATCATATCGTGTGTTAAGTGCAACTGTATTTTGTGCTATCAAAGCCTAACTCTGTGTCCCTGTATCCTGTATCTCAAATATCACTCTGTATCATATTGTAACGGTTTTAGAATTGAGGCAATAGATGTGTTAAGGTATACTGCCTAGTTTTTATGTCCTGTTCCTTTGTTGGTGCTTTACTTCCGGTCCGGAAAGAGGACCCCGCTCAGTCTCTAGTGTTTTTAGGACGAGGAGTCGACCTAAAAACACTCAGCATAACAATTGTTACGGAACAGAGAAAGATAACGTACACTTTAAGTGAGAATACTAGGAGTCACTACTGTCCCGTAAAGTTCCAGGTTCAAAACAAAAGAGTTAGGTAAAATTACAAGTTAAAGTTTAATGCTCAAACTAACAACAAAACATTCAGGACTCATAAGGATAATGTAATGGCAAATAAACAGGTTAAATATATGGTTAACTGCAATAGCCTCTATTAACACGAAATTAGCAAGAGTAAATTTATCTAAGTCAGCCCTGATAAAATGAAATACCAGATAATACTCAGTGAATGCCAGATAAATAATTACAGATACAAACTATTATCAAAAATGACTGACAAAGAACCCCACACGAATTACAAAAACTTCACTAGGCCTACAAATTAAACTTATGCTATACAGTACAAGAAAAAATACAACAGTTATACTCAAATTACACACAGCTGCTAGATGGTTGGAGATTTCTTGAGCACTCACAATAATAATATCTGTACAGGGGAGGACAGAGATGTGAACAAAATGAGGAGCAGATCTAAGTGGCAATGATGCAGAGACTGAGCTCATTATATAGGGGCCGGCAGAGCCTGATACAACTTGCAAGAAGGACGCGCAAATGAAGTCATGGGGACAAAGAGCTGAAAATCCTGCTCTAAATAACAGAGAGAACGACTTACTCTACTATAACGGTAGAAGGGGGGGACTGAGGCAGAACATGCTCGTGATCAAACATGCAGCATACTGTGCGTTAAAATTACACAAAGGATGATGAAATCATAGGCTATGTAACACCTCCCCATTAAAGAAAAAAAGAAATTTACAAAGGAAATTTCTTATTACTCTAAAACAATCTGTACATGGCATTACAGAACATGCAAATGTCTTTCCTAATGTTACAAAACATGAGATCTCCCTAGCACGTTCAGTCATAGGTACTTGCCAGTATCCCTTTAACAAATCAAACTTACTTATGTACCTAGCCTTTCCGATCTTGTCTATGCAATCTTCCACACGAGGGAGAGGGTAAGTGTCTGTTTTAGTTATCTGATTAACACGTCTATAGTCGATGCAAAGCCGCTGTGACCCACCTGGCTTAGGGACTAGAGTGACAGGAGAACTCCACTCGCTCTGACAGGGCTCAATCATCTTGTGGTCCAACAGGTAGCCAAGCTCCTTCTGGATGAGAGGAACTTTCACTGGGTTCACACGGTAAGGAGGCAGTTTAATTGGCTTTGCGTCTCCAACATCGACATCATGCATCAACACAGTGGTTCTTCCTGGAGTGGCACGGAACACTTGCGGGTACTCCTGCAGTAATGCCGAAAACTCCTGCCTTTCCTTGGGTGGTAGATGAGAAAGCTTAGTCTGGAGATCATTCATGATATCAGGATTCTTCCCCAAACTATCACTCAGGCTCATACTGCATGGGAGAGCTTCACTTGCAGACTCGGGTGGAACAGCTACAGTGCAGACTGGATTATTTTCGTCCCGCCTGTGATATAACTTTAGCATGTTGATGTGACATAGTTGCTTGCTCTTTCTACGATCTGGTGTGGCGATGACATAGCTGACATCACTGAGTTTCTTCTCCACGAAATAAGGGCCACTAAACTTGGCTTGAAGAGGTTGCCCATGAACTGGTAGCATAAATCAAAACCTGATCTCCTGGCTGAAAATGGCGTAACCTGGACTTCTTATCATACCAAGTCTTCATCTTCTCCTGAGCAGCTCCTAAATTCTCTCTCGCCATCTGTAAAGCAGTGGACAGCCGTTCTTTGAAATTCATCACATACTCCAGCAGGTTGACGTCATCTTCCTCCGACAGCCAGCATTCCTTGAGTAACTTAAGGGGTCCTCTTACTTCATGGCCAAACAGTAGTTCAAAAGGTGAGAAGCCCAGTGATTCATTTGGAGATTCTCTTGCGGCAAACACAACGAATGGAAGACCTTTATCCCAGTCTTTCTGATGTTCCAAACAGTATTTCTTGAGCATCGATTTGAGTGTTTGATGATATCTCTCCAACGCTCCTTGGGTCTGGGGATGGTAAGCTGAAGACGTGATCTGGGTGATGCCCAACTCTTTCAGAGACTGCTTGAAAACATTTGACATGAAATTACTTCCCCGGTCTGACTGTACCTCCTTGGGCAGACCAAACTTTGTGAAGAACCCTAGCATTTCCTTAACCACGTTCTTTGCTGAGATATTTCTAAGTGGAATGGCTTCAGGATAACGAGTAGCCATATCAATCAGGGTCAACACATAAGAAAATCCTGAAGAAGTCTTAGGAAGAGGGCCCACAATATCCACCAACACACGGGTGAAAGGCGCCTCAAAAGGAGGAATGGGAACTAGAGGTGCAACCTTTTCGGTCTGATTACACTTCCCCACAACTTGACAGGTGTGACAAGACTTACAATACCAGGAAACATCCCTGAAGATACCTGGTCAGTAGAAGTGTTTCAAAATGCGTGCCACAGTCTTCCTCACTCCAAGGTATCCTGCCAAACTGGAATCATGAGCCACTCTAATGATATCCCGCCTACAAACACGAGGGATGACAACTTGATGTACAACCTCCCATTCACAGTCGGCTGATGCTGTTGGGGGTCTCCACTTCCTCATAAGTACTCCTGACTTTACATAATAACAACTAGAAGTACCGGCTGACTCTTCTTCACTGTAAGCAGAGTTAGCTAGACCTTTCAACTCAGGGTCAGCAACCTGCAACTCAACCAACTCTTGACGAGACAAATTATCAACACTACGGGGTACTGCCTCATCTGGTGAGTGGTCCAAATTAGCAAGAAAAGTGTCAGCTAGGATAACATCATCATCATCATCATCCTCTAAATCACCAGTAACTTTAGACTTAGCCCTAGTGACAGCACATGCAGGGAACACATCAGGGACATCGCAATCCCGGGTCGCAGCCACTGGCTCACTAGACAACTGAGGAGCTGGACACACTTGACTTCCACCAATATCATTTCCCAGTAAGAAAGTTACACCTGACATTGGGAATGTCTCAACCAACCCAACCATAACAGAACCATTAACAAAACCAGACTCTAAATTCACTCTGCACAGAGGAACAGAGAAGTAATTATTCCCTACACCTTGTAAGATTACAGTTTCATCAGAGGAATTAAAATTAGAGCCTAGAACACTGGTCAGCATAAGGGATTGGCAAGCACCTGTATCACGATATATTTTAACTGATTTCCTGTCATTACTGTCCAGAGGACTGACAAAACCATCAGACAGGAAATTAGCACATGAACTCTTGAGAGTGTCGCCCACGTTACTGCTCAAAAGAGGAGCTCCATCATGAGAATTTAAGTTACCCCTCAAAGCAGGTTCAGTTAACTCAGTTAAAGAATTCTGGGAACTCTCAAGAGTGGACACTAGACCAATTGACTGAATATTTAAAGACTCCTTTTTGTTCACATCACGCTGTCTCCTGAAACATTTCTCCGTAGTATGACCAAGCTTACTACAATAAGTACATTTACTTTTCTGAAATCTAGAGGTGAAGCTGGTATTTACTTCCTGAGAAACATCATCCTTATTCTCTTTCCTGTTACCTGTACTCTGAGTAGAGGCAACGTACTTACTCTCAGCTTTCCCTTTTTCTCTAGAATATCTCTTGTGAGTGAGAACATACTCATCAGCTAAAACAGCAGCATCAGACAAATTATCTATTCTTCTCTCATCAAGATATAGGCTTACATCTTCACTAATACACCTTTTGAAATCCTCCAGCAAAATCATCTGCTTAAATTTACCAAAATCAGAATCCACATTCTTAGAATTTAACCACTGCTCTAACAGATCTTCTTTGATTTTTGCATACTCAACATGGGATTGCTTATCTTGCTTGTAAGTTGTCCTAAATTTTACTCTATAAGCTTCAGGAACAAGCTCATAGGCCTTAAGAATCAAGCTCTTAACTACATCATAATTATCAGACTGATCCTGAGGCAAAGATGCATAAGTTACTTGAGCTTTACCGGTGAGAACAGTTTGAAGGAGTACTGGCCAATACTCCTTAGGCCAATTAAAACCTGTAGCTACCCTCTCAAACAACTGAAAATACTTTGTTAAATCAGATTCATTAAAAGGAGGGACAAGTTTAACATTTTTAGCCACATCAAAATCATCAGAGCTAGATGATCCAGTTCCACCTTGTTTCATGCGATACTCATGGTCTGCCTGAATCCTAGCAAGTTCAACTTGTGCTTCAGCCTCCCTAGCACGGGACTCCTGCAGGGCTAGCTGTAACTTAGCTAATTCAATCTGCGTTTGCTCATTTGGAGGAGTTACATTAAACAAGCTTTCATTAATCATGGCAACAATTTGATCTTTAGACTGATGAGAGCGAACAACAAATCCCAATTGTTGAGCAACAATCTTAAGTTCATTCTTTGTTCTGTTTTCTATATCACACACTGTTTGCACATTTGACAAAAAATCTTTGACTTCATCAAGTGTAGAAATAGTAGCCATCATGAATATATCACAGTCACAAAATATCAAACAATATCCTTATGATAATATCCTGAATATCCTGATATGAGGTCGCCAAATTTATGTTACGGAACAGAGAAAGATAACGTACACTTTAAGTGAGAATGCTAAAAATCACTACTGTCCCGTAAAGTTCCAGGTTCAAAACAAAAGAGTTAGGTAAAATTACAAGTTAAAGTTTAATGCTCAAACTAACAACAAAACATTCAGGACTCATAAGGATAATGTAATGGCAAATAAACAGGTTAAATATATGGTTAACTGCAATAGCCTCTATTAACACGAAATTAGCAAGAGTAAATTTATCTAAGTCAGCCCTGATAAAATGAGATACCAGATAATACTCAGTGAATGCCAGATAAATAATTACAGATACAAACTATTATCAAAAATGACTGACAAAGAACCCCACACGAATTACAAAAACTTCACTAGGCCTACAAATTAAACTTATGCTATACAGTACAAGAAAAAATACAACAGTTATACTCAAATTACACACAGCTGCTAGATGGTTGGAGATTTCTTGAGCACTCACAATAATAATATCTGTACAGGGGAGGACAGAGATGTGAACAAAATGAGGAGCAGATCTAAGTGGCAATGATGCAGAGACTGAGCTCATTATATAGGGGCCGGCAGAGCCTGATACAACTTGCAAGAAGGACGCGCAAATGAAGTCATGGGGACAAAGAGCTGAAAATCCTGCTCTAAATAACAGAGAGAACGACTTACTCTACTATAACGGTAGAAGGGGGGGACTGAGGCAGAACACGCTCGTGATCAAACATGCAGCATACTGTGCGTTAAAATTACACAAAGGATGATGAAATCATAGGCTATGTAACACAATGTATATTTGGATATGGTCAAACCCCTTTTAGATATCGGGTTCGACTCTGACAGAGAGAAGATAGCCGTCACTCTACCTAATCTGGGAAAAATAATCGCCACTGTCGCAACAAAAGTCGTGCCAGAACTAACATGGGAACAATTCTCCCACATTGTAAAGCAGGCTGTCATGCATTCTTTGGGCAGATTCGTCGCTCTCTCTCAGCTAGACACTCTTGCCTACGACGGTAACTTGGACGACACTTTCGTCCAGGCACGACGCCTCGTCACCGCCGCTTATCCCGACGCAACCACAAATACTCGGGACTTGCACGCCTTCAACGCCCTGCTGAGAATTCTCCCTAGCATAGTCAGGGAGCATTTCACCAATTACGATCCATCAGGGAATATGGATCAAGACCTACAACTCGTCCGACGCCTCCTCACCACCCGTCCCACACCGCAACCCATACACGCGGTAAGCAAATTCCCCACCACCAAAACTCCACCATCAAAGCTTGCACCACCGCCCCACCCACCCACCACGGATCCGTCTCCAGCAATTCCCACGGCGCACCCACAGAGAAGACGCCCCAATCCCAGGGACCAGGGTAACCTCATCTCTATTAATCCCTGGGAATTCACGGCCTCCAGTCGCACCTGCCCCCTACACGATATTAGGGAACAACTCAAGGCAAACAGACGCAGAGCCCTTACCCAGGGGCGCAGGAAGGTATCCTCTCTGGAGGAAGACGCCCAGGAAGATGACGCCCCACCCCCAGTCTACCCAGGACCAGACGACGAGGAGCACGACGACCACGTCATCACTCAGCAGATAGATTTTTCCTATTATACTAAGAAGACAAATGCCCCTATGATTACCACACTTCTTTTTCCCCCTTTCCTTTGTGCAAGGGAATAATTATACCTGACTTCCAATCCTCCGGGACTCTAACTTCCTCCCAGGCCAATCTGCACATCTTCCACATCCATTCTACTACTATCTCTCCTCCATGCTTCAAATTTCACCACACACTCCATCAATTCCTGGGGCTTTCCCCGATTTAACTTTCTTCATTGCTTCCACAACTTCTGTGCTACTGATTTCTTCCTGCCTTCTCACCTCCCTCCTTCTCCCAGCCATTCCCAGCCACTTATACTCGCATTACTTCCATCCTGTATGTTCAACAATCCCTTAAAGTGTTCTCTCCATCTGCTCACTTTTTCTCCCTTCTCCACTAGTAATCTACCATTTTTATCTTTCACTCCCCTGCTAACCTCACTTCTAACCTGTCTTTTTCTCTTCACCTCTTTCCAGAACATATTACAATCCCTTCACTTTACACTCAATCTCCTTCCAAATTCCTCATCCACTTTCTTCTTACTCTCTTACTAATCTTTTCACCTCTTTCTTTCTACATGTAACTCTTCCGCCTCTCAACTTCTTCCACGCCCTTATTTCTCATCCATTCATTGTATGTTTTCTTCTTTTGTGCCACAGCCTGTCTCACCTCTTCAGTCCACCACGCTGTTCCTTGCACCCCACTCTGTCTTCTCTTCCTCCACACACCACATCATATGCTGCACATATTTCTTTTGTAAATATCCTGCACACACCTTCCACGTCCCCCATCTGCTCCAATTCATATTTGCCCAATCGTTCCTTCACTTCTCTCTTATACTCTACCTTTTTCTCATCCTCTTGTAACCTTTCCACTCTCCTTGCAACTACTCCTTCCTCTCGTCTTTCCCTTCTTCTATTCCTCCATCTTACTTGTATCCTAATTCTGGCCACCACCAAGTAGTGGTCAGAAAGTCCACTCCCACAACCCCTATAAACTCTTGCATCCATTACACATCTTCGCATCCACACATAATCAGTCATTGCCTTCCTTTCATTCAGTTCACCACCCACCCTTCTCATCACTCGCCATGTATACCTGTGGATCATATTATGCCTGAATAGGGTATTGGCTATCACCAACCCCCTCCCAGCACAAATGTCCACTAACGCAATGCCATTCTCATCTATCGCAGCAGGCACACCCCACTCATCAACTATTCCATCCACCTTCACATTCCATACTTTACCATTCATATCACCAATCAAAAACTCTCATTCCTTCCAAACTTTTCCATGCAAACTTCCACATTTGTCCAGAACTCTTCTCTCACTCTGCTAGCATGATCTTGCGTTGGCGCATACACACACAATCGCCCACATTTGTATTCCAATTTTCAACTTTACCCACACAAACCTTGACCCAACTGATCCATACTGTCTTATGCTCTTCCATCTTTTACTCACAACTATACATACTCCTTCCTTTGCCCTCTCATTCTCACCTACTCCTGCACATATACCCCATCCATACTCCCATTCTCTCACACCTCCTCACCATTTTGTTTCAGTCATTTCACATACATCCACTTTTCCACCCTCAAGCATCTGGACAATCTCTCTTTCTCTTTCACTTCATCATTCGCTCCTCTTACATTCCACGTAGCCATTACCAAGTCCTTTGTCCGCTCCTGGGTCGTCATCGTTTGGTCAGTCCTTGTCCGAGGCTTCTTGTTTGTTTTTTTAGTGAGATGTTTTCCGGGGAGGGGCAGTAACCCTCCGCCAACCCTTTTAGTCGCCTTTTACGACAAGCAGGGATATTGGGGGAGTATTCTTGAAAAAAAAAAAAAAAAAAAACGGGGGTTAAAAAATAATATCCGGTTTATTTCTAAATTTCGAAGTTGTTTTCACGTCTTTGATCAAAAAGTACACCTTTGGCTTTAACTACATTTTTTTTTTTTAACCTATGAATCGAATTCATCCTTGTTATTAATTTTATTTTCCGATTTGGACTTCTCTCACCCTCAGATATGTTTTCTGAATTTTAGGTATGAATTGGGGTGTTTCACAGCTAATATAGAGTACAGTTGTGGATGTATTTTGTTTTCTCGGCCATTATTATGAAGTTTTCAGAAACTCAGGTATAATAGACCATTTTATATATTTGATCAGTAGGATCAATATGCCACTTTAAAGTCATGATAATAAAGAGAAAAATAATATCCGGTTTACTTCTAAATTTCGAATTTGTTTTCACGTCTTTGATCAAACATTATACTTTCGGCTTTCACCCATAACCCATTTTTTTTTTTTTTACCTATGAATCGAATTCATCTTTGTTACTAATTTTATTTTCCGATGTGGACTTTTCTCACCCTCAGATATGTTTTCTGAATTTTAGGTACGAATGGGAGTGTTTCACAGCTAATATGGAGTACAGTTGTCTTTTTTCGGCCGTTATTATGCAGTTTTTAGGAACTCATCGGTATAATAGTTTTGAAATATTATGAAAGCGGATGGTTTAACCGTAAAGAAACATCTTGATCATTAGTTGTATCTCGTCACTACTAGAAATGATAAAAGCCACACATTACTCTCTTCCTTCCGTGAAATTTCCAAAAATCTTCAGACGATATTAATACAGTTTATCCAGTATGCTTCGACTGCAGAAAAAAAGAAAACATTCGAAGTTTCTCGCTTTTTCGGTGTCCCAAACATAAATTCAATATTATTGTTCTTAAACACCTAAGATGCCAGTTCTCTTTACTTTTCAGTAGACATTGTCATGTTTCCCCAATATGATATTTTTTCACCTTCAGAAACGTGTTCTGTTTTTGAAATTTGTGATTTTTTTGCAATCAATTCTTGGTACATTTTCGGAAATTCCATATTCACCGATTTCGTTTAGAAATAAGTTTGGTGACCAACTACTGCAGCAAAATCGCTTTTAAGTCCCCACAAGGTGGTTGCCATCAGCCGTTACTAGTTCACAATTGGCACTACCTTTTGCCGGTGAAGTAATGGCTGTTAAAAAAAAAAAAAAAAATCTAATCGGAAATTTAAAATCCAGTTCAACTCAACGGGGCCGACAAAACAGTTCAGGTCGACGCTCCTGCCACCAGATTTTTCTTAAACCCATTATGAACAATAGAACTGGGTATATGAGGAACCATGTAATGTTTATAAATTGAATATCTATTTGTGGTAATATTTAAATTTTCATATTTATCTAATAATTAATACCTACACAATTTTCTTTAAATGACTTTTTGCCTTTCGGCGTGATTTAAGGGAGGGAAATATGGAAAATTTTATCACACCAACATTCGTTCTGGGATAGTTCAATTTTATATATTTCATCACAAGGGTGAACATGCCAATTGAAAGCCCGGCTTATAAAGAAAAAAAAAATCCGGTTTATTTCTAAATTTCGAAGTTGTTTTCACATCTCTGATCAAACAAAACTGCCAGCCTTTTTACCTGTGACTATTTCATCCGATGTGTTACCTCATTTATCCTTGCTTTAGATACGATTGGGAGTGATTCACAGCTATCTTAGAGTAGAGCTGTGGAAGTTTTTTTTTTTTTTTTTACTCCGCGTGATTATGAAGATGCTTTTTCCGTAACAAAACATCCTGACCATATATATTCTTTTTAAATCTGAAGTCAACACTATAAATGAGAAAAGTCACAAATGACCTTCCTCACGCAAAACTCCCAACAATCTATCAGACATTAAAACAGTTCATTCAGTTTTCCTCCATCCCGCATTTTTTGTAGTCAAGCACCCTATATCTACGAAGATAAGGAATAAAGTTATGATAATTATATAACGGTATGGAAATAGTGTTCATACTTTCTCGTATAAATTTCCAGGTGATAATCCAGAGCTCATTAATATTCCTTCTCAGGAGGGTTTACATGGTGAGAATTTTACTTAAGGAAACATGACATGGTGTAACACGATTTTCATAATCTGCAAATATTTTTTTTCTTACATTCAATCACTAAGCTAGACGTAATTTTCGATTGTTAAGGTGGACTATACGTAAACCAAAATCTATTCTTAAACACCTCGCATGACAACTCTTTACTCTCAGTCGACTTCCTGCTAGATGTTTCCTAAAGACAATTATTTTTTTCTATTCACCATCAGGAATGTGTTCTGCATTATGGAAACTATTGGGAGTGTTTTCCAATCAATTTTGGGTACATGTGCCGAAGTTCATTGCTTATCGATTTCGTCCAAAAATATTTTTATATTTCAATTTCTCCAGAAAAATAGTTTTGAACTACCTTCAAATTGGATACTATCAGCCGTTACTAGTTCACAAATGGCACTACATTTTATCGGTGAAGTAATGGCTAAGATGAATTAATTATCTTCATACCTAGGCTGCTTCCCCCAAGGAAAGGGAGGTAGCCGATAAAGGACGACACACTCCCAATTTACTCATCCATTCAAACACATTTATTCACATCTTAGCCCCAAAGGGGAGAAGGAACAGATCCTTACCGCATCACACCGCACAAGGGTCAACTGCGTAGTGCAATCAGTGATATCCGCAGCAGGGCCTGACAGCAGAGCTACTTTACCCCTGCCACATCATAATAGACCCATCCCCATACCCGCACCTGACCTGACTAGCTGATCAGACCAAATGCGGGAGAATATCCCCTCAGGGCTGCGTCATCATTTATTCATTCACAATTTCTCTCCATTTATTTTTCTCACGCACATTCTTCCTTGCTCAACAGACATCCCTCTCGCACTAAGCGCTCTCTTCACACTGTCCATCCATCCTATTCGTGGTCTCCCTCTCAACCTTACAACTCACAACAGATCGTTTCCATTTTCTCCTTATTCCCGAACCATCTCACGTACAACTCCAGTTCGCACTTCATCATTTCTCACTCGATCCATACGCGTCACTCCACACACTCCTCAGACACCTCATCATTACATTCAAACTTTTCCTCTCTGCTACACCCATATTCCATGTTTCAGCCCCATATAACGCAGGCGGTACCACAACACCCTCATACAGCCTTCTCTTTCCATCCATTCTAAGCGAAAGATCTAAACACTTTTTCATTACTCCCAGCACCTTACCTACTTCATTCATTCTAAACTTCACTTCTATATATATATATATTCTTCCATCCACAGCACCATGTGACCCTAAATTTAAAAAAAAACAGAAATGTAAAATCAATTTCATCTCAACTAGAGGGACACAACGATTCAGGTAGAAGCTCCTGGAACCTGATTATTCTTATACGCCCTATGAAAAATAGAAGTGGGTATATGAGGAATAACGTAATGTTTATGTATTTACAATTTCCTAATAATATATATCTGATAATCAATTCCTAAACAATTTTCTTGTAACGATTTATTGCCTTCTGGAGTGATTTTAGGTTGGTAAATATGGATAATATCACACAGTCATACTGGTAAAATATTCCATTCTTTATATTGGGTCAGGAGACAACATGTCATTTTCAAGCCTTGCTTATAAAAATATATATTTTTTTTTCTATTTCGAATTTGGTTTCATGCCTCTGATCAATAAGAACACTTTTGGCTTTAACCCCTCAACTACTTTTTTTTTTTTTTTTTTTTTTATGAATCGATTCCATCCTACAGGTTACCTCATTTATCCTTGTTACTGATTTTTATTCTCCGGAGTGGAGTTTTCTCACAATCAGATATATATTCTGAATTTTAGATACGATTCGGTGTGTTTCAGGGCTAATTTTTAGAGTACAGTTGTGGAAGATGTATTTTTTGTGGTTTTAACGATCACAGGTATAATTTTGAAGTACTTCTAAAGCGGATGCTTTGACGGTAACAAAACAACTTTACCGTTTCTTTTTTATCAGGTCACTAAGAAAATGCACAATTGGCACCCTGACGTAAAAATCCCAACAATCTTAAGTACGTTAACAGTTCATTCAGTTTTCGTTCATCCTTCATTTTTGTAGCTCTCATGCAATATATGTCTACAGAGATAAGGAATCAATTTATGTATGGTATATACCGGTATTGCAATTGGGTTCAAATTTTCTTGTATAAATTTTTAGGTGATCATACGGAGCTAATTAACATTCCTTTTCAAGAGATTTTAGAGAATTTTCTCTAAGGAAATTTGGCTTATAGTGTAATACGAACAGTCATTATGTGCAACTATTCCTTTTTTTTTTTCACTGTCTAATTAAGAAATAATTTTAAAGTGATTCTACTGCAAATGAAAAAGAATACTCATTTGAAGTTTCTCTATTGCTACAGTGACTCCTAAATAAACTCATTCTTCTTAAACACAGATTCCAACTCGTTACCTGTCATTCGACTTCTTGTCTCCTAAATTTCATTTCTTTTTCTTTTCACGCTGAGAAATGTTTTCTTTGTTCTAAAAACAATTATGAGTGTTTCGGAAAAAATTTTTTGAGAACATTTGAGGAAGCGCCATATTTTGCCATATCGTCCAAAAATCAGTTTACACAGCAATCACTGCAATAAAATATATTTGAACTACCCCTAAAGTGGGTGCCTTACGCCGTAACTAATTCACAATTGGCACTTTCATACGTGAAGAAATGGCAAAGAGAAATTAAAATAAACTGAGAAATTTAGAATAAATTTAATTACACGGCAGGCACAACAGTTCATGTCGATGATCCTACAACCTGATTTGATTAGGAGGCTAAACATGCCACCTTTATGCCCAGATTATTAATAGAAAAATAATATCCGGTTTAGTTCTAAATTTCGAAGTTGTTTTCACGTCTTTGATCAAAGAGAACACTTTTGGCTTTAACCCTTTAATTGCCGTTTTTTTTTTTTTTTAACCAATTAATTGATTTCATCCTACGTGTTACCTGATTAATCCTTGTTACTGATTTTGTTTTCCGATGACTTTTCTCACCTCATATATGTTTTCTAAATCTTAGATACGATTGGGAGTGTCACACAGCTTGTGGATGATGTACAGTCCCCGACAAAACCGACGCCCCTCGCCTTGCGCTATTCTGAACCCGACGCCACTGATACAGAGTTGATGAAGCATCGTGGTCTGATTCATGTGTAATCCAACAGATGACGCAGCAGTCAAGTGGGAGGTAGGGGTAGGGACTGGTGGATAGATGCATTGTATTACATTATTCTCTGTAAATACCGCAACACAGCGCCTACAAGGTATTCTAATGGGAGATTGTAAATAACGTTATTTCCACGCTTCTTATGTGTTCGTTCCGTGATCAACCAGTATCTTACAACTGGCGTTACACATCATATCATAGTCTATGGTAAAGTTATCGTAAGCAGCAGTTCTTATCGAAGTTGATAAGGCGCGCACAAATGTTAAGGAAGACCCTAATAATATTAGTATGACATGAAAATGTTGATGAAAGTTATTACAGTGACAATGCAAGAACCATCAGTTGATCTAATCCAAGACCTTGCATTATCATAACTATCAACAACCAACCCAACGCACGTATGGTGACATGCTAAGTGTGTGTGTGTCCTCGAGAACATAAATCTTGCCAGCTAGATAATGAATATATTGCAGGGACGAGATAGTTTTGGAGGTGTCGCTAAGCAGTGATCGAATACTTACTGTAGCATATATACTTATCAGTACTGCAGGTCTACATTTAAAACATTCTCTGCAGAGTAAGAGCTTTCCTACATTATTTTATTCAGAAACGTAACCGTAGTTTGTGATGAACCTAAGATTACTAGCAAAATTACAGCATCTTCCTTATAGCAAAGTTAATGATCAGCTACATTGTAAGCAATCACCTAGAGAATAGCCTACATTACTGAAGGTAATGCAAGCATTTTACAGGATTCCATCCCGATGACTTGCTGGGAGTGCGAATAGTGTAGCATCCCTAGCTTCCATATCAAGCCATTTATCCTCTTTATACTAATACACTTTGCACATTTGCACATACACAATATAATAATGCGTAGTTGCCACAAATTAACGTAACTTGAATGCCACTTACAAAAAGCTGAAACAAATTATACTTGCATTCCGCATTACATATACACCTGTATGTTTGTTTACACAAACAATTAACACAACACATTAATATTTGCTCCAGCCACCCATCACATCGACTACTTTATTTATTCTCTCAGGCATTGATTCCACTAGATGACGACAAATAGTAGGTCGTCGCCTTATACTTTCCCACAACTCCAATGCATTCCTTTCAATAGCATGCATGTTTCTCTCCTCCTCCACATCCCAATCCCTACTCATTATTCCCCACAGATTTTCTACGGTGTTTAAATCACACACTCGCAGGCCAATTCATAAGTTCAAATTCCTGATGCTGGCCAAACCATTCTTTCACCATTCTGCTGGTATGAATGGGGCTCTTATCTTGAACCAGCCTAATTGTCTGTGGGTGTGGAATTGCCATTACCCGCACTGATGGTAACAATACCTCCTGTAGAATCTGTATTTAATCTACCCCTGTCAGTCTTCCATTTATGTTAACAAGTTCCCCTGGACCATAAGCCCACATCCAGCTCCAAAATGAAAAGCTTACTCTTCCGCCTCTTGCTCTCTCTTGGATGTTTTCAGGGTTGAACAGGGTGTTTTTCTGTCTCCAGCACCGCCGTATACCTGCGTCAGTAGAGCAGAAACAGGTCTCGTCAGTAAAAATTACCGAATTCCAAAATTCGTTATCATCGGGTAAATACTGCAATGCAAACCCAAGTCTCTCCTCCCGTTGAGCCTCGGTTAACCTTTCCTTTTTAGC
Source organism: Coenobita brevimanus (assembly GCF_032717465.1). Lineage (NCBI taxonomy): Eukaryota > Metazoa > Arthropoda > Malacostraca > Decapoda > Coenobitidae > Coenobita > Coenobita brevimanus. The sequence continues at coordinate 4,342,188 of NC_136962.1, read as the reverse complement.
TGGGACGTAACAGTGGATCTGTCGCTCGTGTAGACGACGTTGCACTGTCCGAGAACTGCAGGGAAGTTGCAGTTGTTGCACTAGCCTAACAAAGGTGTTCATCGGACGTTCTACAACTGCCTCTACAATTTCATTGTCCTGCTCTTCGGTAGTGGCGCGTGGTCGACCTCTACGCGGACGTGACAGGAGATGCCCTTCCTCTTTCCACCTCCGAATCCATCTTCGCACTGTTTTGACCGACACTCCCGTGTGCTGCCATCCGCCTAACCGGCATCCCAGTCTGCCACATACTAACCATCCGTCCTCGCTGTGCCTCTAGTTCTGGAGCATTGTCATGTCTTGCAGCCATATCTGTTAACAAATATAAGAAATGAACTAGGGGTTTCCTCATAGCACAATGAGTATTATCTATCAAAGGTATTAAATGTTATTTGACTTTTGATTACATAGGATGCAAATTTTTACTTAATTGATAGTTTCATATTCTCACCAACTGTTTATCAATGGATGCCTTTAGATATCCTCTAAAGGCATCCATTGATAAAGTATTCTCTTAATAACCAGGCATAGTGTTCAATTGCCATTACATTTATATCCTTAACCATGAACGCAAGACAACAATATACTTACTCTGTAGCGGTGTCTGCACACTTCTGAATCCTGTGTGATGCGGTGCATCCCTCATCACCTCTGCCGCTTAGCACTAGCCAACCCAAGCTGCTGCATTACCTAAACTCCTGACTAATACCAACATTAACATTGACAATTATCTTATCAGATACCTCTTTCGTATGTAATTACTTATCAGGCAAATTTCGACCCACTAAAGGTAATAATAATGAAATTACTCATTATTCACCTTGGCTCTCCCACTCCCTTATTCCCCCTTTGTTCTTCCCCTCAGTTCCTACCCCTCCCTCGCACTTGACTGCTGCTCCATCTGTTAGATCACACATGAACCAGATCACGATGCTTCATCGACTCTGTATCAGTGGTGTCGGGTTCAGTATAGCGCAGGGCGAGGGGCGTCGGTTTTGTCGGGGACTGTACAGTCATAAGCACAAATTCGATGCATGCATGCTCGTGTGATGTGGGTCGTTTTGTCTGGCAACAGCGTGTGGGAACTAGTTGCCACAGAGGCTTTTATACGCCTTAAAAATATGTTTGTAAGAATTAGTACTATAAATCGCCAAAAATGAAAGTCTTTACATCTGATTAGCATAAAAATGTGCGAAACGATAGAAAAATGTCGAATGATGAAACCCGCTCTCTCCTCCGAACCCGCCAACCGGATGATCTTCCCCAGCCTACATCTCACCACACCTCACCCCCTGCTACCTCCACTACCCTCAATCCTTACCCTGCCTACCTCATTATTTTTTATTCACCGCGCTAACCTACGTAATTAACCGCACTTTTCTCTATTTCTTGACAATTCCTGTAACATTTTTTGTTTCCCTACATTCGTGAGATTCTTGCAATGCCACAGTCTTTTCTCTCACTCCTAACTCCAAACATGATGCATAAGTTCGAAACATTATTGGTTCTGATACTGCTTCATGAATTAGTGAACAGTATGAGGAGAATGAGAACACCTTCCTAGAGAAGAGAGAGGGCGAGAAGTAGGAAGAATGGGCACAAATGTTTTAATTACGCCTACTGAAATAATAGCCACCGACTGCCAGGCTCAATCAAATAAACACCAGTCGGGAATACATCACAAGAACGAGGCCTCAATGCTCCTATATCTCCTGGCTGCTGATAGTGACAAAGGGTGGAGAAAAGAAAGACATCTGGAATAAAAGAAGTGGGAAGGAGACGGGGAGGGTGAGAATCGGACCCGAACAGGAAGGGATATTGATAATTAGCCTTGGATATAGTTGGCAGTACTGCGAGCAGCTGGCAATAGGGCAGACTGGGTTTAGCAAAACACTCGAGAGAAAATTGCGATGCGCCAGTGGAGTTAGTACCGTGGTTAAACGAATGAAGGTAGAGAGGGTGAGGAGAGGAGTCAGTGGAGAGGCAAGAAAGTGAGTGGGGGAAGGAGGGAGAGGGAGGAATGGGGGGACATCAGGAGGAGTAATGGGGAGAGAGGGGAAGGGAGCTTAGACACGGTTTTAATGAGGAATACCGGAATATTACGCTCATTCGTCATTCCATAACATTCTTCTGTCAGCTCTTGCACTTTTTTATACTAATCAAATACGGTATACAGAATATTGTACTCTAGGCAGTCAGTAGTACCACTTCTTAGAACCACGTTTTAAAGTATATGAAAGTCTATGTGGCAACTAGTCCACTTACATTGCTGCCAGACAAAAAGACACAACACGAGTAGACTTGCAGCGAATTTTGAAATATTCCTAAAGCGGATGTTTTAACCGTAACAAAACAAGATCATTTTTTCTTTATCTGGTCACCACTATAAATGAGAAAAGTCAAAAATGACTGTTCCCCTCGAAAAAGTCCCAAAAATCTTCAGACAACATTAATAGAGTTTATAAAGCTTTCCTTCAATTTACATTTTTTTGTATCCGCCATATACTGTATGTCTACGGAGATAAATCATTATTATGAATGGTTATTAATTATATATCTTGGTATTGCGCCAGTCTTTACAATTGTATAAATTTTCAAGTGAGAGTCCGCTCATTAATATTCATTCACGCAAGGTTTTCCGTTTTTATAGAATTTTCCTAAGTAAATGTGGCTTATGGTTTTACACGGACGTTGATAAAGTAAAAAATATCTTTTTCTTTCTCTTTTTATGTTGTCACTAAATTGTAGATGCAAGTGGGAGAATTTCACAGCAAATTTAGAGTACAGCTGTGGAATATGTATTCTTTGTGTTTTAGGCCGTAATTATGCGGTTTTCACGATCATTCAGGCATAAGTTTTGAAGTACACCTGAAGCGAATGATATTACCGTAAGAAAACACATTTTTTTAAAATCTGATTTTATCACTCTAAATAACAAAACTCACAAATAACGCTTTCTGACGTAAAAACCCCAACAATCTTCAGAACGTTAATAAAAATCATATAGTTTTCCTTCATCCTGCATTTTTCTAGCTCTCATGCCTACGGAGATAAAGAATAAAGTTATAAATGGTAATTAATTATATGCTGATATTACGATAGTGTTCTTATTTTCTTGTATAAATGTTTAGATGATAATCCAGAGCTAATTAACATTTGTTTATCACTAGGTTTTACATTTTTGAGAATTTTATCTAAGGAAATGATGGTTATTGCGTAACACGAACCAACATTATGTGCAATTATCCGCTTTTTTTTTTTTTTTCATTGTCACTAACCTAGACGTAATTCTAAAGTGCTTCTACTGCAAATAAAAAAGAATATTCATTCGAAGTTTCTTGTTACAGTGACCTCTACATAAACTCAATCTTCTTAAATACTTCAGATGCCAACTCTTTACTTGTCTATCGACTTCCTGTAAAATGTTTCTTAAATATGATATTTTTTTCTCCACTCAGAAATGTGATCTTTGTTTTGAATATAATTATGAGTTAGTCAGGATCAATTTTGAGCACAACTGATGAAGCTCCAAATTTAGCCATCTTGTCCAAAAATAAATTTATAAAGCAATCACTGCACTAAAATAGATTTGAACTACCCCCAAAGCCATAACTAGTTCACAATAGGCACTTTTATTTGTGAAGAAATGGCAAAGAGAAATTAAAATACCAAAACAATAAATGCTTAGGAAATTTAAAATCCAATTAATCTCAACACGGTAGGGACAACAGTTCAATTCGATGCTCCTTCAACCTAATTTTTTCTTATACCAATTATCAACTCAAGAACTGCTTATATAAGGAACCAAGGAACGTTTATAAATTGAATGTCTCATTCCGTTTATGTATTTACTTTCTCCTAATAATATATATCTGAAAATCGATACCTGAACAATTTCCTTGTAAATAATATATTGCTTATCTGAATGATTTTATTTGATAAATATGGATAATATCACAGGAACATATTTAGAATATATTTCAATTTTAAATTTGATCAGAAGGCTCAACATCCCTACTTATAAAGATAAATATAATAACCGTTTGATCTCTAAATTTCCATGTTGCCTACACCTTTGTGATAAAAGGAAACACTTTGATCTTTAACCCGTCATCGGCCAGCCTTGTTAACCTGTGAATCGATTTCATCCTCCGTGTTACCTTATTTAGCTTTGTTACTAATTTTTTTCGTGTATTTTTTTCACCCTCAGATATTTCAATGAATTTTGGATACGATTTAGTGCAGGAGCTAGGTGACTTTTATTCAACATGAAAGGTGCAGAAGGTTTGGAGTACCAGAAATGGTCGTCAGGTGCAGGAGGGCCTAGAAACCCAATTCTTAAGTTTCGCAAGTGGTGGGTGTGGCTAGGGGCGACCCCCAAAATACCTCCAAAAATGACATTACATAACATGTGAGGTGCAGACTTCGTTTCAGTTCCATTTGATAGAGGTGTATTCAATGAGTAAAAAAAACCAACTTAAGAATGTTTTTTTCGGTGGAACAGCTAATTAAGAACAATGTTAATTAGAGCTAATTAAACGTTTATTGAACATGAAAGGTGCACAGCTGAAACCTACTTCATTACAAACTACCACATCTCAGTGGTCAGAGTCGTCCTCATGAAGGTCACCTTCCCCAGGAATCAAAGAATCAGGCAGCTCAGGACCTTCGAACCATATGACCTCGTAATGCCCGTCCTTCAGCTTCCATCCATCCTCTGGCAAAGGATGCTGTTTTATCTCTGGATCAGTAGCAGTGGCCCACATCCTTGCTACAAATGAGGCTCGCTTGATGTGTTGTGACAACTCCGGTTCACATGGAGGAAGCATGCTACCATCAATGCCCTTCAATTTTTCTAGTGCATTCTTACATTTGGCCTTTGGTCCATATGCCCTCTCGAAAACCTTGTAGCGATATCCATTCAAAGAGGAGGATAATTTGCCCTTTGCTCCATACATCTCTGCTGTAAAGGTTTTCAAAACTGTTTCATGATCTTCTGTTAGCTGTCCAGTAGACATTAATGAAAAAGCCTTCTGAGCAGAAGTGTCTTTCAACATCTGGGCATAGGGTCTGACTTTGCCTTTTCGATGGAACGCAGAGGTGTAGTCACAGCCTGTGAAGGCATGGAATCCTAGAAGTGCACTGCATATTTGATGTCCTATTGTGTTGGCAATTGAAGTGATATTCAGGTACCGTCTGTTGTTTTTTGATGAAGTCCCGACGTCCATCCATACGCCCGCCTTCATATCCCAACAGTGATGTAAGAGGATGACTGCGATGTCGGTGTCGGATCCTCTGACTACAATGTTCTTGACACATCCTTCCTCATCTATGGACTTGGCATGGGCAGCTATCAGTGTATCTGCCTCCTCATGATTAGTTACCAACTTCCCAACCACTTCTCTGACGACCTGCCCATCAATGACATAAAAATGAAAACATGAACCAAGGTAGGAGAGGTAGATATGACTCTTCTCGATGAGATGAGCATAATGTGGCGATTTCCACTCGGCTGCCAGGAATTTTGGGAACTCTTCTTTGAACGATCTTGCCTTCATCAGGTCTTTGATGTCACTAGGACGGCGCTGTTCTGCTCCAGTGATCACATACACCCGAGCCTCCTTTTCATCCAAGCCTCTACGATTTCTTTCACCCTCCTTGATTGATAGTATGGGGTATGCATCAAAGACAATATCAATCCTTTTTGTTGATAGTTTTGCTCCTTGTTGTAGAACACCAGTTGCTAGCCCCCCATATGTTGGTGGCAAGTTGGGAGGAAGATTATGAAGAAGGAAATTCCCGTTAATGATACAAACATCAACTGTACTGGGCACGGAATGGTTTTGAACTTGCTTTTCCAACAAGTCCAAGAGAGTGTTCTTTCGCGTCTTCACCATCATGCCATCTCCATTACACATGGAAAGAGGCACTGGAGTGAGTGGAAAGGAAAAAACATATTCAAGGTCAAGATCCCGTCTGCAAGCCAGAATGAGGAGTCGGCCCAGTAAGTCCCTGTTACAAGTCAGGACAGTGATTCTGACATCCTGAGTGTGCTTATATCTTACATTTTCATTTTTAAATGATGTAAGTGATTCCTTTTTTATGGCAGTCTCAAATCTCTCAGGGTCCTCAAGGCATGCAGCAACATATGTCTCCTTTTTGTCTTTTCCTCTGTCTTTGATTCCGAGAAGACAAGCTTTTGTACTTTCTGATGCAGCTTTACCAGTACTGATGTTGAACAACTTTGATGATTCACTGACAGTACCTCTGAATGGATTGCAGGTATCTTGGATTTGTGCGATGACTTTCCTTACATCAGTGTTGTCATGTCTCACTCTTGCACCTTTCAACTCAGCAGTTGGGTCATCCACATTACCAATACCGGCCATTTCTTGCACAGAGGTGACAATGGCAGACCTTGCGGATTTTGTCAGCATCCAGCGCATGCGTGCACTATAGTTGTTGGTCAATGATGCGATCCCCGTTTGTCGAGATGCAGCATCAGCATTGGTCGTTGTTCGAGGGTGAGGTCCACTGGACTGCGACTGAAAGCTTTTTTGGTGCCTTTAACGGTGAATGCTCCCTTTTCAAGAATGGACCGCAAACCAGGATGTGTTTGGTCGATATTCAGTAGATCTGATACTTTGTTAACCACCTTGCATAGTTGATGTGATTTGTGGTGAAGAAGATTTCTATCAGTGGTGTCAAAGCATGAGTGAAGTGGGCAACATTGTTGGTGCGGATGGCTCGCTCAAGGTTGTGGTATGCATGTATTAGGTCCACATACATCATCCAATACTGTGCTGTGGCACCGTGTTCTCCAGTTCTTGTAGCAGCTGTGTATTCAACATATAGAGTGACACATTCTCTGAAAAACTCTGATACGTTGACCATCTGCCACGTTTCCTCTTTCAGATTGGACTGGAGTTCTGCCAACAGTGCTTCAACTTCTTCCCTCTGGTCGAACTTCTGCAGAAAAGATTGGAAGTGAAGTACTTCAAATGCCAATGCCAGCATTGGGTGCAATCTCTTACAGCGGTTAAAATGCTTCCCACTGATGAAGCCATTTAGGGAGCCAGTTGCAAGAACATTTGAGTCGGTCAGCATCCTGGGGCCACCAGATTCATCGATGATCTTTCCAATGGCTTTGAAAAAAGCCATTTCAATGTGGAATGGGCCTAACATTATGAATACATCGTCGAATTTAGGAGATTCAGTTGCTTGTAGCTGCATTGCTGGCTTAGCTGCACCAAGGTCGTATGTAACTATGCCGTACTGTTGTTGACATTCCTGTGCGCACCTTTGCGTGATTGCTAATGTTTCTTGGATGACATCATTGCAGGTGATTGGCTGGTTGATGTTTTTCATGTACAGAACATTTTGGGTAGTTGTGTCAGGGAGCAACAAGGAACTGAATCCTACCCACATCGGAATGTCATACAACTGCAGGGCATGACACATCATCCATGCTAGGTCTATCTGTTCCCCATCCTTGCAGTTGTCTAGACATTTTCCGGGAGCTGTAATCTTATACTGGAAGGACTTAACTAGAGGTTTCTTTCTATACGGCTCAAGGTGTTGTTCTTCTACATTTAGCTTTCTTTTTCTCCCTTTCTTCTGTGTTTGGGGTGACCAACGGTCCGGAATGTCGGCGTTGATTGATGTTATAGGCGTTGCCTCTTCACTCTTGTTCTGATACAGGATGCCCATCGTGTCATGTAGTGTGTTGGCTCCCGAGAGAGTCCCTGTCAGCTCGTCATAATTATCAAAGGCTAACCCCATCACCTCCCCAACAAGAGTGCCCTCAGGACAAGATAAGCCTCGAGCTTGAATCGACTCCCCCAGTGCAGTCTCAGTTTGTTCTATGGCATGGTAGTTCATGACGTGCCCAAATCTGTTGAGTATTCTGACCAGCTTTTTACTGCCTGTCATTGATTTAAGCGTTATACCAAGCATTATTTGTTTACTTGGAACCAAGCTACCCTTTCTCACCATGAAAAGTGCATCCTGACTTGTAGAGGAAGCATAGCGTTCAACACGTGGACTGCATGTCGGAGCAGATAAGCCACCATACAGGACTCTGAAAAACATGAGCAAAATTTCTGGGGGTGAACCCTCTCCAGCTTTCAGGTCTTGGAGTGTTGGATATTCTGGCAATGGCTTTTTCTGTACACCCTTTATTTCCTCCCGCAAAATCAGTGCAGCTTTGCGAATAGCTGCCTCAGGAGAATGAATGTAATCAAAAGCAGAACAAATGGCCTCATCAGGCAACCCTTTGACAAACACAACATTACCTATTTTGGGAGAAATACAGCGCATCTCAATCTGACTTTCATACTTTTTCAGCAAGTTCTTTGACAGATTTTGAGCGGATGTTATAACCTCTTCATCAACATCCTCACACATTTCTACGTAATGCTTGTAGATTGACACAAGATACTCTGGCCTGCGGTTTTCGATAACATATTCTTCTACATATGAATAGATACCAGTAAGGGCTCTTTTACTAGAGTGCTTTTTATCATCAACAGGGCTACCAGTGGAGGATGCAAACTTTATATAAAGTCGTCTACAACTGTGATGGTATTTAACTTCTTTAGCAACAAAATCAATGGACGCAATGCTTGCTAGGAGTTCATGGTCATTCCTTGCCTTAGCAGCATCTTTTATGGTTGTTTCAGCTTGTTTGGTCTCACACGACATCAGCCCCTCCTCTGTCTGGCCCTTCTTGCGCCGTACTTTTTTGCAGAAGATACACTGTATTGGGAAGACACCAGTTGATGATAAAGCTAGTGATGGAGCGCTGGATCGTAACTGTTTTGCTTTTGCATTGTCAGGATCAGTTTTTGAGTCTTGAGGAACAGCAGTAAAGTTCTTGTAACACTGCACATGGTAGCCATGGGAAGTATCTACATCATCAGGAAGAGACTGAACAACTTGAAAATACTTCGATGTAGGAAAATTCTTCTTCAACTGCCTCAAAGAGGCAGCTTCTTTGACAACAGCCCATTTTCGAGGGTTGAATGAAAGTACTTCTGATCTTGGTGGGTCTGATGTGCTTGTCTGTTCAATGTGAAGAATGCAAGTTCTTGCTGATGGCATCGGAGAAGTTGCAGTGATATAATTCTCTGTCATGCTGCAGCAACACTCACCAAGTTTCTGGAATAAAGACACTGTGGATTAATTATAAGGGATCCAGGTATCCAACCTGGATATACATGAGCAGTTTTCAACATAAAAGTTAGTCATACGATATGTCATACGATTAGTCATTCGAATCACAAATATAACAGACACTTAACATGTGCTTGAGCCATTTTATTGCCTCTTTGTTCTCTAGAATCGTGCAGAAGTAGGCCGTCGATTTGACCATATTTTACTAGTGCCTCGGTAACACGAACACCATTCCATGTTTCGCTATAATTTCCTTTTTCAATTCCACAGTAATACGTTTGGGGTTCTTACTGCCGCTATCACTAACACCCATTGGCGTCTCTATATCTCTCTCTCTTTAATTAGTAATATTGAATTGAATAGAATAAACTAAATGACTATTCGGCTTACCATAAGGAGCTATTAAAAGTAATATGTGTACAAACCCAGCAAAGTTATGTTC
>NC_136962.1:4150033-4330033 GCF_032717465.1 Coenobita brevimanus | reverse complement strand
AATTCCTTCCTCATCAGCAAAAGGAAAAATTCCCTGTTAAGCTTAAGCACCATAATTACTCATATCGCATAAAATCATGCTTATGTAGCCGAATGAAGCCTCTTATCTATGGCCTGGCAAACTCCCTGTAAAGAGTACCCTGTACTATTTTCTATCGACAGACTGAATTAAGCGGTGAGACTCATCTTTCGTGTAAGGAAATCCACCCCGCCTCTGTGTGTGTGTGTGTGTGTGTGTGTGTGTGTGTGTGTGTGTGTGTGTGTTGAATTGAGTCATCTGACTTGTGGAGCATGATATGCGGATTGGTAGGTTGGTAACTGGGTGTGTGGATTGGTTAGTGTAGGCTGGTTGTTTCACAGGCGGACTAGGTGGAGTGGGTGGGCGAGAAGATGGGAAAGGGTTGTTGGGTTGGTTAAGTGGGGTGGAGTGGAGTTCGTGCATTAAGTGAGGTAGGTGGTGGGGCTACCTGTAGGACAAGGCAAGAGACGGGTTTGTGTCGTCCTACTTTTGAGACATACTGTACTGAGTAAGGTTGTGGATATGTGAGTTGATGGGTGCATGTGTAGATGGATGAACGGATTGTGGGAAAACAGGCCACTGGGATTAGGTGAATTGAGTTAGTGTCCGAGTTGGGCAAATCGGTCCACAGGGGATATTATTCTGGAATCATGCTGAAGTAGGTATATATATCCAGTGAGTTACAACAGGTCCATTGAGCAATACGTCTGGTGGTTAAGAGGTCTGTGTTTCAACTGCACGCATCAGTGGGTGATATAACTACGTCGGATAACAGGTTTATGGGGAAAATAGGTTCATTGTGAAAAATACATCCATGGGTATACGACCATGTAGGAAACCTGTATTCATAGAGAGATTCAAGGTCAACAGAAAAACTGGTCCATGGGGAGAAAATACATCAATGGGGGAAATTAGTTCGGGGGAAAATAGGTTACGTAAGGAAGTAGGCGTCTTTGGAAAAAAAAAAAGTCATTAAGGAAAATAGGTCCATAAGGGATTGTGCTTCGAGTGGTGAAAATGTCCATTGATAAAAATATTCATGGGGTGAAAATAGGTCCAAAGGGGCATACACGTACTGTAAACATACATAGAAATATTTAAAATAAATGGGACCTAAAACATTCAACTTTTAACAGCGACCGTTGCCTGGAATTAGGCTTACCACTGCACAGTGCACACCTTGCACCAAACAACCATTAGCCAGACCTTATTACCACTTCGTCATCCAGTTATATTTCATAATTTACCTTCATTTAAGCATAGAAAGCCAACCGAAACGAAAGGAAAAATCCCTGTTTAACTGTGTTGAGCACCTCATTTCTCCATCTCATTCCTCTAAAATTCACGGGGACCCGCTACTCTCTTTCTCTCTCTCTCTCTCTCTCTCTCCTGTTAACGAATGCTTCGAACTTGTTCACTCCGTGTTCGCTGGTTCACACCTACAGGAAGTCGTGGAGTAGAACAAAATATACATATTTATCACTTGCTTGGCTCTATACGAGAAACAAGTCATTAAATAATCAGTGTGATATATTCGTGTTATCAGAGTCAAACCTTCAAAGTAAATATTACTATTGCTTTATCCATTAGTACAAGCCCAAAGCTGAAGGAATATTTTTCGACAGAAATGCGTCGAAGGCAACTTCTGTGCTCGTGAATGCGACACTGCCACATACACAGGTTGGCTGGACGAGGGTGGTTAAGAACTCTTTTCCGCTATGATGGAGGGTGGGGGTGATTTGGGGGGAGGGTAGTCAAATGGTGGGTGACAGCGACTTGGAGGCGTTTTGTCTGCGGCCACCCTTTGCGAGATTAGGGAGTCGGGCTATAGATAGATAGATAGATCATAATCGATACCTAAAGAATCCTCTCGTAAACGAATTATTGCCTGACGCAGTGATATTAGGTTGGAAAAAATTCCATTCTTTATATTCGGTCAGGAGACTGAACATGCCACTTTTAAGCCCTACATATAAAGATAATTTTTTTTTTTTTTTTAATTCGAAGTTGTTTTCCCGCCTCTGATCAAATAGAACACTTTTGGCTTTAACCCCTCAACTACGTTTTTTTTTTTTTTTTATGAATCGATTTCATCCTACGTGTTACCTCGTTTATCCTTGTTATTGATTTTTGTTCTCCGAAGTGGAGTTTTCTCACCATCAGATATGTTTTCTGAATTTTAGATACGATTCGTGGTGTTTCAGAGCTAATTTAAAGGAAAGTTGTGGAAGATGTATTTTTTGTGTTCTCGGCCGTTATTATTCGTAATGAAATGCTTATACCGTAACAAAACAACTTTACCATTTCTTGTTTATCTGGTCACCATTTCTTTTTTCTGTGGTCAATATAAATGAGAAAATTCACAATTGACACCCGGGCATACCACGTTGAGTACACCGCTTCCCGTCCGATCAGCGAAGTTAAGCAACGTTGGGTCTGGTTAGTACTTGGATGGGTGACCGCCTGGGAACACCAGATGCTGTTGGCATAACGTTCTCCCTACGTGTCAAGTGGGGTTGGTGAAGGATTAGTGCCCCTCCCTGTAAAACAATTAACTCTAAGCCCTTGGTCACCCCGTTTGGGATACATGGCGTCTGGCAATGAATGAATGAAACACCCGGACGTAAAAATCCCAACAATCTTCAGTTCGTTAATACAGTTAATTCAGTTGTCCTTCATCCTGCATTTTAGTAGTTCTCATGCACTATATGTCTACTAAGATTAGTTATGAATCGTAATTATATATACCGGTATTGCGATAATGTTAATATTTTTTTCTATAAATTATTAGGTGATAATCCAGAGCTAATTAATATTTGCTTATCACGAGATTGTACATTTTTAGAGTTTTATCTAAGGAAATGATGGTTATGAAGTAACACCAACCTTCATTTTGTACATCATTTTTTTTTTTTTTTTTTTTACGTCACAAACTTAGACGTAATTCTAAAGTGCTTCTCCTGCAAATAAAAAAAGTATTCATTCGATATTTCTCTTTTCCTACAGTGACCCCTGCATGAACTGAAACTTAATCTTCTTAAACACCTCAGATGCCAGCTCTTTACTTGTCAATCGACTTCTTGTTATATGTTATCTAAATCTGATTTTTTTTTCTTTTCACTCTCTGAAATGTGTCTATTCATTTGAAAATTATGAATTTGTCGTAATCAATCATGAAAACATTTGAGGAAGCGTCATATTTAGCCATATTTAATAAATAATAGTCAAATGGCCACCCCTTACGGGATTATAACGTCTGGCAATAGATAGATAAAACAAATGTGTTCTGTGTTTTGGAAATAATTGGGAGTGTTTCGGAATGTTTTGAGTACCTTTGAGGAAGCTCCATATTTAGCCATTTCGCCCACAAATAAGTTTATACATAAATCACTACATTAAAATAGTTTCGAACTACCCCCAAAGTGGATGCTATGAGCCTTTATTGGTACTAAGATTTATCCGTGAAGTAAAGGCTATAAAAAAAAATAAAAAAAAACATTTGAAATTTAAAATCCAGTTTATCTCAAAACGAAAGACCCAAAAGTTCAGGTCGACGCTCATACACCCTTATTTTTCTTAGACCAATTATCAACAAAAGAACTGCCTATATTTGGAACCATGTAATATTAAGTTGAATATTTTATTACGGCTATGTATTTGCCTTTTCCTTATAATATATATTTATAATCGATACCTAAACAATTGTCTTGATTTTTTTTTTTAACGCGGATAATGATATCATTAACCGTCATACTGGAAAATATTTTTATTTTATTTTAATCAGGAGGCTCACCATACCACTTTATAGCCCTGCTTATAAAGATAAAAATAAAATCCTTTTTATCTCAAAATTTCCAAGTTGTTTTCACGTCTCATCAAACAAACCTCTTTGGGCTTTAACCCCTCATCTGGCAGCCTTTTTTACCTGTGATCGATTTGATCCTACGTTTTACCTCATTTAGCTTTGCTGCTAATATTTTTCCAGTGTGGTTTTCTTCACAGATATTTCTAAAGTTTAGATATGATAGGGAGTGTTTCAAAGCTAATTTTTAGTACAAATGTGGAAGTTGAATTTCTGGTGTTTTCTCCCATAAATATGCAGTTTTTTTTTAATCAAAATAGTTTTGATGTTTTCAAAACCCACTGCTTTTACCGTCATGAGGAGTAGACTGTAGCACCAGTCGAACAGGGCAGTACTCCCGAGGTGGTTGGCAAGCTGGTGATAGGGAGAGCTGGAGCTCCCGTTTTACCAGCCCTCAGGACTTGATCCTGACATGTCCCTTTGCTGAACATTTTCATTGCATTCATTTAGACAGAGTAGGCCAGCATGCTCTTATAATATCTCTACCTTCAACTGTCTACACCACACTACATGCGCATAACATCACACCTATTCACTCTCTTTAGTAATGGCCGCTGCAATGTTACTATCAAATGAGGTGGTACCTCGGATTGCCACCGCCGGCAGGGTAGGGCTGACAGCACAGGGTCTTCCCTGTGCCGGCAGCGACTGGTGCTATTTTCGGGAATGTTCGTCAGCGAAGAAGTGAAAGTGCGGCCTTATTCATCAGCAACATCCGCAGCCTTACCACAAATTTACAGTTAATTTTTTCCTCTATTATACAGGGTGTAACAGAAGGTTATGTCATAACTTCACAGGGTGAATAATTAATACAAATATGAAATGTTATATGACTAATTTTCAATAGTAACAAAGTTATGGCACTGGAAGGTAAACTACAAGTAAAACAGGTAGAGGAAAACACGAACGTAACACCAAGCTTTATTGTAACACACGTGTATGGGTTTTATAGTCTTATGGAAGAGTTAGTTAAGTAGTTGTTCAAAGCGGCCACCATCTTCTTGCCTACACATCTCAACACGGTGCAACATCGACCTTGTAACAGTGTGGAGAACAGCAGGGTCATTCACACCTGTCGCTGCATCAAATATCCGACGTACTAGATCATCTCGTGTGTCTACTGGACGTTCATACACCAGCTCCTTCATGTATCCCCATACGTGGAAGTCTAAAGGGGTGAGGTCTGGGGAACGTGGTGGCCAACTCACTGGGCCACCACGGCCAATCCATCGGCCAGGAAAGTGTTGGTCTAGGTAATTCCTCACGATTTATGCGTAATGTGCGGGTGTTCCATCATGCTGGAAGTACATCTGTGCTCGTGTTCGTGGTGGAACATCCTCAAGAAGGGTTGGCAACTCATGTTCCACAAACTGTGCGTAAACCCGTCCTGTCAGACGCTCCTGCATGATGAATGGTCCAATTAACTGGTTTCCAATGACACCACACCACACATTCACAGAAAAATGGCGTTGGTGATTACGTTGGACTATTGGGTGCGGATTATCATGCGCCCAAACATGAGAGTTCCTAGTATTATGAACTCCCTCACGGGTGAACTGCGACTCATCAGTAAATAAAATGTAGGGACACTGTTGATGGTGTGCAACAAACCACCGACAAAACTCTAGTCGCCTATCCATGTCTGCAGGTTCCAGGTGTTGTACACGTTGAATATGATATGGATACAGTTCCTCACTGTGCAGTGTTCGCCGAACAGTCATATGCGATGTGTGTAGACGGGCAGCAAGTCGTCGGGTACTGGTTCATGGATCACGCTCTATCATTCGCATAATGTGCCTCCTCTGTGCCCGATTTCTTTGTCGGGGACGTTCCACAAATCTCCCCGCACCAGGAACCAATCCAGACTCTCGCAACATTTGATGGACATTATTAAACACTCGTCGATCAGGAGTTCGTCGTCCTGGAAACCGTCGTCGATATTCTTCAACGGCTGCAACCGCATTCCCATCACAAAGCCCATAAATATAATGCATATCTGTGTATTCCACGTTCGTAAACAAAAATGGCATCTCCAAGACTACTGTCAGTCAAGTTGAACCAGTTCCTGACTGTGACCACACTCTGTGGTACTGAGATGATGTAGTTCATTACTAAAGCATCATGACTCGTATTGATGTGCTCAGTGATTCGAATACATGGTTCACACAGTCAGTGAAACACAGATTTCCCACAAAATGTGTTATACCTTGGTGCTATTTACTTGTGTGGTTTACTGAACCTTCCTTACCTGTAAGCCACAATCTAGTGCCATAACTTTATCACTATTGAAAATAACACAAATAGTCATATACCATTTCATAATTGTATTAACCCAATTATTCACCCTGTGAGGTTATGACATAACCTTCTGTTACACCCTGTATATATGATCAGGAGGATTAACATGCCAATTTAAAGCACGGCTTATAGAGAAAAAATAATATCCGGTTTATTTCTAAATTTCGAAGTTGTTTTCACATCTCTGATCAAACAAAACTGCCAGCCTGTGACTATTTCATCCGATGTGTTACCTCATTTATCCTTGCTTTAGATACGATTGGGAGTGATTCACAGCTATTTTAGAGTAGAGTTGTGGAAGACGTATTTTTTTTTTTACTCTGCGTGATTATGAGTTTTTTTTTAGGATCATTCATGTACTGAAATATTCGTAAACAGGATGCTTTTACCGTAACAAAACAATCATGAATGATAAATTAATTATATAACGGTATTAAAAGTGTTCATACTTTCTCGTATAAATTTCCAGGTGATAATCCAGAGCTCATTAATAATCCTCCTCAGGAGGTTTTACATGGTGAGAATTTTACCTAAGGAAATGTGGCTTATGGTGTAACACGATTTTCATAATCTGCAAATATTCATTTTTTTTTTTTTTTTTTTACATTCAATCACTAAGCTAGACGTAATTTTCGATTGTTAGGGTGGCCTTTAGGTAAACCCGGATCTATTCTTAAACACCTCGCATCGCATGCCAACTCTTTACTCTCAGTCGACTTCCCGCTATATGTTTCCTAAAGAGAATTATGTTTTTCTTTTCACCATCAGGAATGTGTTCTGCATTATGGAAACTATTGCGAGTGTTTTCCAATCAATTTTGGGTACATGTGAGGAAGTTTCATACTTTTCGATTTCGTCTAAAAAAAGTTTTGAACTATCTTCAAAATGGATGCTATCAGCCGTTACTTCGGTGAAGTAATGGCTAAGATGAATTAATCTATTTATATACCTAGGCTCCTTCCCCCAAGGAAAGGAAGGTAGTCGAGACAGGACGACACACTTCCCATTTACTCATCTATTCAAACACATTTATTCACATCTTAGCCCCAAAGGGGAGATGGAACAGATCCTCACCGGATCACACAGCACAAGGGTCAACTGCGCAGTCCAATCATTGATATCCGCAGCAGGGCCCGACAGCAGAACTAGTTTACCCCTGCCACATCACAATAGACCCATCCCCATACCCGCACCTGACCTGAATAGCTGATCAGACCAAATGCGGGAGAATATCCCCTCAGGGCTGCGTCATCATTTATTCATCCACAATTTCTCTCCATTTAATTCTGTTACGCTCAGCCACTCTTCCTTGCTCAACAGACATCCCTCTCGCATCCAGCGCTCTCTTCACACTTTCCATCCATCCTATTCGTGGTCTCCCTCTCAGCCTTACACCTCTCACGTCAGATCGTTATCTTTTTCACCAATCGCTCATTTTCCATTCTCTCCATATGCCCAAACCATCGCAACACCCTCTGCTCAACTCTACCAGCAATCTCCCGAACAACTCCAGTTCTTGCACTTCATCATTTCGCACTCGATCCATACGCGTCACTCCACACATACTCCTCAGACACCTCATCTCCATTACATTCAAACTTTTTCTCTCTGCTACACCATATTCCATGTTTCAGCCCCATATAACGCAGTCGGTACCACAACACCCTCATACAGCCTTCTCTTTCCGTCCATTCTAAGCGAAAGACATCTAAACACTTTTTTCATTCCTCCCGGCACTTTACCTGCTTCCTTCACTTCTACATCTATTCTTCCATCCACAGCAACATGTGACCCTAAATTAAAAAAAAAAAAAAATCAATTTCATCTCAACAAGAGGGACACAACGATTCAGGTAGACGCTCCTGGAACCTGATTCTTCTTATACGCATTATGAAAAATAGAAGTGGGTATATGAGGAATAAAGTAATGTTTATGTATTTACAATTTCCTAATAATATATATCTGATAATCAATTCCTAAACAATTTTCTTTTAAAGATTTATTGCATTATGGATTTATTTCAGATAGCTAAATATGGATATCACAAACAGTCATACTGGTATAATATTCCATTCTTTATATTGGGTCAGGAGACTCAACATGCTACTTTTAAAGTGCTTATAAAATCCTTTCTTTTTAATTTCGAATTTGGTTTCACGCCTCTGTTCAATTAGAATACTTTTGGCTTTAACCCCTCAGCTGCTAGTTTTTTTTTTTTTTACTTATGAATCGATTTCATCCTACGTGTTACCTCATTTATCCGTTTTACTTTTTTTCATTCTCCTAAGTGGAGTTTTCTCAATCAGTTATGTTTTCTAAATTTTAGGTACGATTAGGGGTGTTTCAGAGTACAGTTGTGGATGATGTATTTTTTGCACTTTTAAAGATCACTCAGGAATAATATTTTTGAAGTATTCCTAAAGCGGATGCTTTTATTGTAACAAAACAACTTTACCATTTCTTTTTTATCTGGTCACCATTTCTTTTTTATGTGGTCACTATAAATGAGGAAATTCACACGACACCGTGACAAAAATCCGAACAATTAAGTACAGCTGGCCGCACTGCCGCGAGGGCCACAGCGTTGTCAACGCTGGCCAAGAAACACTAGTAGAGAGATGCGTTCGAAGCATCCACAGCCAGTAAGAGAGAGTCGTACAGAGAGAGTTTCGGGGGGAGGAAGGGGGTTTGAGGAGAGTGGGGTGATACCTATGCACGAGAGGTGAGGGATGACGTCTGAAACAGATGAGTGGAAGGCTGGAAGCTATATATAATATAAATCTACAATACCTGGTAACAAATCATATTTTAATACCTTTATTGTTGAGTTATTACCGCTGCGAAAAGTGGCACAGTTAATGCTTGGAAACCATAAAGCATAATGCTATTGAATATAGCAAATGTGAATCCTTAATACTGCATGCGGTAATTGCTGACACCCCTAGCACACACCTCCGTATCCTCCTTATCGAGCGTTTCCTAACACCCGACAACATTGGCCTGCTTATCTCTCGCATGATAACAGGAGTGTCATATTCTAGATACCGTACAGTGCAGTAGCTTGTTTACAACTTATTACTATTTCTTTAGCACCTAATTGACTGTAATGTATCCGAATGTGTTAACTTTCATACAGTACAATACATTGTTCAGGGCTAAGACACCGTACCCTTGAGTATTGTCTGTAGCGTATAGGATGAAACTTAAGTTTGTCATTTTTCTTTTTCCCTTCTCTTCTGTTTTTATTGTCATTTCCATGTCCCCTCGATCCCTGACTGCGTAAGGCGTCCGACTCCTATGTGATCGGTCGCAAGTTCAATCCCTTATGGGGGACACATACCGGCTGGACTATAATGGCTCTTGCTGATTTGTCCGTTCAACGTGCCACTTGACGGGCATGGCCGGCCATCAGCCCCGAACGTGTAGACAGGCCTTAAAAAGCGAGGGTTTTGCCCTTCCACCGCTCGCTCATTCGCCCTCTTGCTCTCGCGCTCTCTCTCTCTCTCGCTCTTGCTCTCGCGCTCTCTCTCTCGCTCTCGCTCTCGCTCTCGCTCTCGCTCTCTCTCTCTCTCTCTCTCTCTCTCTCTCTCTCTATATATATATATATATATATATATATATTTTTAATCTGCTATCATGTGAAGGTGAATGGGAGCCCTGATAACTCCACGATGCGATGACGCAACGATGCGATTTTAAACTGCTTGTTACGTAAGGCTAGATATGGGCGATGTTGATATGTGCCAGTGGTGTCAGCAGCTGCCACATTCCGGATGAAGTTACTTACATTTGTTACATGTTAAATAATAAACAGCATTCTGATTCATTATTTTCAGGCAGTTTTTGTCTGTTTTTTACAGCGTCCATTGCTTGGAAACGACAATAAAATAAATTACGATTAAAGTCTACAATTATGAATCTTGATAAGTTGTCTTTGTTTTGCAGTACAATATTTAAAGTTGATCTTTTTACTTTTCATGATGGCAAAAGTAACACCGAAAAAAAAAAAAAATTTCTTTTAATATTACACTTTTCTGTCGCCTCAACAATCGTCATATCTCGCCTCTCGTGTACAGGCACCCACCTACCCACCTCAAACCCGCTCCCTCCCTCAGTCCTGTGAATGCTTCGATCAGAGCTCACTACTAATGATTCGCCGTTACTATCTCGGCCAGCGTTGCCAACACTAAGGTGGCCCTCGCAGGAGTGCGGCTAACTGTACGTTAACAAAGTTCATTCAGTTTTCGTTCATCCTTCATTTTTGTAGCTCTCATGCAATATATGTCTACAGAGATAAGGAATAAAGTTATAAATGGTATTTAATGATATACCGGTATTGCGATTGTGTTCATATTTTCTTGTATAAATTTTTAGGTGATCATACAGAGTTAATTAACAATCATTTTCAGGAGGTTTTAAATTTTAGAGAATTTTTCCAAGGAAATTTGCCTTATAATTTAATAAAAACTGTCATTATGTGCAACTAGATTTTTTTTTCATTTTCACTAAAAAAGTAATAATTTTATAGTGCTCCTATTGCAAAAGAAAAAAAATACTCATTCGAAGCTTCTCTCTTGTTACAGTGACACCTAAAAAAACTCATTCTTCTTAAACACAGATTCCAACTCTTTAGCTGTCATTCGACTTCTTGTTTCTTAAATTTATTTTTTCCTTTTCACGCTGAGAATTGTTTTCTTTGTTCTAAAAATACTTATGAATGTTCTGGAAAAAAATTTTGATCACATTTGAGGAAGCGCCATATTTAGCCATTTCGTCCAAAAACAAGTTTATTCAGCAATCACTGCAATAAAATAAATGCACTTTCATCCGTGAAGAAATGGAAAAGAGAAATTAAAATACCAAAATAATAAACTGAGAAATTTAAAATCCAATTAATCTCAACACGGCAGGCACAACAGTTTATGTCGATGCTCCTACAACCTGATTTTTCTTATATCATTCAACTTTGCGTACATGAAGAACCAAGTAACGTCCATAAACTGAATATCTCATTACGACAAAGTATTTACTTTTTCCTAATAATAAATATCTGATAATCGATACCTAAACAATCATCTCGTAAACGATTTATTGCCTGTCGGAGTGATTTAACTGTGGTAAAAATGGATAATGATACCACACACAAACTGGGAAAATATTCCATTTTATATATTTGATTAGGAGGCTAAATATGCCACTTTTAATCCCAGATTATTGAGAAAAATAATATCCAGTTTAATTCTAATTTTCGAAGTTGTTTTCTCGTCTTTGATCAAAGACACTTTTGGCTTTAACCCTTTAACTGACTTTTTTTTTTTTTTTTTTAACCAATGAATCTATTTCATCCTGCATGTTACCTGATGAATCTTTGTTACTGATTTTATTTTCCGATGTTGACTTTCCTAACCCTCACATACGTTTTCTGAATCTTAGATACGATTGGATGTTTCTCACAGTTGATATAGAGTTGTGGATGTATTTTTTGTGTGTTTTCGGCCGTAAGTATTCGGTTTTAGGATCAATCAGATAAGTTTTGAAATATTAATAGAGCGAATGTTTTAACTGTAACAAAACAACCTGATCATTTTTTCTTTAAAGTAACCACTATAAATGAGAAAAATCACAAATGACGTAAAATTCCCAAAAAAAAACTTTGGGCGATATTAATAAGGTTTATGAAGTTTTCCTTCAATTTGCACTTTTTATATCCGTCATATGTCTACGGAGATAAATTGTTATTTTTTATATGTCTTGGTACTGGGCGGTCTTTACAATTTGTCGTATTAATTATCAGGTGAGAGTCCGCTCATTAATATTCATTATAACAGTTTTTCCTTTTTTATTTTCACATGTAAATGTGACGTTTTTACACGGGTCTTGATAATGTGCAAAATTTCTTTTTCTTTCTCTTTTCATGTCACTAATCTACATGTAATATAAAGGGTTTCTACTGCAGATGAAAAAGACTCGAAGTATCTCACCTGCTTCAGGGACCCCAATAAAAATTCAAACATTGTTAATTAAACTTTTAATGCCAACTCTCTTACTTTTCAATCGACTTTTTGTCATAGGTTTCCTAAAAGTGAATTTTTTCTCCCTTAGAAACGTGTTCTTTGTTTTTGAAATAATGGACAGTTTCTCGCAGTCAATTTTGAGTACATTCTGGAAAGATGCATATTTAACGATTTCGTTCAAAAGTAACGGTTGAGCAATCACTGCAGGGAAATAGTTTTGAACTACCCACAAATTGGATACTATCAGCCGTAGCTAGTTCACAATAAGTACAGATTCCAACTCTTTACCTGTCATTCGACTTCGTGTTGTTTCCTAAATTTTATTTTTTTTTCCTTTTCACGCTGAAATTTAAAATTCAGCTAATCTCAATACTTCACAAACAACAGATCAGGTCGAACCTTATTGTGTCTAGACCCATTATCAAAAATAGGGCTTCGTATATGAGGAGCCAGGTAATATTTATAAATTGAATATCTGATTAGAGGTATGTATTTACAATTTCCTAATAATATATCCCATAATCGATACCTAAAAAATTTTCTTGTAAACGATTTAACGCTTTTTGGAGTGATTTTTGTTCGTAAATATGGATAATAACACGAACAGTCGTACTGGAAAAATATTCCATTTTATTTGATAAGGAGGATCAAAATGACACTTTAAAGCACTACACATGAAAATAAAAATATCCGAATTTTGTAAATTTCGAAGTTGTTCTCACGTCTCTAAACAGAACACTGTTGGCTTTAACCCTAAACTGTTTTTTTTTTTTTTTTTTACCTGAATCGATTTCATCCTACCTGATGTGTTTTCTGAACTAAAGATGCGAGTGGGTGTCTCACAACGAATTTAGAGTACAGTTGTGTAAGATGTAATTAACATTTGCTTATGAGGTTTTACATTTTTGTGAATTTTATCTAAGCAAATAATGGTTATGGTTAAATACGAACCTTCATTATGTGCATATATCCGCTTTTTTTTTTTTTTTTTTTTTTATTGTCACTAACCTAGACGTAATTCTAAAGTGTATCTACTGCAAATAAAAAAGAATATCCATTCGAAGTTTCTCACTTGTTACACTGCCCTCTACATCAACTCGAACTTAATTTTTTTAAATACTTCAGATTCCAACTCTTTACTTCTCTATCGACTTCTTGTTATTTGGTTTCTATGATATTTTTTTTCTCCGCAGAAATGTGAATTTTTTTTTAAATATAATAATGAGAGCGTCAGAATCAATTTTGAGCACAATTAAGGAATTTCCATGTTTAGCCATCTAGTCCAAAAATAAGTTTATAAAGCAATCACTGCACTAAAATATATTTGAACTACCCCCAAAGTCGTAACTATTTCACAATTGGCCTTTTTATTTGTGAAGAAATGACAAAGAAATTAAAATACCAAAACTATAAATGCTTAGGAAATTTAAAATCCAGCTAATCTCAACACGTCAGGCACTACAGTTCAATTCGATGCTCCTACAACCTGATTTTTTCTTATATCAATTATCAGCTCAAGAACTGCGTATATAAGGAACCAAGTAACGTTTATAAATTGAATATCTCATTCCGGCTATGTATTTACTTTTTCCTAATAATATATATCTGATAATCGATACCTAAACAACTTCCTTGGGAAGGATGATTTTCTTTGGTAAATATGGATAATATCACAGGAACAGTCATACTTGGAAAATACTCCATTTTTAAATTTGATCGGAAGGCTCAAAATCCTTGCTTATAAAGATAAATATAATATCTGTTTTATCTCTAAATTTCCATGTTGCCTACACCTTTGTGGTAAAAAAAAAAAAAAAAAAAATGTTTAACCCGTCATTGGCCAGCCTTGTTAACCTGTGAATCGATTTCATCCTTCATGTTACCTCATTTAGCCTTGTTACTAATTTTTTTTTTTTCCAGTATTTTTTTCACCCTCAGATATATTTTATGAATTTTAGATACGATTGGAAACGTTTCAAAGCTAATTCTGAGTAAAACTGTGGGTCATTTTTGTGTATTTCATCAAAAATGCCGTTTTCATCATCACTCAAGTATAATAGCTCTGAAGTATTCCTAGAACATATTCACATAGCGTAGCAAAAATTAACCACTTTTCTCATATGAAACACCTATAAAGGAAAAAAGTCACAATTGACCCTAATTATAATTCCCAACAATCTTCAGATGATATTAATATAGTTTTTGGTGTTCCTTCGACTATAAATCTCGGTATTGCCATAGTGTTTATATTATCTCGTATAAATTTTCATATGAGAATCCAGAGCTCATTAATACTCCTGCTCACGAGGTTTTACATTTTTCAGACTATACCTAGCACAAACATTCATAACGTACCAATATTTCTTTTTTTTTTTTCTTTTTTTTGTCACTAACCACCATGAAATTTTAAAGTGTCTCGAGTGGCGGGGGGGACACAATCTGGTCGCACTATGGGGTGGTACACTACTACTCTGCGGCCAGGTTGTGTTGGGAAAAATACTGCCACCGTATTCCCTGCATGTCATAAAAGGCGACTAAAAGGGGAGGGGTGAGTGGACTATGGTCCGTCTACTTTATAAAGAGCGTTTGGGCGTTGTCCCTCTTGTGGAGTCCCCGTCCCACAGTGTTGCCATACTTTGCAACTTAATCGGATTAGAAACAAGGTGCTAATGACAACTCTCCCTTCGACTTTTTTTTCCACACCATCTTTGAATTAAAAGTCAAGGTGCGTTTTTTTTTTTTTTTTTTTTTTTAGAGGTTTTCCCCAGGAGGCCCAATCAACAGTTCTTGAGGGAACAATTATAGGTCCTCTGTTTGCCTTCTTTTCTAAAAAATTCTTATTTAGCAAATAAATTCTTCTTTCTCTACTGTGGAGCAAACTAGAGCGAGTAGCAAGGATAAGAGCATCCATCTCAGGTGGCGGCCAGAGTGGAAATGACCTGGATTTAAGGATTAACACGGTCACTCTACCCTTACAAGCGTGGCATCGTTGGAAAGCAACGATGCCGTGTTGTGATATTTATAAAAAATAATTATTAAAAGAAAAAAAAGTCATTGATAGCACTACATAGCATTATTAGAGAATTAAATATATATATACTTTAAATAAACTTCATTTAGAAGTAGTAAATAGCTAACATGAGACAGACTGTGTACACTCGGAAGCACTAATTTCTCCCCCCCTAGTAGCCGGAGTCGCGGCCAGTGAGAGACCAGGCGTTCGAACACCCCACACCCACATCCCCTCCCCCAACCCCAGTGGCAAATGTTGTTGGACAAATGTGGAACGGCCAAAGCTGGTGATCTTACAATGTCAAGATTGTTTTTATAGAGAATCAGAACCAGTAGGGGTAAGTATATAAAGGTATTTAATGTGTATTACTGTGCTGTTATCCACAACATATGAAAAAGGAACGAAAATGAACGAAGACCTACATTGTATTATGTGTTATTGTCTGTAATAGTTACGTCCTATATTATAATGTTACAAATAAGTATAGTATAATGAACAGCATCTGTTGAAAGATATGATGTCTTTTCTCACACATTCTCATTCCCACCACCACCACCACCACCACCACCCTTCTCTCTGGGTTTATATCAACCAAACACCTCTCATCCTCCCGTCCCCCACTCCCACGCTTAGTTAACCAACATAAAGATATTGATGAAATGATCCGTCAGGTATTGATCATATTTATATTAGCATACACCTCAGTATTAAGCACCAACAAATCAGTAACATACAATACTTCGATAAACCTGCTAACTATTTCATATCGTAAGCTGTTACGTGACATATGCACTGCAAGTCTGACCTTGTGTTACAGGGACATACTGCTGTTTATTGCTAACACAGGTTATGGGTGTTTTTGGACGTCCATCAATTCATATTAACGTGACAATTTAAGCCTCACATTATAAACATGTAAGGTTTATATTCCTGTCACTACCGTAACAAAATGTCACAATGTATACGACTGAATGTGGGTCAGTCGTCTACATAATGACATTGTGTCACTGTTGTCACAGGAGGTCGGAATATTTTCGTAAAAGCAGAGAGTTTGTGGTTCTTCAGAACCGATCCCTGATTCGTTTCGTCCATCCATTAATGACAGGAACATAAATCTTAAGTGTTTATAATGTAAGGCTTAAATTGCCACGTTAATATGAATTCATGGGCGTCCAAAACCACACACAACCTGTGTTAAAGTAAAACAACCGTATGTCCTTGTATCACAAGGTCCAACTTGCGGTGAGTATGTCACGTAACAGCTTACAAGATGAAATAGTAGGCAGGTATACCGAAGCATTGTATGTTATTGATTTGTTGGTGCTTAATACAGAGGTGTATTATAGTAATAATATGATCAATACCTGACGGATCATTTCATCACTATCTTTGTTTACGTTGGTTAATAATGGGTGTGACTGGTGGACGAGAGGATAAGAGAGGCGTTTGGTGGACAGGAATCGAGAGAGATGGGTGGTGGTGGTGGTGGGAGTGAGAATGTATGAGAAAAGACATCATATATTTCAACAGATGCTGTTTACAACACTATACTTATTTGTAACATTATAAAATAGGACATAAGTATTATAGACAATAACACATGTCACCTCCAGGTCATCTGACCTAGGTGCCCCCTGGGTAACGCTAACGACAGCGGTGGACTGTGACAGGCCTAGCTAGCTGACAGTTACAACAAATATGCTCGTGAAACTCATGGATCAGCCTCGGAATCTGGACGGACCGATCAATGTCGACCTCGGAAACGTTTAAGGGACATGAACCGGAATACTCAAACAAAAATTAGAATTGCCACACTTAATGTATGTACTTACACAGACAAAGAAGAACTAATCGAACTAATGAAAGAACGAAAAATAGACCTGATAGGTTTAGCAGAGACAAGACATCATGGAAAAGAAAAGGGAAAAGATCTGGGAGGAGGATTTGTATTAATGTATAGTGGTGTGGAAGAAGGAAGAAGGAATCATGGCGTAGCTATGATAGTAGGACAAGCTCTATCACCACATGTACAAGAAGTCAAAGTTGTAAATGAAAGGTTAATGTACTGTACCTTGAATATAAAAAATATGAAACATATCATATACCAGGTCTATGCCCCACAACAAGGACACTCCGAAGATGAAAAACGGGAATATATGGAACTTCTTGAAGATAACTGTGACCTCAGACCAAATCATACAACAATACTTATGGGAGATTTCAACGCCCGAGTGGGAAAAGAGAGAGAAGGAATAGAAAATATTATCGGTCCATTTGGTGAAGAAACCAGGAATACTGAAGGCGAAAATCTGATCGACTTGTGTGTTAGAAATAGTCTCAAAATCATGAATGGCTACTTTGAACACAAAGAAGAGCATCAATTCACACGATATAGGTGGAATACGGTAACTGGACAATTTGACCAAAAATCCATCATAGACTACTTTATAACATCAGATAAACGGATATTTCGCAATGTTAAAGTTCTTCCTGGAGACTCTTTAAATTCTGACCATAGATTACTTGTCGGGGACCTAACTATAAACAGGAGTAAAGTGAAACGAAAACAGAAGAGAAAGATGATAAATGTTGAACCACTTAGAAATGAAGTGACAAGGGAAACTTATATGAACAAAATTGATGAACAACTTGAAAATAGGGATGACGAGATCCAAACTTGGGTAGAATTAGAAAACATTATAAGAAGAATTGCAGAAGAAGAGTTAGGAGTAAAAACGGTAGGAGGAAGTAGAAAACGACATACACCGTGGTGGACGGAAGAAGTTGGCAGTGAAGAATAAGGTTAAGAAATTGAGGAAGTGGCTGAAACATAAAAGCCCAGAGACAAGACTTGAGTATATAGAGGCAAGAAATGAAGCTGAGAACATAGAGACAAGCAAAAAGAAATGTTTGGAAAGACTTAGGAGAAGCTTTAGAGGAAGATGTTAGAGGAAATAAAAAGAAAATATTTGGACTGGCAAAATCATACCGTAAAGACAAAACAATGATCTACAACTTGAAAGATGACGATGGTAATATAATCACAGAAGAGGACAAAATCAATGAACGATGGCAAAACTACTTTAAGAGACTACTAAACAGAGAGACAGTAGATCTTGAGGAGTACAGAGATGGATTGGGTGCAGAGTATGAAGCACAGGACGAAATTGATGACTTAATAACAATGAGAGAACTCGAGGACTCTTTGATAAAGATGAAGAACGATAAATCACCAGGCAGCGATGGAATACCTATTGAATTGATCAAGAATGGAAGTAATCGACTAAAAGAAACAGTGTTAAGAGTGGTCAATGAAGCATGGGTAAATGGAAAAATTCCACCGGATTGGGGCAAAACCATCATAGTGCCCATATTTAAAGGAAAGGGCGATTCGGGACTGTGTAATAATTACAGAGGCATATCGCTTATAAACCAGATAGCTAAACTCTACGAAAGAATTATAGAGAAAAGAGCAAGATCTATAATTGAAGACAGACTAGGAGAAGAGCAGTTTGGGTACAGGAAGGACAGAAGCACGTCGGACCCGGTATTTGTACTCAGAATGGTGATGGAAAAATGCTGGGAGTATAACAAGGACCTATATGTTGCCTTTATTGACTTGTCAAAGGCTTTTGACTCAATTCCTAGGAAAAAGCTTTGGAGGTGTCTTGTAGAGGAATATGGAATCACTGGGAGATTGAAGAGGGCCATTAAGAGTACATATGACCCTCATCAATGTAAGGTTCGAACGGAGTATGAAAAAGATACTTGGTTTGAAGTGGAAACTGGGGTGAAACAAGGAAGTGTACTATCCCCATTACTGTTTATTGCTTATATGGACATGATAATTAAAAGATTCAAGGAAAGGTTTGGAAATGAAGAGCAAGGGGATATATTGGCCTACGCAGACGACATCGCATGTTGGAGTAATAGCCGGCCACAACTAACAAGAGCTTTGGAGTGCTGGAGGGAATGTTTTGAAGAAGCAGGAGTAACAATAAACATAAACAAAACAGAAATACTCACTGTGAAAAAGCAAAATGATGACGCGGATGATATAGTAGTTGGGGGCGATCAGGTCAAAGAAGTAGAACTTGTAAAATATCTGGGGTGTATTTTTACGAAGGAGGGAGATAAGAATAAGAGAGAGATCACCGAAAGGATAACTAAATATAGCAGATGTGTATGCTCTCTATATCCAATACTCAAAGACAGATATGTAGCACTGCAGGCAAAGAGAACTATATTCCAGTCTATTTTAACACCAACACTCACATACGCATCTGAGAGCTGGACTCTGACAACCCGAGATTGGAGCAGAGTTCAAGCAGCAGAAATGAGACCACTGAGAGCAATAGTGGACAAAACAAGGAGAGACAGAATCAGGAATGAAACAATAAGAGAAATGGTTGGAGTAACATCGGTGAGAAAAGTAATCGAAAATTCACAACTGAGATGGCTAGGACATGTTGAGAGGATGGACGAGTCAAGAATAGTGAAGGAGAGATGGAATTGGAGACCTGATGGCAGAAGATCAGTCGGAAGACCTCGGAAAAGATGGAGAGATGGTGTGGAGGAACTGTTGGACAGACGAGGTATGGATAACATCGAAGCATTGAGAAATCAAGAGGCCTTTGAGAGAACCAACTGGAGACGGCTGATCCACCTGACAGGCTAAATGCCTACCTGGGAGCCGAATTGAATTGAAGTGAATTGAATTGAACACATGGCACACTGTAGGTCTTCTTTCATTTTCGTGCCTTTCCTCTATGTTATGGATAACAGCACAGTAATAAACATTAAGTACCTTTATATACTTACCCCTGCTGGTTCTGATTGTCTGTAAAAACAATCATGACACACTGTAATATCACCAGCTTTGGCTGTTCCACGTCTACCCAACAACATTTACACTGGGGTTGGGAAAGGGGAGGTGGGTGTGGGGTGTTCGTACGCCTGGTCGCTCACTGGCCGCGACTCTGGCTGCATGGGGGAAGAAATTAGTGCTTTCGGGTGTACACGTTTGGCAGACAGGCGGCCTAGGAAATTACCGAGGGACAACGCCCAAACGCTCTTCATGAAATAGACGGACCATAGGGACCCCCTGCTCTGTTTTTTAGTTCCTAAAACGAGACAGGCCAGAGAAAGGGATGGGGGATGGAGTTATCCCTGTACCCTGAAGATTGGGTCCATGAATGTGCGTGAATGTAGTGCGATTGAGGCTAAAGGGGAGGAGATTGGGAGAATGTTTGTGTGAAGAAAGTTGGATGTGTTACCTTTGAGTGAAACGAAAATGAAAGGGAAGGGTGAATGGAAGATTGTCAGGTGTTGATAGAGGAAGGGCAAGAGAAGGTGTGGCCTTGTTAGTGAGTCCAGAAGTACAGCAGTTTGTGATTGAATGGAAGGAGGTGTCATCGAGACTGATGTGGGTGAAAACGAAATTTGAACGTGAGTTGTGGGTGTTTGTGAGTGTATATGGGCCTGGTCTTTTCTGTATATGTGCCCCAGCCACTTCCAGCGAGACAGTCACATTCATTAACTGGTTCCACGCTCGTAATATCCCTTACTCTTTCATGTCTTGCCACTTTACCCCAAGAATCCTTCTCAGTATTTTATTCTCAAATCCTAATACTTTCTAATCTGTTGCAATTGTACTGTACCATGACATGCCCATAAAATAAAATTGGTCTAACCATGGACTTGTAAATTATCACTTTAGCATGTACCGAAAGTATATTATTATTCCAAACAGATTTCAACATTCCAACAGCTCGCCAAGCCTGTCTAATCCTCTCCTCAATTTATTGATCCATTAGATGATACAATCATTCCCAGATATTTAGTTTTCTACATTCTTCACCACATTATTCCCAATTACGCAATCGATTTGGTTCTCCACGTTCATAATAATTTCAGTCTTTCCACAATTTATCACCATTCCCACTTTTTCTCCTTCCTCCACCAGACAATCAAGCACCCTCTGCATCTCGTAAATACTTCCGCAAAATAAGTACAATATCATCAGCATAGTCCAAATCCATCAGCTTCTTATTTTCTTTCCAGTTAAATCCTGCACCTGTTCTCCTTACAATCTTTTTCATAACATAATCCAAAACCAAAACAAACAACAATGGCGAAAGAATTCCTCCTTTAATCACTCCTGACCTAACTTGAAATGGATCACTCAAAGAACCACCCACCATTACCTTACAAAAAGTACCTTCATGCAGGCTTCTAATAATATTTACAAACTTTTCTGGTATACCATACAATCTCATAATTTTCAACATAGCTCCACGTGAAACAGTCAAACGCCTTTTCGAATCCACAAAACACATACTAAGTGGCATTTTCATCTCATTAGCTTGTGGCATTAGATGCTTTACAATAAAAATCTAATATTAAAACCTCGACCCTTTCTAAATCCCGCTTGTTCTCTTAAAATTTTATCAATTACTGGCTCTATTCTGTTCAACAAGATTTTGGAAAAGACTTTTGCAACTACCGGTGTCAAAGTTATCCCCCTCCAATTGCCACACACTTAAATTTCCCTTTTTTGGTATTTTTATGATCACCATTTTTCCACTCGTCCGGAATTTCACCATTATCCCACGCCACATTAAAAAGTTTCAAAAGCGCATTCATCATTTCGTCATTTTCCACCATAAGCATTTAAGGGAATATTCCATCCCCTCCTGGGGCATTAAAATTCTTTAACTATAGATTTTTCTACCTCATCAAAAGTTATATCCCCTGTTTCTATCTGCAAATCTTTCTCGGTTGGCAAAATGTCTTCTTCAGCTGGGATTGGACTATTTAGATCAGATTCAAAGTGCTCTTTCCACCTTTTTATATTCAAATCTTTAGTCATCAAATTACCATTTCTATCGTACAGGTATTTCCTTCCTTCTCTTTTCAGTCCCAGTTAACTCCTTTATGGACTGATACGCTGCTCGTGCTCTGACCGTCATTTTTACTTAATTTAATTTCTGTCAGTCGCCTTTTCATTATATAGTCTCCTCTTATCAGGTCTAACGAGGTCTT
This sequence comes from Coenobita brevimanus, assembly GCF_032717465.1. Classification (NCBI taxonomy): domain Eukaryota; kingdom Metazoa; phylum Arthropoda; class Malacostraca; order Decapoda; family Coenobitidae; genus Coenobita; species Coenobita brevimanus. The sequence continues at coordinate 4,307,784 of NC_136962.1, read as the reverse complement.
TTTACTTGAGAATGTAAACTCCAATACTTTGCTCTAAGTACTTCAAATACCTGGCCATCATGTTGTTCTTCACTTCTTAACTTAGCCTCTTTCCTTTTCTAAATTGCTTTCCATGTTTCATCTGACATCCACTTTTTCCTTCTCGCTTTTCCCTTTTTCTTAATGGTAACCTTGGCACTCATGCAAAACCTATTTCACCTCTCTCCACATTTGAATAAATGTTTTGGGAGAGTTGAATGATTCTTTGATCACGGAGGAAGTGGAGAAGGCAGTAAAGGAGATGAATACAGGGAAAGCTGCAGGTATGGATGGGTGTGCTGTGGAATAACTGAAGGGTGGTGGAGTGACTATTGTTGACTGGTTAGTAAGATTGTTGAATGTGAGCTTTGTGAAAGTATGGTGCCAATTGACTGGGCAAGATGTATAAAGGCAAGGGTAATAAGTATGAATGTACTAGCTTTAGGGGTATAAGTCTATTGAGTGTTGTAGGTAAGGTTTATGGTAGAGTGTTAATTATGAGAGTTAGAGAGGGTACAGAGGGAGTGATTGGTGATGAGCAGTGTGGCTTTAGGAGAGGGAGGGGATGCGTGGATCAGGTGTTTGCTCTAAGACGTGTGTGAAAAGTATTTAGCGAAAGGCAAGGATGTTTTGGGTATTCATGGATTTACAGAACGTGTATGATAGAACTGGTAGGGAGTCTTTGTGGACTGTTTTAAGATTGTATGGACTTGATCGTAGGTTACTAAAAGGAGTGAAAAGTTTTTATGTAAATAGTAGATCATGTGTAAGAGTGGGAAATGCTGTGAGTGGTTTCCAGTGAGAGTGGGGCTGCGACAGGGATGTGTGATGTCGCCTTGGTTAATTAATATTTACATGGATGGTGTTGTAAGTGAGGTGAATGCAAGAGTTTCAGGTGGAGGTCTGAGTCTGGTGAATGTTGATGATGGAGAGTGGAATCTGAAGCAGCTGCTGTTTGCAGATGATACTACACTGGTGGATGATTCGTAGAGATTGAGACAGTTGGTAGAGTTTGGAAGGGTGTGTGAAAGGAGGAAATTGAAAGTGAATGAGAATAAGAGTAAAGTGATGAAGTGTAAGAGGTAGGGGGATGAATATAGTTTTGAATGGCGAGTTGCTTGAGGAGGTAGTGTTTTAAATATCTAGGGTCACATGTTGCTGTGGATGGAAGAATAGATCCAGAAAAGAAGTTTAGAATAAATGAAGTAGGAAAAGTGCTGGGAGGAATGAAAAAAGTGTTTAGATGTCGTTCGCTTAGAATGGATGTTGTTACGAAACAGAGAAAGATAACGTACACTTTCAGTGAGAATGCTAAAAATCACTACTGTCCCGTAAAGTTCCAGGTTCAAAACAAAAGAGTTAGGTAAAATTACAAGTTAAAGTTTAATGCTTAAATTAACAACAAAACATTCAGGACTCATAAGGATAATGTAATGGCAAAAACAGGTTAAATATATGGTTAACTGCAATAGCCTCTATTAACACGAAATTGGCAAGAGTAAATTTATCTAAGTCAGCCCTGATAAAATGAGATACCAGATAATACTCAGTGAATGCCAGATAAATAATTACAGATACAAACTATTATCAAAAATGACTGACAAAGAACCCCACACGAATCACAAAAGCTTCACTAGGCCTACAAATTAAACTTATGCTATACAGTACAAGAAAAAATGCAACAACAGTTATACTCAAATTACACACAGCTGCTAGATGGTTGGAGATTTCTTGAGCACTCACAATAATAATATATGTACAGGGGAGGACAGAGATGTGAACAAAATGAGGAGCAGATCTAAGTGGCAATGATGCAGAGACTGAGCTCATTATATAGGGGCCAGCAGAGCTTGATACAACTTGTAATAAGGACGCGCAAATGAAGCCATAGGGACAAACGGTCGACAATCCCGCACTGAATAACAGAAAGGACGACTTACTCTACTATAACGGTAGAAGGGGGGGACTGAGGCAGAACACGCTCGTGATCAAACATGCAGCAACTGTGCGTTAAAATTACACAAAGGAGGATGAAATCATAGGCTATGTAACACCTCCCCACAAAGAAAAAGAAATTTACAAAGGAAATTTCTTATTACTCTAAAACAATCTGTCTAAAGTCTAGATAAGGAATCTGCAATAACATTTTCTTTCCCCTTGACATGTTGTATGTCTAATGAATACTCCTGAAGAAGTAGACTCCATCTTGTCAATCTCTGATTTTTATCTTTAAACTTACTAAGGAATTTCAGTGGGTTATGATCGGTATAAATGACTATGGGGTCAAAACCAGAACACAAATAAAATGAAAAATGCTGTAAACCCAAAATCAAGGCCAAAAGCTCTTTCTCAATAGTTGAGTAGTTCTTTTGAGGTGGAGTGAACTTCTTACTGTAATAAGATACGGGATGTTCAATACCCTGATCATCCTCTTGCAGCAAAACAGCCCCAGCTCCCGTATCACTTGCATCAACAGCCATCTTAAAAGGCTTAGCAAAATTTGGAGTAGCGAGCACTGGCTGACTTAATAGAATAGCTTTAAGTTTGTTGAAAGAGGATTCACAGTTATCGGTCCAGACAAATTTAACTCCCTTTTTTAGTAGGTCTGTAAGTGGTGATACAAGAATAGAAAAGTTAAGAACAAATCTGTAATAACCTACCATTCCCAAAAATCTTTGTAGCTCTTTCCTACTTTTAGGTCTGGGAAGATCACTTATAACCTGAACCTTAGCTCCTGGTGGTGCAACATGTCCATCACCAATTACATACCCAAGGTACTGAACTTTAGCTTGACCAAACTCACACTTTGATAAATTAGCTACAAGATTAGCATGAACTAAACGGTCAAGAAATTTACTGACATGGCATAGGTGATCTTTCCAGTTGTCACTGAAGATTAATACATCATCAATATAAACAACACACCCTGCCAATCCCTCTGTTACAACATTCATGAGCTTCTGAAATGTGGCTGGTGCATTCTTCATACCATACGACATTACAGAACATGCAAAAGCCTTTCCTAGTGTTACAAAACATGAGATCTCCCTAGCACGTTCAGTCATAGGTACTTGCCAGTATCCCTTTAACAAATCAAACTTACTTATGTACCTAGCCTTTCCGATCTTGTCTATGCAATCTTCCACACGAGGGAGAGGGTAAGTGTCTGTTTTGGTTATCTGATTAACACGTCTGTAGTCAATGCAAAGCCTCTGTGACCCACCTGGCTTAGGGACTAGAGTGACAGGAGAACTCCACTCGCTCTGACAGGGCTAAATCATCTTGTGGTCCAACAGGTAGCCAAGCTCTTTCTGGATGAGAGGAACTTTCACTGGGTTCACACGGTAAGGAGGCAATTTAATTGGCTTTGTGTCTCCAACATCGACATCATGCATCAACACAGTGGTTCTTCCTGGAGTAGCACGGAACACTTGCGGGTACTCCTGCAGTAATGCCGAAAACTCCTGCCTTTCCTTGGGAGGTAGATGAGAAAGCTTAGTCTGGAGATCATTCATGATATCAGGATTCTTCCCCAAACTATCACTCAGGCTCATACTGCATGGGAGAGCTTCACTTGCAGACTCGGGTGGAACAGCTACAGTGCAGACTGGATTATTTTCGTCCCGCCTGTGATATAACTTTAGCATGTTGATGTGACATAGTTGCTTGCTCTTTCTACGATCTGGTGTGGCGATGATATAGCTGACATCACTGAGTTTCTTCTCCACGAAATAAGGGCCACTAAACTTGGCTTGAAGAGGTTGCCCATGAACTGGTAGCAGAATCAAAACCTGATCTCCTGGCTGAAAGTGGCGTAACCTGGACTTCTTGTCATACCAAGTCTTCATCTTCTCCTGAGCAGCTCCTAAATTCTCTCTCGCCAGCTGTAAAGCAGTGGACAGCCGTTCTTTGAACTTCATCACATACTCCAGCAGGTTGACGTCATCTTCCTCCGACAGCCAGCATTCCTTGAGTAACTTAAGGGGTCCTCTTACTTCATGGCCAAACAGTAGTTCAAAAGGTGAGAAGCCCAGTGATTCATTCGGAGATTCTCTTGCAGCAAACACAACGAATGGAAGACCTTTATCCCAGTCTTTCTGATGTTCCAAACAGTATTTCTTGAGCATCGATTTGAGTGTTTGATGATATCTCTCCAACGCTCCTTGGATCTGGGGATGGTAAGCTGAAGACGTGATCTCTGTGATGCCCAACACTTTCAGAGACTGCTTGAAAACGTTTGACATGAAATTACTTCCCCGGTCTGACTGTACCTCCTTAGGCAGACCAAACTTTGTGAAGAACCCCAGCATTTCCTTAACCACGTTCTTTGCTGAGATATTTCTAAGTGGAATGGCTTCAGGATAACAAGTAGCCATATCAATCATGGTCAACACATAAGAAAATCCTGACGAAGTCTTAGGAAGAGGGCCCACAATATCCACCAACACACGGGTGAAAGGCGCCTCAAAAGGAGGAATGGGAACTAGAGGTGCAACCTTTTCGGTCTGATTACACTTCCCCACAGCTTGACAGGTGTGACAAGACTTACAATACCAGGAAACATCCCTGAAGATACCTGGCCAGTAGAAGTGTTTCAAAATGCGTGCCACAGTCTTCCTCACTCCAAGGTGTCATGCCAAACTGGTATCATGAGCCACTCGAATGATATCCTGCCTACAAACTCGAGGGATGACAACTTGATATACAACCTCCCATTCACAGTCGGCTGATGCTGTTGGGGGTCTCCACTTCCTCATAAGTACTCCTGACTTTACATAATAACAAGTAGAAGCACCGGCTGACTCTTCTTCACTGTAAGCAGAGTTAGCTAGACCTTTCAACTCAGGGTCAGCAACCTGCAACTCAACCAACTCTTGACGAGACAAATTATCAACACTACGGGGTACTGCCTCATCTGGTGAGTGGTCCAAATTAGCAAGAAAAGTGTCAGCTAGGATAACATCATCATCATCATTATCCTCTAAATCACCAGTAACTTTAGACTTAGCCCTAGTGACAGCACATGCAGGGAACACATCAGGGACATCACAATCCTGGGACGCAGCCACTGGCTCACTAGACAACTGAGGAGCTGGACACACTTGACTTCCACCAATATCATTTCCAAGTAAGAAAGTTACACCTGACACTGGGAGTGTCTCAACCAACCCAACCATAACAGAACCATTAACAAAACCAGACTCTAAATTCACTCTGCACAGAGGAACAGAGAAGTAATTATTCCCTACACCTTGTAAGATTACAGTTTCATCAGAGGAATTAACATTAGAGCCTAGAACACTGGTCAGCATAAGGGATTGGCAAGCACCTGTATCACGATATATTTGAACTGATTTCCTGTCATTACTGTCCAGAGGACTGACAAAACCATCAGACAGGAAATTAGCAAATGAACTCTTGAGAGTGTCACCCACGTTACTGCTCAAAAGAGGAGCTCCATCATGAGAATTTAAGTTACCCCTCAAAGCAGGTTCAGTTAACTCAGTTAAAGAATTCTGGGAACTCTCAAGAGTGGACACTAGACCAATTGACTGAATATTTAAAGACTCCTTTTTGTTCACATCACGCTGTCTCCTGAAACATCTCTCCGTAGTATGACCAAGCTTACTACAATAAGTACATTTACTTTTCTGAAATCTAGAGGTGAAGCTGGTATTTACTTCCTGTGAAACATCATCCTTATTCTCTTTCCTGTTACCTGTACTCTGAGTAGAGGCAACGTACTTACTCTCAGCTTTCCCTTTTTCTCTAGAATATCTCTTGTGAGTGAGAACATACTCATCAGCTAAAACTGCAGCATCAGACAAATTATCTATTCTTTTCTCATCAAGATATAGGCTTACATCTTTACTAATACACCTTTTGAAGTCCTCCAGCAAAATCATCTGCTTAAATTTACCAAAATCAGAATCCACATTCTTAGAATTTAACCACTGCTCTAACAGATCTTCTTTGATTTTTGCATACTCAACATGGGATTGCTTATCTTGCTTATAAGTTGTCCAAAATTTTACTCTATAAGCTTCAGGAACAAGCTCATAGGCCTTAAGAATCAAGCTCTTAACTACATCATAATTATCAGACTGATCCTGAGGCAAAGATGCATAAGTTACTTGAGCTTTACCGGTGAGAACAGTTTGAAGGAGTACTGGCCAATACTCCTTAGGCCAATTAAAACCTGTAGCTACCCTCTCAAACAACTGAAAATACTTTGTTAAATCAGATTCATTAAAAGGAGGGACAAGTTTAACATTTTTAGCCACATCAAAACCATCAGAGCTAGATGATCCAGTTCCACCTTGTTTCATGCGATACTCATGGTCTGCCTGAATCCTAGCAATTTCAACTTGTGCCTCAGCCTCCTTAGCTTTTGCCTGAAATTCAGCCTCCTTAGCCTTAGCGTCCTGCAGGGCTAGCTGTAACTTAGCTAATTCAATCTGCGTTTGCTCATTTGGAGGAGTTACATTAAACAAGCTTTTATTAATCATGCCAACAATTTGATCTTTAGAATGATGAGAGTGAACTGCAATTCCCAATTGTTGAGCAACAAGCTTAAGTTCATTCTTTGTTCTGTTTTCTATATCACACACTGTTTGCACATTTGACAAAAAATCCCTGGCTTCATCAAGTGTAGAAATAGTAGCCATCATGAATATATCACAGTCACAAAATATCAAACAATATCCTTATGATAATATCCTGAATATCCTTATATGAGGTCGCCAAATTTATGTTACGGAACAGAGAAAGATAACGTACACTTTCCGTGAGAATGCTAAAAATCACTACTGTCCCGTAAAGTTCCAGGTTCAAAACAAAAGAGTTAGGTAAAATTACAAGTTAAAGTTTAATGCTTAAATTAACAACAAAACATTCAGGACTCATAAGGATAATGTAATGGCAAAAACAGGTTAAATATATGGTTAACTGCAATAGCCTCTATTAACACGAAATTGGCAAGAGTAAATTTATCTAAGTCAGCCCTTTTAAAATGAGATACCAGATAATACTCAGTGAATGCCAGATAAATAATTACAGATACAAACTATTATCAAAAATGACTGACAAAGAACCCCACACGAATCACAAAAGCTTCACTAGGCCCACAAATTAAACTTATGCTATACAGTACAAGAAAAAATGCAACAACAATTATACTCAAATTACACACAGCTGCTAGATGGTTGGAGATTTCTTGAGCACTCACAATAATAATATCTGTACAGGGGAGGACAGAGATGTGAACAAAATGAGGAGCAGATCTAAGTGGCAATGATGCAGAGACTGAGCTCATTATATAGGGGCCAGCAGAGCTTGATACAACTTGTAATAAGGACGCGCAAATGAAGCGATGGGGACAAACGGTCGACAATCCCGCACTGAATAACAGAAAGGACGACTTACTCTACTATAACGGTAGAAGGGGTTGACTGAGGCAGAACACGCTCGTGATCAAACATGCAGCAACTGTGCGTTAAAATTACACAAAGGATGATGAAATCATAGGCTATGTAACAATGTAAAGAGAAGGCTGTCTGAGGGTGTTATGGGGCTGAAACATGGAATATGGGTGTAGCAGAGAGGAAAAGTTTGAATGTAATGGAGATCAGGTGTCTGAGGAGTATGTGTGGAGTGACGCGTATGGATCGAGTGCGAAATGATGAAATGCGAAGGAGAACTGGAGTTGTTCGGGAGATGGCTGTTAGAGTTGAGCAGAGGGTGTTGCGATGGTTTGGGCATATGGAGAGAATGGAAAATGAGCGATTGGTGAAAAAGATAACTAGATCTGATGTGAGAGGTGTAAGGCTGAGAGGAAGACCACGAATGTGAAGAGAGCGCTGGATGCAAGAAGGATGTCCGTTGAGCAAGGAAGAGTGGAGGTGCGTGACAAATAAATGGAGAGAAATTGTGAATGAATAAGTGATGACGCAGCCCTGAAAGGATATTCTCCCCCATTTTGTCTGATCAGCTAGTCAGGTCAGGTGCGGATAAGGGGATGGGTCTGTTATGTTGTGGCAGGGACAAACTAGCTCTGCTGTCGGGCCTTGCTGCGGATGTCGCTGATTGCATTGCGCCGTTGACCCTTGTTCGGTGTGGTGCGGTGAGGATCTGTCCGTTCTCCCCTTTGGGGCTAAGATGGGAATGAATGTGTTTGAATGGATGAGTAAATGGGAAGTGTGTCGCCCTGTCTCGGCTACCTCCCATTCCTTGGGGGAAGCAGAATAGGTATATAGATAGATAGATAAACATAAATTCAAACATTGTTCTTCAACACATCAGATGTCAATTCTCATTACTTGCCAATCAACTTATTGTCATATGTAATAGCTAAGAAAAAAAAAATCTTCGGAAAATAAAAATCCATTTCATTTCCACACGGCAGATAAAACAGTTCAGGTCGACGCTCGTGGAACCTGATTTTTCTTAGACCAATTATGAACAATAGAACAGGGTATATAAGGAACCAGGAATTGTTTATAAATTGAATATCTCATTATTACTGTATTTTACTTTTCATAATAATATGTATCTGATAATCGATACGTAAACAATTATCTTGTAAACGATTTATTGCCTCTCGGCGTGATTTTAGGATGCTAAATATGGATATTGATATCACACGAACTGTCGTACTGGGAATATATTCCATTTTATATATTTGATCAGGAGACTTTAAAGCTCTGCTGATAAAGATAAAAATATTATCCGATTTAATTCTAAATTTCAAAGTTTTCACGTCTCCGATCAAACAAAACTCTTTGGTCTCAAGTGCCACCCTTTTTTACCTGTCACTCTATATATTCATCTTACTGGTTACCTCATTTATCCATTTCACCTGTCTATATTTCCATCTTACCTGTTACTTCATTTATCCTTGTAAGATTTTTTTTATTTTGTGTATGTGTGAGGATTATTCTCACAATCATATCTCTGAATATTAAATACGATTGGGAGTGATTCACAGCTATGTTAGAGTAAAGTAGCGGAAGGTGTTTTTGTTGTTGTTTTTGTTCCCTACGTTATTATGCCGTCTTTCGGATCACTCATGTATAATACTTTTGAAATATTCGTAAACAGAATGCTCTTTCCTGAAGAAAACAATTTAACCATATTTTTAAAATCTAGTCACAACTATAAATGAGAAAAGTCACAAATGAGTTACTTCCTAAAGTAAAAATCCCAACATTCATTCAGAAGACATTAATACAGTTCATTCAGCTTTCCTTCATCCTTCATTTTTGTAGTTGTCATGCACTATATATCTACGGACAAGAAATAAAGTATGATAATTGATTATATAACGGTATTTCGATAGTGTTCATACTTCCTCGTATAAATTTCTAGGTGATAATCCAGAGCTCATTAATATTCTTTCACATTTTTGTTAATCCGACCTTAGCATATGTGGCTTATTGTGTAACACGAACTTTCATAATCTGCATGTATTGATATTTTTTTTACATTTAAGCACTAAGCTGGTCGTAATTTTAAAGTGTTTCTAAGGAACATAAAAAATAATACTCATTCAGATTCTCGATATTTACGGTGGCCCCTACCAAAACAAATGTATTCTTAAAAACCTCACATAACTATTAACTTGTCAATCGCCTTCCTATTAAATGTTTAAAAAAAAAAAAAATTTCACAATTAGGAATACTTTCTGCGTTATGGAAATTATTGGGCGTGATTCCCAATCAATTTTCAGTAAATTTGGGGAAGTTCCATACTTTGCGATTTCGTCCAAAACTAAGTTTATAAAGCAATCACTCAAGTTGTTTTGAACTACCCTCAAATTGGATGCTATCAGCCGTTACTACAGTCGCAGCGCACGACTCTAAGGTTGTTATCGTACCCTGGCAACTACCATTCAAAAGTGTGTCCGAGAGAAGGGAGGTGAGAAGACAGGAAGAAATTAGTAGGATAGAAGTTGTGGAAGCAATGAAAGCTAAATTGGGGAAAGCCCCAGGAATTGATGGTGTGTGGTGAAATGCTGAAGCATGAGGGAGAGTACTACTATCTCTTCCCCATGGATGTGGAAGATGTGCAGATTGGCCTGGGAGGAAGGTAGAGTCCAGGAGGATTGGAAGTCAGATATAATTATTCCCTTGTACAAAGGAAAAGGGGAAAAAGAAGTGTGTGGTAATCATAGGGGCGTTTGACTTCTTAGTATAATAGGAAAAGTGTATGGTAGGATACTTATTGACAGTTAGAGAAAGAACAGAGAAATTAGTTGGAGAAGAACAGGGAGGCTTTAGGAAGGGAAGAGGTTGTGTAGATCAGATATTCAATCTTAGATCTTTAGTGGAAAAGTTCCTAGAGAAGGGAAAGAAGTTGTATGCGGCTTTCATGGTTTTGGAGAATGCATAGGGTGGATAGACAAGGATTGTGGAAAGTGTTAAGAATATACGGAGTAGATGGGAAGTTGTTGAATGCTGTGAAGAGTATGTACGATGGTGCGAAGGCTGCAGTGCGTGTGGATCGTGAACAAAGTGAATTTTTCTCTTTGAAAGTTGGGTTGAAACAGGGATGTGTCATGTCTCTATGGTTGTTCAATCTGTACATGGATGGGGTAATAAAAGAGGTATAAGGTAGGGTAGTGGATGTTGGAGTGGCTCTGGTGAGAGAGGATAGTGTTTGGAAACTCCCTGTACTGTTGTTTGCAGATGATACTGTGTTGTTGAGTGAAGACGAAGGGGAGCTGCAAGGCTTGGTGGTTGAGTTTGGGAGAGTGTGTAAGAAACGGAATCTAAAGGTGAATGTAGGGAAGAGTAAAGTTATGGTCTTTGAGAGAGGTGAAGTCAGTGAATGTACAGCGAGGTTGGATGGTGAGGGATTGGAAAATGTGAGTACGTTTGAGTAAAGATGGAGGTTTGAAGGGTGAAGTGCTTGAAAGGGTACAGCAGGGAAGAAAGGTTGCTGGTTCTTTGAAAGCAGTGATAAGAAACAGGGAAGTGAGCATGGAAGTGAAAAAGTTACTACATGACAGTATTGTGATACCAACTCTAAGGTATGGAAGTGAAGCCTCGACGTTGTTGGAAGGACACAAGTCAAGAATGAGAGCAGTGGAAATGAGTTATTTAAGAGGAGCCTGTGGAGTCACGTGGAGAGACAGGCTGACGAATGAGGATATAAAGGAGCGTTGTGGTGTGGATGTGGATGTGATAGGAAGCATTATGAGGAACATATTGAGGTGGTTTGGCCATGTGGAGAGGATGGAGGGTGAAAGACTGACGAAGAGAATGTATGTGAGTGAGGTGGAGGGGGGAAGAGGTAGTAGGAGGCCGAGGATGAGATAGAGGGATGGGGTGGAGAGGTAAATGAGAGAGGGGGGTGTAAGGTGGGAGCAGGGCAGTGAAATGGCAGGGGACAGGGCGACTTGGAGGCGATTTGTTTGTGGCCACCCCAAAAGGGATTTAGGCGTCTGGTAATAGATAGATAATGTTATTATGCACGAGTACATTATGCATGAATATTATTATTCACGAATATATTATTCACGAATCACATGCGTCTCATGTTATTCACGAAATCAGACACACTGTTCAGAGGTAGGTTGCCAGGGCACGATAATAACAACCTCACGAGTCCCGCGCCGCGACTATAGTTCACAACTGGTACTACCTTTTTTAGGTGAAGTAATGGCTAAGATGAATTTAAAAAGAAAGGACCGGAAATTTAAAATTTTCATATCACAGAACACACAACAAATGAAGTAGACACCCCTACAACCTGATGATTCTTAGAACCATTATGAACAATAGAACTGGGTATATGAAGAACCAATTTTTTATAAATTGAATGTCTCATTAAGGCTATTTATTTACTTTTTCCTAACAATATATATCTGATAATCGATACCTAAACAATCTTCTCGTAAACGAATTATTGCCTGTCGGAGTGACATTAGGTTGGTATATATGGACAATGATATCAAACAGACATACTGGGAAAATATTCCATTCTTCATATTTTCAGGAGACTCAACATGCCACTTTTAATCCCTACTTATAAAGGTAAAAATATCCTTTTTTTTTTTTTTTTTTTTTTCGAAATTGTTTTCACGCCTCTGATCTAATAGAACACTTTTGGCTTTAACCTCAACTTTTTTTTTTTTTTTTAAACTTATGAATCGATTGCATCATACGTGTTACCTTGTTTATCCTTGTTACTGATTTTTGTTCTCCGAAGTGGAGTTTTCTCACAATCAGATAAGTTTTCTGAATTTTAGATATGATTCTGGGTGTTTCAGAGCTAATTTAGAGTAAAGTTGTGGAAGATGTATTTTTTGTGTTCTCGGCCGTTATTATGCGGTTTTAATGATCACTCAGGAATAATATTTTTGAAATATTCGTAAAGAACTGCTTATACCGTATCAGAACAACTTTACCATAAATCCCAACAATCTTCAGTTCGTTACTACAGTTAATTCAGTTGTCCTTCATCCTGCATTTTAGTAGCTCTCATGCACTCTATGTCTACTAAGATAAGCAAAGTTATGAATCGTAATTATATACCTGTACTGCGATAGTGTTAATATTTTTTGTATAAATTATTAGGTGATAATCCGGAGCTAATTAATATTTGCCTATGACGAGGTTGTACATTTTTTAGAGTTTTATCTAAGGAAATGATGGTTATGGAGTAACACGAACCTTCATTATCTGCAAATATCGTTTTTTTTTTTTTTTAAATTGTCACAAACCTAGATGTAATTCTAAAGCGCTTCTCCTGCAAATAAAAGAGGATATTCATTCGAAGGTTCTTTCTTGTTACCGTGACCCCTACATAAACTGCAACTTAATCTTCTTAAACAACTCAGATGCCAACTCTTTACTTGTCACTCGACTTTTTGCTATATATTTTCTATTTCTTTTTTTTCTGTGTCCTTTGATTTGAAAATAATTATGAATTTTTCTTAATCAATTTTGAGTACATCTGAGGAAGCACCATATTTAGCCATATTTAACAAATAACTCAGAGGCAAATGGTCACCCCTTACGGGATTATGGCGTCTTGCAATAGATAGATAGACAAGATAGAACAACTGTGTTTTGTGTTTTGGAAATAATTGGGAGTGTTTCGGAATGTTTTGAGTACATTTGAGGAAGTTCCATATTTAGCTATTTCGTCCTAAAATAAGTTTATTCAAGAATCACAGTAAAATAGTTTGGAACTACCCCCAAAGTGGATGCTATGAGCCTTAACTAGTTCACAATTGGTACTACTTTTTTTCCGTGAAGTAAAGGCTACGAAAAATAAAAAAATAATGTCCGGTTTATTTCAAATATCAAACTTCTTTTTACGTCTCTGAGCAAACAAAACTCTTTTGTCTTCAACCTCTCAACTACCAGCCTTTTTTACCTCTGTCTATTTCATCCTACGTACTATATCTTTTGTCCATGTTGCCGTTTTTTTCTATTCATTGTTGATTTTTCTCACAATCATATTAATTTCAGATACAATTGGGAATGATTCACAGCTATTTTAGAATGCAATTATGGAATATGTATTTTTTGTGTGCTCTGCGTGATTGTGATTTTTAGGATCACTAAGGTATAATAGGATTGAAATAGAGATCAAGACGCTTTTACCGTAACAAAACAACTTGACCATTTTTTTTTTTTTAAACTGTCAACACTATAAATGAGAAAAGTCACAATTGACCCTCTTCCTTACGTAAAAATTCCACAATCTTTCAGACGAAATTAATGCAGTTCATTCAGTTTTCCTGCATTCTGCATTTTTGTAGTTGTCATGCAATACATATGTTCGGAGATTGGGAATGGTTATCAATTATAATTAATTATATAACGGTACTGCTATAGTGTTCATACTTTCTCGTATAAATTTCTAGGTGATAATCCAGAGCTCATTAATATTCGTTCTCGAGGTTTTACATTATTGAGAATTTTACCTAAGCAAATGTTGCTTATGGTGTAACTAGAACCTGCAAAATGTGCAAATATTCTTTTTTTTTTTTCACATTCAATCACAAAGCTAGAAGTAATTTTAAAGTCCTTCTCCTGGACATAGAAGAAGCATACACAGTTTCTCGATTGTTACGGTGGCCACTACACAAACGCAAACGTATTCTTATAGACCTCACATGCCAACTCTTCACTTAGTCTTCTTCCTGTTATATGTTTGCTAGTGGTTTTTATTTCTTATTTTCACCATCAAGTATGTATTCTGGGTTATGGAAATTATTGGTAGTGTTTTCCAATCAATTTTTGGTACATTTGAGACAGTTTAATATTTTGCTATTTCGTCCAAAAATAAGTTCATACAGCAATCACTCCAGTAAAGTAGTTTTGAACTATCCTCAAACTAGATGCCATCAGCCGTTACTAGTTCATAAATGGCACTACATTTTAGCGCTGAAGTAATTGCTAAAAAAAAAAAAAAAAAATTAAAATCCAACTCATCTCAATACGAGAGACACAACAGCTCACGTAGACGCTCATGGAACCTGATAATTATTAGATCCATTATGAACAAAAGAACTGGGTATATGAGGAACCAAGTAATATTTGTAAATGGAATATCTGATTACGGGTATTTACAATTACCTAATATGATAACGATTTATTGCCCACCGGAGTGATTTTAGGCTGGTAAATATGGATACTGATATCAAACAAACCGTCATTCTGGGAAGTCTATTTTATATATTTGCTCAGGAGGCTCAATTTCGAAGTTGCTTTCACGCCTCTGATCAAACAGAACTCTTTTGGCTTAACCCTGAAATTGCCAATTTTTTTTTTCTTTCTTTTTTTACTCGGAATCGATATCATTCTACGTGTTACCTCATTTATCCTTGTCACTGATTTTTGTTCTCCGATTTGGACTTTTCTCACCCCCAGATATGTTTTCTGAATTTTAGATACGATTCGGGTTGTTTCAGAGTACTTTTCTGGAAGGTGTATTTTTTTGTGCTTTCGGCTATTATGAGTTTTCTACGATCACTCCCAGGTATAATATTTTTGAAGCATTCTTGTAGCGGGTGCTTTTATCGTAACAAATCAACTTTACCATTTCTTTTTTATCTGGCGACAGCTACAAAGGAAATATGCAAATAACACCCTGACGTAATAATCTCAAGAATTTTTCAATACATTAATACAGTTCATTCACTTTTCCTTCATCCTTCATTTTTGTTGCTCTCATGAACTATATGTCTACTGAGATAATGAATAAAGTTTTGAATGGTAATTTATTTTATGTATAAATTTCTGTTATAATCGAGTCACGAAGGTTTATATTTTTGAGAAATTTACGAAATACAAACTTACATTATATGCAAATACTCGATTTTTTTTTTTCACATTCTCACTAAGATAGACATAATTATAGAGTGCTTCTACTGCAAATAAAAAAGATTATTCATTCGTAGTTCCCTCTTGTTACAGTGACTCTTAAACTCATACTTAATCTTAAATCCCTCCGATGCCAACTCTTTACTTGACCGACTTATGTTTCCTAAATTTGATTTTTTTTTTATTCAGAAATTTGTTCTTTGATCTGAAAATAATAATGTGTCAATGAATATCTAGCACAATTGAGGAAGAACATATATTTAGACATCTCTTCCAAAAATAAGTTTATACAGCAATCACCGCAAAAAAATAGATTTGAACTACCCCAAAAGTGGAAACTATAAGTCGTAACTTGGTCACAAATGGTACTTTTATCTGTAAATGCCAGAGAGCAATTAAAATACCAAAACAATTAAAACTCCGGAAATTTAAAATCTAATCTCGACATGGCAAGAACAACAGTTCATGTCGATGCTCATTCAACCTGATTTTTCTTATACTAATTAACATAACAACGTATATGAGAAAACAAGAAATGTTTATATATTGAACATATCATAACTATGTATTTACTTTTCCATATTAATATTTATCTGATAATAGATATCCTCAACAACCTCCTCGTAAACGATATATTTCCTGTCGGAGGGATTTTATGTTGGTAAATGTGGATAATAATATCACTGTCATTCTGGGGAAATAGACCATTTTATTTATTTGATTAGGAGCCTCATCGTGCCGATTTAAAGCGACGATAATAAAGAGAAGAATAATATCCGGTTTATTTCTAATTTCGAAGTTATTTCCACGTTTTCGGCTTTAACCCATTAACTGCTTTTTTTTTTTTTTTTTTTAACTGTGAATCGAATTCATCCTACGTGTTACATGATTAATCCTTGTTACTAATTTTATTTTCCGATGTGGGCTTTTCTCACCCACAGATATGTTTTCTAAATCTTATGCATGAATGGGAGTGTTTCACAGCTAATATAGGGTTGAGTTGATATTTTTATTGTTTTTTCGGCCGTTATTTTGCGATTTTTTGGATCACTCAGGTATAATAGTTTTGAAATATTATTAAAGCGGATGCTTTAACCGTAACAAAACGTCTTGATCACTTGTTTTATCTCAAGTAACTACTATAAATGATAAAAGTCACAAATAACTCTCCCGTGAAATTTCCAAAAATCTTCAGACGACATTAATAAAGTTTATCCAGTATGCTTCTACTGCAGAAAAAAAAAAAAAAACATTCGGTTTCTCGCTTTTTCGGTGACCCATACGTAAATTCAAAATTGTTCTTAAACACCTAAGAAGCCAGTTCTCTTTACTTGCCAATCAACCTATATTTTATTTACCTTCAGAAACGTGTTATATGTTTTTGAAATAATTGGGAGTATTTTGCCATCAATTAAGAGTACATTTTCGTAAATTCCATATTTAGCGATTTCATTTACAAAATAAGTTTGGTGACCAACTACTGCAGCAAAATCACTTTTAACTCTCCCTGAGGTGGATGCCATCAGCCGTTTAGTTCACAATTGGTAATATACTTCACCGGCAGGTGAAGTAATGGCTGTAAAAAAAAAAAAAAAAAAAAAAAAAAAAGGCATGGGAAATTTAAAATCCATTTCATCTAAACAAAACAGTTCAGGTCGACGCTGCTGCCACCAGATTTTCCTTAGACCCATTATGAACAAGAGAACTGGGTATATGAGGAACCAGTTAATGTCTATAAATTGAATATGTATTGTGGTTATATTTAAATTTTTATAATATTGATCTGATAATCGATACCTACACAATTTTCGTGTAAATGATTTTTTGTCTTTCGGCATGATTTCAGGAGGGTAAATATGGAAAATTTTATCACACCAACAATCGTACTAGGAAAATATTCTATTTTATATACTTGATAACAAGGGTGAACATGCCAATTTAAATCCCGGTTTATAAAGAAAAAAATAATATCCGGTTTATTTCTAAATTTCGATGTTTTCACATTTTTGATCAAACAAAATTGCCAGCCTTTTTACCTGTGACTATTTCATCCGACGTGTTACCTCATTTATCCTTGCTTTAGATACGATTGAGACTGATTCACAGCTATTTTAGAGTAGAGCTGTGGAATTTGTATTCTTTGTGTACACTGTGTGATTATGCGATTTTTAGGATCACTCATTGATAATAGTTTTGAAATATTCGTAAACAGAATGCTTTTACGTATTTTTTAAATCTGAAGTCAGCACTATAAATGAGAAAAGTCACAAATGACCTTCTTCTTCACGCAAAAATCAAAATAATCTATCAAACGATTGAAACAGTTCATTAAGTTTTCCTTCATCCCGCATTTCTGGAAATTGCCATGCACTATATATCTACTGAGATAAAGAATAAAGTTATGTGATAATTAATTATATAACAGTATTGAAAGTGTTCATACTTTCTCGTATAAATATCTAGGTGATAATCTAGAGCTCATTAATACTCCTTCTCAGGAGGTTTTACATGGTGAGAATTTTCTATCTATCTATCTATTGCCAGACGCCTCAATCCCGTTTGGGGTGGCCACAAACAAATCGCCTCCAAGTCGCCCTGTCCCCCGCCATTTCACTGCCCTGCTCCCAACTCACACCCCCCTCTCTCATATACCTCTCCACCCCATCCCTCCATCTCATCCTCGGCCTCCCCCTCCCTCTTCCCCCCTCCACCTCACTCACATACACTCTCTTCGTCAGTCTTTCGCCCTCCATCCTCTCCACATGGAATTGTGGCTTATGGTGAAACACGATTTTCATAATCTCCAAATACTTTTGTTTTTTTTGTTTTTTGTTAATTCAATCACTTAGCTAGACGTAATTTTCGATTGTTAGGGTGGCCTCTACGTAAACCCAAATCAATTCCTAAACACGTCACATGCCAACTCTTTACTCTCAATCGACTTCCCGCTATATATTTCCTAAAGAGAATTATTTTTTTCTTTTCACCATCAGAAATGTGTTCTGCGTTATGGAAATAATTGGGAGTGTTTATGTGTGGAAGTTCCATACTTTTCTATTTCGTCCAAAAATATTTTTAAATTTGAATTACTTCAAAAAAATAGTTTTGAACTACCTTCAAATTGGATTATATCAGCTGTTACTAGTTTACAAATGGCACTACCTTTTATCGGTGAGGTAATGGCTAAGATGTATAAATCTATCTATCTAACTATATACCTATATACCTCCAAGGAAAGGGAGGTAGCCGAGACAGGACGACACACTCCCAATTTACCCATCCATTCAAAAACATTTATTCACATATTAGCCCCAAAGGGTAGAAAGAACTTATCCTCACCGCATCGCACCGCACGAGGGTCAACCGCGCAGTGCAATCAGTGATATCCGCAGCAGGGCCCGACAGCAGAGCTAGTTTACCTCTGCCACATCACAATAGACCCGCACCTGACCTGACTAGCTGATCAGACCAAATGCGGAAGAATATCCGCTCAGGGCTGCGTCATTATTTATTTATTCACAATTTCCCTCCATTTATATCTGTCACGCACAGCCACTCTTCCTAGCTCAACAGACATACATCTCCCATCCAGTGCTCTCTTCACATTGTCCATCCATCCTATTCGTGGTCTCCCTCTCAACTTTACACCTCTCACATCAGATCGTTATCTTTTTCACCAATCGCTCATTTTCCATTCTCTCCATATGCCCAAACCATCGCAACACCCTCTACTCAACTCTACCAGCATTCTCCCAAACAACTCCATCATTTCGCACTCGATCCATACTCGTCACTCCACACATACTCCTGTCACCTCATCTCCATTACATTCAAACTTTTCCTCTGCTACACCCATATTCCATGTTTCAGCCCCATATAACGTAGTCGGTACCACAACACCCTCATACAGCCTTCTCTTTCCTTTCATTCAAAGCGAACGACATCTAAACACTTTTTTCATTCCTCCCAGCACCCTTACCTACTTCATTCATTCTAGACTTCACTTCTACATCTATTCTTCCATCCACAGCAACTTGTGACCCTAAATTTAAACAAAAAAAATCAGAAATTTAAAATCCATTTCATCTCAACAAGAGGGACACAATAATTCAAATAGACGCTCCGGCAACCTGATTATTCTTATACACATTATGAAAAATAGAAGTGGGTATATGAGGAATAACGTAATGTTTATGTATATACAATTTCCTTATATTTTTATCTGATAATCAATTCTTAAACAATTTTCTTGTAACGATTTATTGTCTTCCGGAGAGATTTTAGGTTGGTAAATGTGGATAATATCACAAAACTCTCATACTGGTAAAATATTCCTTTCTTTATATTGGGCCAGGAGACTCAACATGCCACTTTGAAGCCCTACTTTAAAAAAAAAAAATCGTTTTTTTTTTTCCTTTAATTTCGAATTTGGTTTCACGTCTCTGATCAATCAGAACACTTTTGGCTTTAACCCCTCAACTGCGTTTTTTTTTTTTTTTTTAACGAATTGATTTCATCCTACGTGTTACCTCATTTATCCTTGCTACTGATTTTTATTCAGAGAAGTGGAGTTTTCTCAAAATCAGTTATGTTTTCTGAATTTTAGTTACCATTCTGGGTGTTTCAGAGCTAATTTAGAGTACAGTTGTGGAAGACGTATTTTTTGCAATTTTAACGATCACTCAGATATATTGAAGTATTCCTAAAGCGGATGCTTTTACCGTAACAAAACAACTTTACCGTTTCTTTTTTATCTGGTCACCATTTCTTTTTTATCTGGTCCATATAAATGAGAAAATTCACAATTGACATCCTGCCGTAAAAATCCCAACTGTCTTAAGTACGTTAAAACAGATCATTCAGTTCTCGTTCATCCTTTATTTTTGTAGATCTCATGCAATATATGTCTACATGGTTAAGGAATAAATTTATGAATGGTATTTAATGATATACCGGTATTGCGATTTTCATATTCTCTTGTATAAATTTTTAGGTGATCATAGGGAGCTAATTAACATTCCTTTTCACGAGGTTTTAAATTGTAGAGAGTTTTATCTAATGAAATTTTGCTTGTAGTGTATTACGAACCGTCATCATGTGCAAATATTCGATTTTTATTTTTTTCATTGTCACCAAGAAATAAATTTAAAGTGCTTCTACTGCAAATGAAAAAGAATACTCATTCAAAGTTTCTCTCGTTGCAGTGATTCCTAAATGTATATAATCAAACTTATTCTTCTTAGACAGATTCCAACTCTTTACCTGTCATTCGACTTCTTATGTTTCCTAAATTCGATTTTTTTTTTTTCCTTTTCACGCTCAGAAATGTTTTCTTTGTTCTAAATATAATTAGGAGTATTTCGGAATAAATTTTTGAGCACAATTGAGGAAGCGCCATATTTAGCCATCTCGACCAAAAATAAGTTTATACAGCAATCAATGCAATAAAATGGATTTGAACTACCCCTAAAGTGGGTGCGTTAAGCCGTAACTGATTCACAATTGGAACTTTCATCCTTGAAGAAATGGCAAATAGAAACAAAAAAAATAAAAATCCAATCTCAACACGGCAGGTACTACTGCGGCCAGGAGTTGTTAGCCATCCTCGTCCAGCCAACCCGTGTATGTGGCAGAGTCGCATTCACGAGCACAGAAGTTGCCTTTGATGCATTTGTCGAAAAATATCTCTTCACCTTTGGGCTTGCATAAAGTATTATTAATATTTACTGTGATAACTCTGTTTATAATTTAGTAACTATATTTTCTCAAACAATACCAAGCAAGTGACAAATGTTTGATTTCACATTACGACTTTCTGTACTGTAGATTTGAATCAGCGAACACAAAGAGTGAACAAGTTCGAAGCATTCATTTGTTACAGAGAGTAAGTTAGGCGCCTGTGAATTTTGGAGAAATGAGTTAGAGGCAGACTGGCGCACGGAAACGCAAGGGATGAGAATCCCTGGATTCCTGTGCTCCACTGAAAACGGGCCACAGTGTGAATATCTTCCATCAGTCACCAGAACTTGCCTGGCTTTGTGATAAAGGGTCCTTTTTTATTTATTTTTTTTTAATTTAAAAGATTGCTATCGGTGGAATAATGAATTATGAGATAAATGCTGTTGATTTAACAAAAAACTGTGCTTAATTTGCCTCTCTGTCCAGAGAGGAATAACCAGCTAATGAGAAAAATAGTCATGAGCTTTCCAGAAACCTCTAGTTGCGAACCACTAGAGAGAAAACAAATGCCAACATAAGGCATTTTACAGAAGTTATGCAGCCTGCCTCATTGACAAAGTCAACTGGCGTTACCCAGAATAAAACTCATTTCATTTTGTCCGACGAGCAACTCCTTGGATAAACTTCGTCATCAACCAAATGAAAAATTCCCTGTTTTGCTCGTGCACGTTATTTACTCATCCCATATAATCAGATGTATGTAGCCGGCATGGTAACCTCCCTGTAATGTGTACTATTTTCTACCGACAGAGTTAAGCGGTGAGACTCATCTTTCGTTTAAGGAAATCCACTCAGCCTGTGTGTGTGTGTGTGTGTGTGTGTGTGTGTGTGTAGAACTGCGAGTCATCCGCCTTGTGGAGCATGGTATGCGGGTTGGTAGGTTGGTGACTTGGTGGGTGCATTGGTTAGTGTAGGCTGGTGGTTTCACAGGCGTATTAGGTGGAGTAGGTGGGCGAGAGGGAGGGAAAGGGTTGTTGGGCTGCTTAAGTGCGGTGGAGTTGGGTTCGTGCATTAAGTGGGGTGGGTGGTGGGGCTACCCGTGGGATAAGGCATACAGATTATGTCGTCCTACTTTTGAGACATACTGTACTGAGTTAGGTTGTGGGTATGTGCGTTAATGGGTGGGTGTGTAGGTGGATGGAGGGATTGTGGGAAAACAGGCCTCTGGGATTAGGTCACTTGAGTGAATACGTCCGAGTTTGGAATAGATCAGTGTGCGGAAAATCGGTCCACGAAGGATATTATTCTGGAATCATGCTGAAGTAGGTATATATATCCAGTGGGTTACAATAGGTCCATCGTGCAGAGGTCTGTTTTTCAGCTGCACCACGTCGGAAAATAGGTTTATGGGGAATATAGGTTCATTGTGAAAAATATGCCCATGAGTATACGTCCATGTAGGTAACCTGCATCCATGGAGAGATTCAAGGTCGACGGAAAAATTGGTCCATAGGGAGAAAATACATGAGGAAAATTAGTCCATGGGAAAATAGGTTTACGTAGAAAAGTAGGCATCTTTGAAAAAAGAAAAAAAAAAAAAGGCATTAAGGAAAATAGGTCTATGGCTGATTTTGTTCCGAGTGGTGAAATTGTTCATTGATAAAAATATTGGGGTGAAAATAGGTCCATAGGGGCATTCACGTACTGTAAACATACATGGAGATATTTAAAATGAGTGGGACTGAAAATATCCAACTTTTAACAACGACCGTTGCCTGGAATTAGGCTTACCACTGCACACCTTGGACCAAACAACAATTAGCCAGACCCTATTACCACTTCGTCATCCAGTAATTATATTTCATAATTTACCTTCATTTAGTCATTTAGGCATAAAAAGCCAACGGAAACGAAAGGAAAAATCCCTGTTTAATTGTGCTAACGCCTCATTTCTCCACCTCATTCCCCCAAAATTCACAGGCACCCACTTCTCTCTCTCTCTCTCTCTCTCTCTCTCTCTCTCCCCTGGTAACAAATGAATGCTTCAAACTTGTTCACTGTGTGTTCGCTGGTTCAAACTTAAAGGAAGGCGTGGAGTGGAACCAAATATACATATTTGTCACTTGCTTGGCTCTATATGAAAAAAAAAAAATTAAATAATCCGTATGATATATTCGTGTTATCAGAGTCAAACCTTCAAAGTAAATATTACTATTGCTTTATGCATTACTACAGTCTGCCTAAGAAGTGACGGCGGGGTATCCAGAAATTTTCGGTCAGCAACAGTGCACATACTTTTCCTTATATCTCTACGAGGTGAAACCTAATGCGTAAAACTGTTACAAAAAACAATAAAGCAATGCCAAAGTACCTGCATATTTCAAAATTGTAGGAAGCAGTTCGTTAGTTACGATAATAGGAGATCCTAAACGGAACTAATTGAAATTTCACAACTATCGCTCAGGAACAGTCAGGAATAATTTGCGGAGTTCAAGTCTAGTATGGTAACACAATAATATTTTAGTAGCGTGACTGAATAAAAGGAAGCTTCAATAAACAATAAAAATTAGTAATTACTACTTGTAAAATAATTTCCGTTACAATACCAGCGAATAATTTAAAGTCGTTTATTTCCGTTTCCAATTCTCCATGGACGACGACAGAAAGCGGGAAGACGGAGTAAGCCAGTAAGCTATTTAAAATGTTTCGATGAACACGCACGAAAATAGATAATTACTCAAAGACATGCAGTTATTACACTGCCCTTGGCCAGTTTTCCATTAAGAAAAATCTGGATTATTTAATATAAGCCAGAGGGCTGTCGGTGAAAGAAGTATAAAAAAAAGAACCACGATGTTTGCCTAGAGTCGGAGCTCCTTGGAGAATGCTAACTTCTGTCATAGTCTGATATCCTCAGTGCATAATCGATTAGCAAGCGTAGTAAAATGCAGAGGTTCATAAACAAATAATTGGGTTCAAAACTTCCAAATCAGCATTTTCTGTTCAGCAGGACATTGCAGTTTATTTAAAAAGACAGATGTTAAAATTAAAAGAGTAGAGTGCGTGGGTTTGCATTGAAAGAATTTATGAACTCATGTTTTGGTCCTGTTTATTGTTTAGTGTAAGAGAAAAAAGCAGAATCTGTCATACCTCCTTACAGCTAATAATAATTTTGCATCAATTGGAAATAAAGTTGCTGATTATAATTATTACTGGAGAGAGGAAGACGGAATAAAAGGCATTATGGTCTTGCTGCTACCGCAGGTAGGGCATCATTACGAAGAATAATTTCATTGTTATGGCATCGTTATTGTTGCTGGATCATCACCATAGCATTTGAAAATAAGGCAGTGTATTGCAGTCACTATAATATTCCTTAACTGGTCTTCAAAACTAGAGCATCTGTATTTGAAATCCTGGGAAACAATTAAAGCAGGAACACGGAGTTATAGGCCTACTGCCCACCGCGCGCGGAGTAATACATTTCACATTCATAAAATCGGGAAAGGTAACTAAGTGTTAACTTCTAATAATATATAATTTATTTAATATGACCTGATGAAGGCATTGAATGTTTACCTTATATTCACTGTTTTCACTGATCGTACGGCAGTGCAGAGTGACCGAAGCAATCTGAAACTCTGCCATCTCTTCTTGTGACGACTGTACAAGCACAAAGCAGAAGGGATATTTTTCGACAGAAATGCATCGAAGGCAACTTGTGTGCTCGTGAATGCGACTCTGCCACATACACGGGTTGGCTGGACGAGGGTGGCTAAGAACTCCTGGCCGCAATTGTACAACAGTTCATGATGCTCCTACTACCTGATTTTTCTTATACCAGTTATCAACTTAACTGCGTACATGAAGAACCAAGTAACGTACATAAACTGAATATCTCATTACGACGAAGTATTTACTTTTCCTAATAATAAATCTGATAATCGATACCTAATCATCCCATCAACGATTTATTGCCTGTCGGAATGATATTACGATGGTAAATATGGATAATGATACCACACAAAGAAATATTCCATTTTCTATATTTGATTAGGAGGCTAAACATGCCACTTTTAAGCCAAGATCATTAAGAGAAAAATAATATCCGGTTTAGTTCTAAATTTCTAAGTTAACACTTTAACTGCCGTGTATTATTTTTTTTTTTTAACAATGAATCGATCTCTTCCTGAGCCTTTCCTGATTAATCCTTTTTAATTATTTTGTTTTCCGATGTGGACTTTTCTCACCCTTAGATATATTTCCTGAATTTTAGATACGGTTGGGAGTGTCTCACAGCTAATATAGAGTTGTGGATGATATGTTTTGTGTTTTCGGCCGAAAATATCCGGTTTTAGGATGACAGATGAAATAGATTTGAAATATTCCTAAAACGAATGCTTTAACAGCAACAAAACTTGATTATTTTTTCTTTATCTGGTCACCACTATAAATGAGAAAAGTTACAAATGACTTTCGTATAATAAAAAAAAAAAAATTCAGACGATATTAATACAGTTTATGCAGTTTTCCTTCAATTTACATTTTTTGTATCCGTCATATACTGTATGTCTACGGAGATAAATCATTATTAATTATATGTCTCGGTATTGCGCCAGTCTTTACAATTTGTCGTATAAATCTTCAGGTGAGAGTCCGCTCATTAATATTCATTCTCACAAGGTTTTCCGTTTTTTATAGAATTTTCCTAAGTAAATGTGGCTTATGGTTTTCCACTGGCCTTGATAATATGCAAAATTTCTTTATCTTTCTCTTTTTTATGTTGTCACTAACCTACAAATAATTCAAAGTGTTTTTACTGCAGATAAAAAAGACATTCGAAGTATCTCACCTGCTTCAGTGATGTCAATATAAATTCAAACTTAGTTCTTTAAATCAAATGCATCTCTTTTACTCTTCAATCGACTTCATGTTGTTTCTTAAATGTGATTTTTTTTTTTTCATCAGAAACGTGTTCTTTGTTTTTGAAATAATGGAGAGTTTATTGCATTCAATTTTGAGTACATTCTTGAAAGATGCATATCTAACGATTTCTTTAAAAAATAACTATTCAATTACTGCAGGGAAATAGTTTTGAACTACCCACTAATTGGATGCTATCAGCCGTAACTAGTTCACAATAGGCACTACCTTTTATCCATGAAATAATGATAAAAAAAAAAAGCTCAAACTTAAAATCCAGTTCATTCCAACAAGTCACAAACAACAGATCAGGTCGAACCTGATATTTTGATACATGAGCAATAGGACTTCCTATTTGAGGAACCAAGTATACCTGGTTACAGGTATATATTTACAATTTCCTAATAATATATATCCCATAATCGATACCTAAACAATTTTCTTGTAAACGATTTATTGCCATTTGGAGTGATTTTAGGTTCGTAAATATGGACAATAACACGAACAGTCGGACTGGAAAAATATTCCATTTTATTTGTTAAGGAGGCACAAAATGAAACTTTAGAGCCCTGGATATGAAAATAAAAATAATTTCCGAATTTTGTATACTTCGAAGTTGTTCTCACGTCTCTGACTTTAACCCTGAACTTTTTTTTTTTTTTTTTACATGTTAATCGATTTCATCTTCCGTTACCTTATTTATCTTTGTTACCTTTTTTATTTTTCCAGTGTGGTCTTGTCACAATCAGTTATGTTTTCTGAATTGTAGATGAGAGTGGGAGTGTTTCACAGCGAATTTAGAGTACGGCTGTGGAAAATGTATTTTTTTGTGTTTTAGGCCGTAATTATGCGTTTTCACGATCACTTAGGCATAACTTTTAAAGTAATCTTAATGCGGATGAAATTACCGTAAGAAAACGATTTTTCTTTTTTATCTGATTTTACCACTCTAAATAAGAAAAATAGCAAATAACGTTTTCTGAGGTAAAAATCCCAATAATCTTCAGTACGTTAATACAATTAATTTAGTTTTCCTTCATCCTGCATTTTTGTAGCTCTCATGCCTAAAGAGATAAGGAATAAAGTTATAAAAGGTAATTAATTATATACCGGTATTGCGATAGTGTTCATATTTTCTTGTATAAATGTTTAGATGATAATCCAGAGCTAATTAACATTTTCTTATCACGAGGTTTTATGTTTCTGAGTGTTATGGCATAACACGAACCTTCATTATGTGCAAATATGCGCTTTTTTTTTTTTTTTTAGTCACTAACCTGGACGTAATTCTAAAGTGCTTCTGCAAATAAAAAAGAATATTCATTCGAAGTTTCTCTCTTGTTACATTGACCTCTACATAAACTCAAAATTAGTCTTCTTAAATACTTCAGATGCCAACTCTTTACTTGTCTATCGACTTCTTGTTATATGTTTCCTAAATAAGATATTCTTTTCTCCACTCAAATGTCATTTTTGTTTTGAATATAATTATGATTTAGAATCAATTTTGAACACAATTGAGGAAGCTCTATATTTAGCCATCTCGTTCAAAAATAAGTTCACAAAGCAATCACTGCTGTAAAATACATTTGAACTACCCCCAAAGCCATAACTAGTTTACAATTGGCACTTTTATTTGTGAAGAGATGGCAAAGAGAAATTAAAATACCAAAACAATAAATGCTTAGGAAATTTAAAATCCAGTTATTCTCAACACGGCAGGCACGAGTTCAATTCGATGCTCCTACAACCTGATTTTCTCTTATATCAATTATCAACTCAAGAACCGCGTATATAAGGAACCAAGTAACGTTTATAAATTGAATATTTTATTCCGGCTATGTATTTACTTTTTCTTAATAATATTTATATCTGATAATCGATACCTAAACAACTTCTTTGTAATCGATATATTGCCTATCTCAATGATTTTAGTTGGTAGATAGGGATAATATCACAGGAACAGTCATACTTGGAAAATATTCGAAGCCTCAAAATCCCTGCTTATAGAGATAAATATAATATCCGTTTTTTCTCTAAATTTCCATGTTGCCTACTCACCTTTGTGATAAAAAAAAAAAAAATCATCTTTAACTCTTTATCGGCCAGCCTTGTTAACCTGTGAATCGATTTCATCCTCCGTATTACCTCATTTAGCCTTGCTACTAATTTTTTTTCCAGTGTGTAGTTTTTTCACCCACAAATGTTTTATGAATTTCAGTTTTGATTGGAAACGTTTCAAAGTTAATTCTGAGTAAAATTGTGGGTGTCATTTTTAGTGTTTATTCCCTCAAAAATGCCGTTTTCATAATCACTCAAGTATATTAGCTCTGAAGTATTCCTAAAACTGATTCATATAGAGTAGCAAAAATTGACCAGTTTTCTCATCTGGTCAACTATAAATGAAAAACGTCACAATTGTCTCTGTTCCTAACGTAGAATTCCCAACAATCTTCAGACGATATTAATAGAGTTTATGGTGTTCCTTCAACTTAAACTTTTTATAACCATTATACACTATATGTCTACGGAGATAAGGAATAAAAATATAAATGGTAATTAATTATATATCTCGGTACTGAGATAATGTTTATAGTATCGAATTAATTTTCAGGTGAGAATTCCGAGATCATTGATATTCTTCTCACGAGATTTTACATTTTTGAGACTATACCTAAAACGAACCTTTATAACGTGCAAATATATATATATATATATATATATATATATATATATATATATATATATATATATATATATATATATATATATATATATATATTGTTACATAGCCTATGATTTCATCATCTTTTGTGTAATTTTAACTCACAGTATGTTGTATGTTTGATCACGATCGTGTTCTGCCTCAGTCCCCCCCTTCTACCGTTTAGTAGAGTAAGTCGTTCTCTCTGTTATTCCGAGCGGGATTTTCAGCTCTTTGTCCCCATGGCTTCATTTGCGCGTCCTTCTTACAAGTTGTATCAAGCTCTGCCAGCCCCTATATAATGAGCTCAGTCTCTGCATCATTGCCACTTAGATCTGCTCCTCACTTTGTTCACATCTCTGTCCTCCCCTCTACAGATATTATTATTGTGAGTGCTCAAGAAATCTCCAAACATCTAGCAGCTGTGTGTAATTTGAGTATAACGGTTGTATTTTTTCTTGCGCTGTGCAGCATAGGGTTAGTTCTTTGGCCTAGTGAGGTCTTTGTGATTAATGTTGGGTTTTAGTCAGTCATTTTTGATAATAGTTTCTATCTGTAATAATTTATCTGGCATTCACTGAGTATTATCTGGTATCTCATTTTATCAGGGCTGACAGATAAATTTACTCTTGCTAATTTCGTGTTAATAGTATTGCAGTTAACCTGTTTATTTGCCATTACATTATCCTTATGAGTTCTTAATGTTTTGTTGTTAGTTTGTGCATTAAACTTTAACTTGTAATTTTACCTAACTCTTTTGTTTTGAAGGTGGAACCTTACGGGACGGTAGTGATTTTTAGTATTCTCACTTAAAGTGTACGTTATCTTTCTCTGTTCCGTAACATAAATTTGGCGACCTCATATCAGGATATTCAGAATATTATCATAAGGATATTGCTTGATATTTTGTGACTGTTACTTATTAATTATGTCTACTATTATTACAATTGATGAAGCCAAAGATTTTTTGTCAAATGTGCAAACACTATGTGATATAGAAAACAGAACAAAGAATGAACTTAAGCTTGTTCCTCAACAATTGGGAATTGTTGTTCGCTCCCATCATTCTAAAGATCAAATTGTTGACATGATTAATGAAAGCTTGTTTAATGTAACTCCTCCAAATGAGCAAACGCAGATTGAATTAGCTAAGTTACAGCTAGCCCTGCAGGAGGCCCGTGCTAAGGAGGCTGAGTTTCACGCACAAGTTGAACTTGCTAGGATTCAGGCAGACCATGAGTATCGCATGAAACAGTGTGGAACTGGATCATCTAGCTCTGATGGTTTTGATGTGGCTAAAAATGTTAAACTTGTCCCTCCTTTTAATGAATCTGATTTAAGAAAGTGTTTTCAGTTGTTTGAGAGGGTAGCCACAGGTTTTAATTGGCCTAAAAAGTATTGGCCAGTACTCCTTCAAACTGTTCTCACCGGTAAAGCTCAAGTAACTTATGCATCTTTGCCTCAGGATCAATCTGATAATTATGTAGTTAAGAGCTTGATTCTTAAGGCCTATGAGCTTGTACCTGAAGCCTATAGAGTAAAATTTAGGACAACTTACATGCAAGATAAGCAATCCCATGTTGAGTATGGAAAAATCAAAGAAGATCTGTTAGAGCAGTGGTTAAATTCTAAGAATGTGGATTCTGATTTTGACAAATTTAAGCAGATGATTTTGCTGGAGGACTTCAAAAGGTGTATTAGTAAAGATGTAAGCCTATATCTTGATGAGAAAAGAATAGATAATTTGTCTGATGCTGCAGTTTTAGCTGATGAATATGTTCTCACTGACAAGAGGTATTCTAGAGAAAAAGGGAAAGCTGAGAGTAAGTACGTTGCCTCTACTCAGAGTACAGGTAACAGGAAAGAGAATAAAGATGATGTTTCTCAGGAAGTAAATACCAGCTTCACCTCTAGATTTCAGAAAAGTAAATGTACTTCTTGTAGTAAGCTTGGTCATACTACGGAGAAATGTTTCAGGAGACAGCTTGATGTGAACAAAAAGGAGTCTTTAAATATTCAGTCAATTGGTCTAGTATCCACTCTTGAGAGTTCCCAGAATTCTTTAACTGAGTTGACTGAACCTGCTTTGAGGGGTAACTTAAATTCTCATGATGGAGCTCCTCTTTTGAGCAGTAACGTGGGTGACACTCTCAAGAGTTCATGTGCTAATTTCCTGTCTGATGGTTTTGTCAGTCCTCTGGACAGTAATGACAGGAAATCAGTTAAAATATATCGTGATACAGGTGCTTGCCAATCCCTTATGCTGACCAGTGTTCTAGGCTCTAATGTTAATTCCTCTGATGAAACTGTAATCTTACAAGGTGTAGGGAATAATTACTTCTCTGTCCCTCTGTGCAGAGTGAATTTAGAGTCTGGTTTTGTTAATGGTTCCGTTATGGTTGGGTTGGTTGAGACACTCCCAATGTCAGGTGTAACTTTCTTACTTGGAAATGATATTGTTGGAAGTCAAGTGTGTCCAGCTCCTCATTTGTCAAGTGAGCCAGTGGCTGTGTCCCAGGATTGTGATGTCCCTGATGTGTTCTCTGCATGTGCTGTCACTAGGGCTAAGTCTAAAGTTACTGGTGATTTAGAGGATAATGATGATGATGATGTTATCCTAGCTGACACTTTTCTTGCTAATTTGGGCCACTCACCAGATGAGGCAGTACCCCGTAGTGTTGATAATTTGTCTCGTCAAGAGTTGGTTGAGTTGCAGGTTGCTGACCCTGAGTTGAAAGGTCTAGCTAACTCTGCTTACAGTGAAGAAGAGTCAGCCGGTGCTTCTACTTGTTATTATGTAAAGTCAGGAGTACTTATGAGGAAGTGGAGACCCCCAACAGCATCAACCGACTGTGAATGGGAGGTTGTACATCAAATTGTCATCCCCCGTGTTTGTAGGAAGGATATCATTAGAGTGGCTCATGATTCCAGTTTGGCAGGACACCTTGGAGTAAGGAAGATTGTGGCACGCATTTTGAAACACTTCTACTGGCCAGGTATCTTCAGGGATGTTTCCTGGTATTGTAAGTCTTGTCACACCTGTCAAGTTGTGGGGAAGTGTAATCAGACCGAAAAGGTTGCACCTCTAGTTCCCATTCCTCCTTTTGAGGCGCCTTTCACCCGTGTGTTGGTGGATATTGTAGGCCCTCTTCCTAAGACTTCTTCAGGATTTTCTTATGTGTTGACCATGATTGATATGGCTACTCGTTATCCTGAAGCCATTCCACTTAGAAATATCTCAGCAAAGAACGTGGTTAAGGAAATGCCAGGGTTCTTCACAAAGTTTGGTCTGCCCAAGGAGGTACAGTCAGACCGGGGAAGTAATTTCATGTCAAATGTTTTCAAGCAGTCTCTGAAAGAGTTGGGCATCACCCAGATCACGTCTTCAGCTTACCATCCCCAGACCCAAGGAGCGTTGGAGAGATATCATCACTCAAATCGATGCTCAAGAAATACTGTTTGGAACATCAGAAAGACTGGGATAAAGGTCTTCCATTCGTTGTGTTTGCCGCAAGAGAATCTCCAAATGAATCACTGGGCTTCTCACCTTTTGAACTACTGTTTGGCCATGAAGTAAGAGGACCCCTTAAGTTACTCAAGGAATGCTGGCTGTCGGAGGAAGATGACGTCAACCTGCTGGAGTATGTGATGAAGTTCAAAGAACGGCTGTCCACTGCCTTACAGCTGGCGAGAGAGAATTTAGGAGCTTCTCAGGAGATGAAGACTTGGTATGATAAGAAGTCCAGGTTACGCCACTTTCAGCCAGGAGATCAGGTTTTGATTCTGCTACCAGTTCATGGGCAACCTCTTCAAGCCAAGTTTAGTGGTCCTTATTTCGTGGAGAAGAAACTCAGTGATGTCAACTATGTCATCGCCACACCAGATCGTAGAAAGAACAAGCAACTATGTCACATCAACATGCTAAAGTTATATCAAAGGCGGGACGAAAATAATCCAGTCTGCACTGTAGCTGTTCCACCCGAGTCTGCAAGTGAAGCTCTCCCATGCAGTATGAGCCTGAGTGATAGTTTGGGGAAGAATCCTGATATCATGAATGATCTCCAGACTAAGCTTTCTCATCTACCTCCCAAGGAAAGGCAGGAGTTTTCGGCATTACTGCAGGAGTACCCGCAAGTGTTCCGTGCCACTCCAGGAAGAACCACTGTGTTGACGCATGATGTCGATGTTGGAGACGCAAAGCCAATTAAATTGCCTCCTTACCGTGTGAACCCAGTGAAAGTTCCTCTCATCCAGAAGGAGTTTGGCTACCTGTTGGACCACAAGATGATTGAGCCCTGTCAGAGCGAGTGGAGTTCTCCTGTCACTCTGGTCCCTAAGCCAAGTGGGTCACAGCGGCTTTGCATTGACTACAGACGTGTTAATCAGATAACCAAAACAGACACTTACCCTCTCCCTCGCATGGAAGATTGCATAGACAAGATCGGAAAGGCTAGGTACATAAGTAAGTTTGATTTGTTAAAGGGATACTGGCAAGTACCTATGACAGAATGTGCTAGGGAGATCTCATGTTTTGTAACACTAGGAAAGCCATTTGCATGTTCTGTAATGCCATGTACAGATTGTTTCAGAGTAATAAGAAATTTCCTTAGTAAATTTCTTTTTCTTGTGGGGAGGTGTTACATAGCCTATGATTTCATCATCTTTTGTGTAATTTTAACGCACAGTATGCTGCATGTTTGATCACGAGCGTGTTCTGCCTCAGTCCCCCCCTTCTACCGTTATAGTAGGGTAAGTCGTTCTCTCTGTTATTCCGAGCGGGATTTTCAGCTCTTTGTCCCCATGGCTTCATTTGCGCGTCCTTCTTACAAGTTGTATCAAGCTCTGCCAGCCCCTATATAATGAGCTCAGTCTCTGCATCATTGCCACTTAGATCTGCTCCTCACTTTGTTCACATCTCTGTCCTCCCCTCTACAGATATTATTATTGTGAGTGCTCAAGAAATCTCCAAACATCTAGCAGTTGTGTGTAATTTGAGTATAACGGTTGTATTTTTTCTTGCGCTGTGCAGCATAGGGTTAGTTCTTTGGCCTAGTGAGGTCTTTTTGATTAATGTTGGGTTTTATGTCAGTCATTTTTGATAATAGTTTCTATCTGTAATAATTTATCTGGCATTCACTGAGTATTATCTGGTATCTCATTTTATCAGGGCTGACTTAGATAAATTTACTCTTGCTAATTTCGTGTTAATAGTATTGCAGTTAACCTGTTTATTTGCCATTACATTATCCTTATGAGTTCTTAATGTTTTGTTGTTAGTTTGTGCATTAAACTTTAACTTGTAATTTTACCTAACTCTTTTGTTTTGAACCTGGAACCTTACGGGACGGTAGTGATTTTTAGTATTCTCACTTAAAGTGTACGTTATCTTTCTCTGTTCCGTAATATATATATATATAAATATATATATATATATATATATATATATATATATATATATATATATATATATATATATATATATATTCTGAAGTGCTTCGACAAGCAGATAAATTTTTTTTTTTTTTTGTAACCGAAACAAATTAAAACTTATTGTTCTTCAACACCACATTTAAACACAACTTGTCAATCTACTTATTGTCATATCTTTCCTAAATGATTTTTTTTTTATAGTCACAAACGTGTTCTGTGTTTTTGAAATAATCGAGATTATTTTGCAATCAATTCTGAGTACAGTTGCGAGCAGATGACTCGAGGCCACCTAGTCCATCAACATATTGGTGTTTTTTCTGGTAAGTGGTTGGTATGAACTTGACCGAGATTCAGTCGGCTGTTCTGTTGAAACAAACCCAGTGATAATTTGTCAATGTGCTGTTCTAACTGATCCCCAGTCAATATCATGCAAGTAAATGTATTATAATTATAATGATTAATTTGTCATGCACATGGTAGATATATTTATAACCATTGTTTTACAACCTAGGCGTCCAAATAGTGGTGCGTTCATTCATGCGAGACACACGGGTATCGGTAGATTTATTTTGTTCGTCTATCGTCGTGAACCAAACAACTTTACCAGTTTTCAAGAGACATGCCGTAGGATTATCAGCTTCCCCGCAACCTAGCATGATCACAAAAAATTCGTGATGCCCTTCTCCCCGCCTCGTCAACCTGAGATACATAAACCTGTTATCAGCGAATCTGATGCAACTGGGAGAGTTAAAGGTGCATACCAAAGTTATTGCTATAGAAGGGGAAGCAGGAGGTGGGACTGAGGAGGGTGGTTGGCAAGGAAGGGTTGGGAGAAGGAGGAGGATGTGGGCGTGAGGAGAACGATGGGTGAGGAAGGGTGGGGTCGAGGTAGGAGATCTACTTTCAGGGCGGTAAGGTTGGCTATCCTATATATATATATATATACAGGATATAGAGCTGTATTTCCAATAATATATATATATATTGGCAAAGACGTAACCAATGCCACCCGCCCCCCTTTCCATCAGACGTCCCATCTCGTCCCTCTCTGCCTCACCCACCATCCTCCTTATAAGTCCCACCTCCCCCTCCCCCTGTTCCACATACTATGGTATGAACCTTTAACTTTCCCACCTTCTTCGGATTCAGAGGTCGACGAAAGTGAGGTTCGCGGTGAGGGATGTCATGACGGTATTTTTGTGATAATAATGAGAGGTTGCGGGGAAACGATAACCTTACGGCATATCTCGTGAAAACTGGTAAGGGTCGTTTGGTTTATGATGATGCTCGAACAAAATAAATCACAACCGATACCCGTGTGTTTCACATGGATGAATGAACCACTACCTGGAAGCCTGTTGCAATACTATGGTTATAAATATATCTACCATGTGTATGACACGTTAATCATTATCAGTATAATACGTTTACTTGCAAGATATTGATTGGAGAACAGAACTGCACATTGACAAATTATCACTGGGATTGTTTCGCCAGAACAGCCGACTGGATCTCGGTCAAGTTCATAGCTACCGTTGTTACCAGATAAAACACCAAACATGTTGGTGGACTAGGAGGCCTCGAGTCATCTCCTTGCAACTGTACATTGTCGGAAATTGCATATTTAGCGATTTCGTTTAAAATTAGTTTACTGAGCAACTATTGAAGCAAAATAGTTTTTAACTTCCTTCAGAGTGGATGCCATCAGCCGTACCTAGTTCACAATTGGCACTGCCTTTTACCCGTGAATTAATGGCAAAGATAAAAACAAAATACTCTCATCGGAAATTTAAAATCCATTTTATTTGAACACGGCAGACGAAACAGGTCAGGTCGACGCTCCTGGAACCTGATTTTTCTTAGACCAATTATGAACAATAGAACTGGGTAACCAGGTAATGTTTATAAATTTAATATCTCATTGACTATTTTAATTTTCATAATAATATATATCTGATAATCGATAACAAGACAATTTTCTTGTAAACGATTTATTGCCTTGCGGTTGGTAAATATGGACAATGATATCACACGAACAGTCGGGTTGGGAATATATTCCATTTTATGTATTTGATCAAAAGACTTTGAAGCCCTGCTGATAAAGATAAAAATATTATCCGGTTTATTTCTAAATTTCGAAGGTGTTTTCACGTCTTTGATCAAACAAAACTTTTTGGTCTCTCAATTGCCAACCTTTTTTACATTTCACTCTATATTTTTATCCTACGTGTTACCTAATTTACACTAGTAACCGTTTTTTTTTTTTTTTTTTTTTTGTGGATTTTGCTCAAAACTTCTGCCCACACCCACCCACAGCATCAAAACTTCTGCCCACACCCACCCACAGCATCAAAACTTCTGCCCACACCCACTAACACCATGGAACCTGCTCACACCATCAGACCTTCCACCTGCACCCTCAAGCAATACTGATGTGGGTGAGACAAGCTCCAGGATGCAGACATAGGTGGTTGGGGTTTCTTGTTCACCTAATGCAACTCAGGGCGTATGAGGCAGGTCAGAAACCGTTTTTTTTATTTTTTTTATTTTGCTCAAAACTTCTGCCCACACCCACCCACAGCATCAAAACCTGCCCACACCCACCCACAGCATCAAAACTTCTGCCCACACCCACTAACACCATGAAACCTCCTGCTCACACTATCAGACCTTCCACCTGCGCCCTCAAGCAATACTGATGTGGATGGGACAAGCTCCAGGATGCAGTGTTTCTTGTTCACCTGATGCAACTCAGGGGCGTGTGAGGCAGGTCAGAATTTCCATAAATGTCGGGAGTTAGCAGCCCTGCCCCACTCAAGCTCCTGTTTGGTTTCATATTGTCGTCCTGTTTATACCGAACAAACTGGAATTAGTGATGTGATGATAGTGGTGGTGGTGATAATTTGATGATGTGGTAATTTGATGTGATGATGATGATAAGATTAATTTGATGATTTGATGGTGATGATAATAGTGATGATGATAGAAGAATTTGATTATGATGATAATGGTGAAAGGAACTTGATGATGATGATGATGATGATTATTTAATGGTGATGATAAAAGTGATGATAGAAAAATTTGTTGATGAAACAAAGAATGATGATGGTGATCATGAAAAGCAAAATTTTATGATGATGATGATGGTAAGAAGTGTGAACATCGGGGGTAGGGTTGTGAGAGGCAGACTGAAAGAGACCTGGGACGTCATAGTGTGACCTAGGAATAAGAGACTGTATAGGGAGGCTGCCAGAGACCGAGCACCGTTGAGAGCCACCATTTGGTGGCCAAGGCCAACGTATGCAAGCATGTTGGAGCCTTTATAAACGTAACAAAACGAGAGTGAAAAGAAAGGATCCAGTGAAACATGAGGGTGTTATTTGACCTGTTTATGTGATAGCAATACGAACAACAGAAGAGGATGACAAGGAACAAGGAGAGAAGAACACTCAATTGCCTGTGAAGGAATGAGATGGAAGGAAAATTCTCTCTCTTAGGTTAAGGGTGAGAGATATGGAATGTGCAATGAGAACAGAAGATGAGGAGGAAAGGATATTCTCTGGTGTTTGGGTAGGAGTGAGAAATAGGGAAAGTGTTGCTTGACCTGTCTTTCTGTGATAACAAGAACTACAAAAGAGGAAGAGAAGGAAGAATACGGTACTCTGGGTTGTTTGGGTAGGAGTGAGAAATATGGAAGGCAGAGAGTTGATCAGTAATTTTCGCCTATAACAACACTGCATATGAGAAAGGGGGGTGTGAGTTGGGAGCTGGGCAGTGAAATGGCGGGGGACAGGACGACGTGGAGGCGAATTGTTTGTGGCCACCCCGAACGGGATTGAGGCAGACAAAACAGTTCAGGTAGACGCTCCTGGAACCTGATTTTTCTTAGACCAATTATGAACAATAGAACTGGGTATATAATGAACCAGGTAATGTTTATGAATTGAATATCATTATGACTTTTAATTTTCATAATAATGTATATCTGATAATCGATACCTAGACGATTTTCTTGTAAATGATTTATTGCCTTGCGGCGTGATTTTAGTTTGGTAAATATTGATAATATCACACGAACAGTTGTACTGGGAATATATTCCATTTTATGTATTTGATCAGAAGACTTTAAAGCCCTGCTGATAAAGATAAAAATATCCTGTTTATTTATAAATTTCGGTGGTGTTTTCATGTCTTTGATCAAACAAAACGCTTTGGTCTCAAATGCCAACATTTTTTACATTTCATTCTATATTTTCATCCTACGTGTTACCTAATTTACACTCGTGACCGTTTTTATGTTTTTTGTGGATTTTGCTCAAAATCAGATATGTTTTCTAAATCTTAGATACGATTGGGAGAGATTCACAGCTATTTTATAGTACAGTTGTGGAAGATGTATTTTGTGTTCTCTGCGTTATTATTCGGTTTTTAGGATTACTTAGGTATAATAGCTTTGAAATATCCGTAAAGAGGATGCTTTTACCGTAATAAACAACTTTACCATTTTTTTTTTTAAACTAATGTCACCATTATAAATGAGAAAACTCACAAATGACTTTCTTCCTAACGGAAAAATCCCAACAGTCATTCAGACGACATTAATACAGTTCATTCTGCTTTCCATCCTGCATTTTTGTAGTTGTCATGCAGTATATATCTACGGACAGAAGGAATAATGTATGATAATTATATAACGGTTTTTCGATAGTGTTCATACTTTCTCGTATAAATTTCTAGGTGATAATCCAGAGCTCATTAATGTTCTTTGTCAAGAGGTGTAACATTTTTGAGAATCTTACCTAAGGAAATGTGGCTTATGGTGAAACGCGAACCTTCATAATGTGGATATTCCATTATTATTATTTTTTTTTTTACAGCCAATCACTAAGCTAGACGTAATTTGGAAGTGCCTCTAATGGACATAAAAAAAGATTACTCATTCAGTTTTTCGATTGTTACGGTGGCCCCAACGTAAACTCAAATGTATTCTTATGCCAACTATTTACTTGTCAATCGACTTCCTGTTATATGTTTCTTATAAAGAATTTTTTTGCTCTTTTTGCCATCGGGGATGTGTTCTAAATTATGGAATTAATCAGACTGTTTCCCAATGAATTTTGTGTACATTTGAGGAAGTTCCATACTTTGCCATTTCGTCCAATAATAAATTTATACAGCAATCACTCCAGTAATATAATTTTGAACTACCCTCAAACTGGATGCCATCATCCGTTACTAGTTTACAAACGGCATTTCGCTTTATCGGTGAAGTTATGGCTAAGATGAATTAAAAATAAAAAAGACCGGAAATTAAAATCCATTTCATCTCAACACGAGAGACACAACGGTTCAGGTAGACGCTCCTGGGACCTGATTAATCTTAGACACATTATGAACAATGGAACTGGGTATATGAGGAACAAAGTAATGTTTGTCAATTGAATTCCTGATTACAGGTATTTATTTACAGTTTCCTAATAATATATATCTGATAATCGATACCTAAACAATTTTCTTGTTAATGATTTATTGCCATCCGGAGTGATATTAGGTTGGTAAATATGGATAATTATATCGCACAGTTATTCTGGATAAATATTCTTTAAATTGGGTCAGGATACTCAACATGCCACTTTAAAGCCTTTTTTTTATAGATAAAATATTTTTATTTCAAAATTTTGAAGTTGTTTTCACGCCTCTGACCAAACAGAACACTTTTGGCTTTAACTGCTTTTTTTTTTTTTTGTTTTTTTTTTAACCTGTGAATCGAATTCATCCTACGTGTTAACTCATTTGTCTTTATGCTGATTTTTGTTCTCCGATGTGGACTTTTCTCCTCAGATATGTTTTATGAGTCTTAGGTACGATTAGGATTGTTTCAGAGCTGACAGAATACATATGAGGAAGATGTATTTTTTGTTTTCGGCCTTAATTATGCGTTTTTTATGATCAATCATATATTATATTTTTGGAGTATTCCTAAAGCGTTTTGTTACCGTAACAAAAAAACTGTACCATTTCTTTTTTATCTGGTCACCGGTATAAATGACACCCTGACGTAAAAATCGGAACAATCTTCAGTACGTTAATATAGTTTATTCGGTTTTCCTTTCTTCAATTTTGTAGATATCATGCACTATATGTCTAGGGAGGTAAGGAATAAAGTCATGAACGGTATTTAATTATATAACGGTATTGCGATATTCATATTTTCTTGTATAAATCATTAGGTGCTGATCCAGAGCTAATTAACATACGTTATCACAAGGCTTTATATTGATGAGAATTTTGCCAAAGGAAATGTGGGTTATAGTGTAATACGATCCTTCATTATGTGCAAATATTCGATTTTTTTTTCTTTAACGTAGTCACTAATTTTAACAATTTTAAAGTGCTCATACTACAAATAAAAAAAGAATTCTCATTCGAAGTTGCTCTCTTGTTACAGTGACCCCTACATAAACTTATTTTTCTTAAAAACCTCAGATTCCAGCTCTTTACCTGTCAATCGACTTCTTGTTTTGTTTCCTAAATGATTTTTTTTTTTCTTTTCACAAATGTGTTCTTTGTTTTGAAATAATTAAGAGTTTATCGGAATCAATTTTGAGAACATTTCAGGAAGCTCCATATTTAGCTATCTCGTCCAAAGCTAAAATGCAATAAAATAGATTTGAACTGCCCCCAAAGTGTGTGCTGTAGGCCGTAACTAATCCACAATTGAAACTTTTATCCTTGAATAAATGGCAAAGAGAAATTAAAATCAATAAATTCTTGGGAAATTTAAAATCCAGTTTATCTCAACACAGCTGGCACAACAGTTCATGCCGATGTTCCTGCATGATTTTTTTTTAAAATCAATTATCAAATTAATTGAGTAAATGAGAAACGAAGCGTTTGTAAATTATATATCTCATTAGGGCTATGTATTTATTTTCCTAAATATATATTTGATAATCAATACCCAAACAATCTCCTCGTAAACGATTTATTGCCTGTCGTAGTGATTTTCTGATGGTAAATATGGATAATGATATCACACAAAGAGAAATACAGGGAAAATATTCGTTAATATATTTGATCAGGAGGTTCAACATGCAACTTTAGTGGCCAGATTATTAAGATAAAAATAATATCTGTTTTTTTAGAAATTTAGTTGTTCTCAAGTGTCTGATCAAACAGAACACTATTGGCTTTAACCTCCTCCCTTTTTTTTTCTTTTTTAATCAGTTAATCGATTTCATCATACGTTACATCATTTATCCTTGTTACCGTTTTTTTTTTTTTCTTCCAATGTTGTGAAAAGTTAT
The DNA here is from genome assembly GCF_032717465.1 of Coenobita brevimanus. Lineage (NCBI taxonomy): Eukaryota > Metazoa > Arthropoda > Malacostraca > Decapoda > Coenobitidae > Coenobita > Coenobita brevimanus. Next base: position 4,266,385 of record NC_136962.1, on the reverse strand, counting down.
GTAAATAGTAGAGCGTAAGAATGGGAAATTCTGTGTGATTGGTTTCCAGTGAGTGTGGGGCTGCGACAGGGATGTGATTTCGCCTTGGTTGTTTAATATTTACATGGATGGTGTTGTAAGCTAGGTGAATGCAAGAGTTTTAGGTAGAGGTCTGAGTCTGGTGAATGTTGATGGTGGAGTGGAATCTGAAGCAGCTGCTGTTTACAGATGATACTGCACTGGTGGCTGATTCAGGAGAGATTGAGACAGTTCGTAGAGTTTGGAACGGTATGTGAAAGGAGGAAATTGAAAGTAAATGAGAATTTCTGCTCCTTCCCCCCTCTACCCTGGACAGAGGGAAGGGGGGAATCGCGAACAAGTCTACCCTGCCTTCTGCCCCCAACTCCCCCACCCTTCACTTCCAGCTGAAAATTTTCTCATCTGTAAAAATGACTGTCGTCGCACACTGTCGTCCCAGACAAACTCCTCATTCAATAACCGGTTATTGATTGGGGAGTTTGACTGGGACGGAGAAGGTTTGGAGCCAGCAGATCAAGTTGTTAGAATGACTATATTTGTAGTCGCCACGCTGTCAGGGCAAAATTTAAGTCGTGTGTGTGTGTGTGTGTGTGTGTGTGTGTGTGTGTGTGTGTGTGCAGTTTATAAGCCCAGCTACCCAGATGTGTGAAGTGGAACGGTCACGCTAATAAAATTTACGAATATTGGTCTGGTGTTCTCTATTTGAACTTGTCAAAATGAGGAATACAAATATATATAACTAAAAATATTAGCTTTCCATACATCTGACCTAAGTGTGTGATAAATGTTGCCTGCACACGATACACAAAGGAACGGTGACGGTACAACTCACTGCTGATCAGGCCTAAAGCTGGGGGGGGGGGGAAGGGTGAAAGGCGGGGAAGACAATACAAAGAACGAGAGAAGGGGGAGAGGGGGAGAGAAGCAAAGAGAAAGTTATATAAATTTAAAAAGTGGGAAAAGTAAATTCAGAGAGAGAGAGAGAGAGAGAGAGAGAGAGCTGGGGGAAGTGAAAAGGTAAGCACTGGAACCCAGAATTGTGCAGCGGACGACACTGGATTAGAATGAATATTTTCAATTTGAGAATGCAGTTCAATACGGTAATAATTTATTCTTAAAATATAGTCCAAATCTTGGCCGTTGAAAGCGTGTGCGACGACAGTTGTCATGTTTACAGGACATGAAAAAATTTGCGTCTAATCAGTAACTGGCAGCTGGAGGTTGAGGGTGGGGGACTTGGGGGCAGAAGGCGGGGTAGACTTGTTCGCGATTCCCCCCTTCCCTCTGTCCAGGGTAGACGGGGGAAGGAAGGTTTAACCCCTGAGCAGAAATTAGTACGCGTGACTGTACAAGGTTGGTATATGGTACCGGGATGAATATAGTTTTGAATGATGAGTTGCTTGAGGAGGTAGTTTTAAATATCTAGGGACACATGTTGCTGTGGATTGAAGAATAGATGCAGAAGTGAAGTTTAGAATAAATGAAGTAGGAAAAGTGCTGGGAGGAATGAAGAAAGTGTTTAGATGTCGTTCGCTTAGAATGGATGTAAAGAGAAGGCTGTATAAGGGTGTTGTGGTACCGACTGCGTTATATGGGGCTGAAACATGGAATATGGGTGTAGCAGAGGAAAAGTTTGAATGTAATGGAGATGAGGTTTCTGAGGAGTATGTGTGGAGTGACGCGTGTGGAAAAAGTGCGAAATGATGAAGTGAGAAGGAGAACTGGAGTTGTTCGGGAGATGGCTGGTAGACTTGAGCAGACGGTGTTGCAATGGTTTGGGCATATGGAGAGAATGGATAATGAGCAATTGGTGAAAAACATAACTAGATCTGATGTGAGAGGTATAAGGCTGAGAGGAAGACCACGAATAGGATGGATGGACAGTATGAAGAGAGCGCTGGTTGCGAGAGGTCTGTTGAACGAGGAAGAGTGGCTGTGCGTGACAAATAAATGGAGAGAAATTGTGAATGAATAAATGATGACGCAGCCTTGAGGGGATATTCTCTCGCATTTGGTCTTACCAGCTAGTCAGGTCAGGTGCGGGTAAGGGGATGGGTTTGTTATGATGTGGCCCTGCTGTGGATGTCACTGATTGCATTGCGCAGTTAACACATGTGCGGTGTCATGCGGTGAGGATCTGTCCGTTCTCCCCTTTGGGGCTGAGAATGAATGTTTAAATGGATGAGTAAATGGGGAGTGTGTCGTCCTGTCTCGGCTACCTCCCTTTCCTTGGGGGAAGCGGCCTAGGTATATAGATAGATAAAGTCTTTTCTCACAGATTTTTTTTTTTTAATTTTAGATACGAATGGGAGTGTTTCACAGCTTATTTAGAGTACAGTTGTGGAAGATGTATTTTTTGTGTTTTAGGCCGTAATTATTCGGTTTTCACGATAACTTAGGTATAAGTTTTGAATCACTCCTAAAGCTGATGCTTTTACCGAAACAAAACACATTTTTTTTTTTAAATCAGAATTTACTTTTATAAATGTAAATAATCGCAAATAGCACTCTTTCTGACGTAAAAATCCCAACAATCATCAGTACGTTAGTCCAGTTCATTCAGTTTTCCTTCATCCTAAATTTTTGTAGCTCTCATGCACTATACTGTATGTCTACGGAGATAAGGAATAAAGATATGAATAGTAATTAATTATATACGGTATTGCTATTGTTCATATTTTCTTGTTTAAATATTTGGGTGATAATCAGGAGCTAATTAATATTCCTCATAATGAGATTTTATATTTTGGAGAATTTTACCTAAGGAAATGTGGCATATGGTGAAACACGAACCTTCATTGTGCAATTTTTTTTTTTTTACATTGTCATTAATCTAGACGTAATTCTAAAGTGCTTCTACTACAAATTAAAAAGAATATTCATTCGAAGCTTCTCTCTTGTTACACTGACGCCTACATAAACTCAAACTTATTCTTAAACACCTCGGAGGTCAACTCTTTATTTGTCAATCGACTTGTAATGTGTTCCTTGAATAGTTTCGTTTTTTTTTTTTTTTTTTCACCCTCAGAAATGAGTTCTTTGTTTTGAAAACATGAATTTCTCGGAATCAATCTTGTCCAAGAATAAGTTTATACAGCAATCACTACAATAAAATAGATTTTAACTATCCCCAAAGCCCCAAAGCCGTAACTAGTTCACAGTTTGCACTTTCATCTGTGAAGAAATGGCAAAGAGAAATTAAAATACCAGAACAATACTCATTGGAATTTCAAAATCGTTAACATCCAAACGGCAGACGCAAGAGATCAGGTAGACGCTCCTACAACATGATTTTTCCTCATATCAATTATCATCTCAAAAACTGGGTATATAAGAAACCAAGAAACGTTTATAAATTGACCATCTCATTACGGCTTTGTATTTGCTTTTTCCTAATAATATAGTGTATATCTTTAAATCGATACCTAAACAATTTCCTTGTAAACGATTTATTGCTTAACGGAATGATTTTAGTCGGTAAATAATGATAATATCACACGAACTGAAAAAATACTCCATTTTTATATTTGATCAGGAGGCTAAACATCCCTGTTTATAAAGATAAAAATAATATCTGTTTTATCAGCAAATTTCTAAGTTGTCTACAGCTCTGTTAACCTTTGAATCGATTTCATCCTCTGCGTTACCTTATTTAGCCTTGTTACTAAGTTTTATCTAATGTTGATTTTTTTTTCCCCTCGGATACTTTTTCTGAGTTTTAGATACGAATGGAAACGTTTCACAGATAATTCTGAGTAAAGTTGTTGGTGTCATTTTTGGTGTTTATTCCCTCAAAAATGCCGTTTTCATTATCACTCAAGTATATTAGCTCTGAATTATTCCTAAAATTGATTTCATATAGCGTAACAAAAATTAACCAGTTTTCTCATCTGAAGTCACCACTATAAATTAAAAACGACACAAATGACCCTTTTCCTAACGTAAAATTCCCAACAATCGTCAGACGATATTAATAGTTTATGAAGTTCCTTAAACTTACACTTTTTATAACCGTTATAAACTTCATATGTAATAAAGGTATGGATGGTAATTAGTTATGTATCTCGGTATTAAGATAGTTTGTACTGTCTCGTATAACTTTTCAGGTGTGAGTCTAGAGCTCATTAATATTTCTTCTCACGAGGTTTTACATTTTTGAGACTTTCACTAACACGAACTTTCATAACGTGCAAATATTTTCTTTTTTTTATTGTCATTAACCTACATGAAATTATAAAGTGCTCGACTAAAGATAAAAATGAAAACATTCGAAGTTTCTTTCTTGTTCGGTAACCCCAACATAAATTCAGGTTTATTGTTCTTAAACATCTCAGATGCCAACTCTTTACTTAGTGTCATGTTTCTCCTAAATGTGATTTTTACCCTCAAAAACGTGTACTGTGTTTTTGAAATAATTGGGATTATTTTGCAATCAACTTTTTCATTTCCGGAAATTTCATATTTAGCGATTTCGTTTAAAAATAAGTTTACTGAGCAACTACTGCAGGAAAATAGTTTTTAACTCCCCCCAAGGTGGATGCCATCAGCCGTCACTAGTTCACATTTGGCACTGCCTTTTACCCTTGAAGTAATGGCTAAGATAAAAGAACAAAATAGACATCGGAATTTTAAAATCCAGTACAACAGTTCAAGTCGACACTCCTGCCACCTGATTTTTCTTAGAGCCATTATCAACAATAGGACTGCGTATATGAGGAATCAGGTAATGTTTAAAAATTGAATATCATTATGGCTGTATTTCAAAATAATATATATGTGATATAATCGATACCTAAACAATTTTCTTGTAAACGATTTTTTGCCTATCGGAGAGATTTTAGGTTGCGAAATATGGCTAATGATATCACACGAACAGTCGTATTGGGAAAATATTCCATTTTATATATTTTGCCACTTTAAAGCCCTGCTTATAAAGATAAAAAATAATATCCGGTTTATTTTTAAATATCGAAGTTGTTTTCACGTCTCTTTGGACTCAAACCTCTCAATTGCAAGCCTTTTTTACCTGTGACTATATTTAATCTGTTACCTCATTTATCTTAGTTACCTTGTTATTTTATTTCCTATATGGATTATTCTCAGAATCAGATATGTTTTCTGAATTTTAGATACGAGTGGGAGTGATTCACAGCTATTTTAGAGTACAGCTGTGGAAGATGTATTTTTTGTGTTCTCTTCGTTATTATGCGGTTTTTAGGATCACTCAGCTATATTGGTTTTTAAATATTCGGAACAGGATGCTTTTATCGTAATAGAACACGACCATTTTTTATTTTTTATCTGGTTACCACTATAAATGAGAAAAGTCACAAATGTCCCTCCAAACATAAAAATCCCAACAATCTTTCATACGACATTAACACAGTTCATTCACTTTTCCATCATCCTGCATTTTTGTAGTTGTCATGCCCTCTATATCTACGGAGATAAGGAATAAAGTTATGAATGATAATTATACACTGCTCAAAATTATTAGTACTGGGGATCAATTTCCTGATAATATTTTTATAGCAAACATATGTTCAAAATCATTTTGTAATGAGAATCAGTCACAAATGAGACTTTCAGTGGGATATGACCACCGAGTTTCCAAAGATTGGATGAAAAATTTATCTCTGAAAAAGATGAGCACCAAAATGATAATCAGGAAACACATTTTACTGACAATGAGTTTAACTCGACTTCAAATCAACATTAATGATGGGTGAGTCTCACTCTTGACAACGCTTACGCATGGTCAGAATAGTGTTCCAGATCACATTATTGTCAATGTTCATCCACTCGTCGTGGAGAGCAACAATTAAGTCCTGCACATTGGAAACGGGGGGCTGACGGTTCCTAACTGTCACCGATTATACTCCAAATGTTTTCAATCAGATTTAAGTCCGCCGACAAAGCTGGCCACTCTTTACGCTCGATATTGTGTTCCTAAAGAAATATGGAGACGAGTCTGGCTCGGTGGGGACGGGCTTTATCTTCCATTAGGATAAAACTAGCAATGATACGTTTTGCCATTAGGAAGACATGAGGCTCCAGAATATTGTCCCGATAATTCTGGGCGTTCATGTTACCCTGGACAATATGGAGGTCTGTACGATGATTGGTGGAGACTCCTGCCCAGTCCATTACTGATCCTCGCCCCCATCGGTCACGTTCCACGACAAAGTGAGGGTTGTAACGTTGTCGTACACCTCTCCAGACCCGAATACGACCATCTGGGTGATCAACACTGAAGCGGCTTTCATCCTTGAACAATACATGTGCCCACTGGTTCACAGTCCAACGTAGGTGTTGTCTAGCCCACGAGAGACGAGCTCTGCGCACAGTGTTTGGTCTCCTGGAGTGTAGGCCGACTTCGTGGAGCCTGTTATGGTCTGGTCACTAAAGGGGCTATCACACGGGAGACTCGTGGACGTCCAAACTGGCCGTGGACGTCCAAACTTGCCCCCGTGGGAGGGTCTTGGACGTCCACGGGAGGAAGGCCGCCTGACCCATTCGTGGACGTCCACGGTGACCGTGGACGTCCACGACTTGGTGGTCTCCTTCTTCTCTATGGAGTTTACAAGTTGCGTGTGTCCTCTGCTATCTCGAACTCTGTAGTCAGTTGAGGTGATATATTATGATTAAAAACCGTCAGTAAACTTTGTACTTTTAATATTTCTGTTTGTCATAGAAACTTTTCATATATACCAAAATGTGGTAAATATGATGGAATGTCGATTGATTGTTTCCAAGAGAGGCCCGCGCACGTTCGAAAGGCATGCTCGGGAAGAAAGCACTACGGTGCATATTTCTATACTGGCTGCTTTCTTCACTCTCATCCACAATGCCCTCCTTCTCCCCCTCCTTTGTCTTCTTGCAGAGGCTTCTTCCCCATCCTGCAGGGTTAGGACTGCAGCACCCATTGCAAAAGTCACAATCTGGTTCATGTCCATTGTTGTTGCTGATAAACACGTCGTCTGCTAGGGAGTTGTAAGTGACCTCCCAGTCGCGTGGGGTGAACTCGATAAAGAAGAAGGTGGCCGTCGACGTCCACCGTGTGATAGGGTATGGACGTCCAAGCTCAGTTTGGACGTCCGTTTTGTGTATCCTGGTAGCGATGCCACACGTTCGGGATACACCCCTGCTCACACTCATTAGCTGAACCTGTCGCTTCTTCTGGCCATTCTCGAGCATCGTGCATGCTCTGGCACACTGAATCTCATTCAGGTGTATTCTCACACCATGAATGATCGACAGAAAGCAAACCAACAGGGTTAGAATTATCAAAGACGTTTCAAAAGAAAACAATCGCCTGCAAATGACTGTGAACTTGCACTTTTGACCTGACTTGGGAGAGCTACTTTTTGAGTTATGATCATTGAAGCATGACAAACAAAACATAACAAAATGAACACGATACACTCATGAATAGAAATTATCATGATTGAGATAATTACCAAAACATCATTGAATATTATTATATAACGGTATATTATATAACAGTATTGCGTTATTGTTCATACTTTCTCGTATGAATTTCTGTGATAATTCAGAACTCATTAATATTCCTTCTCGAGGTTTTACATTTTTGAGAATTTTACCTAAAGAAATGTGGCTTATGGTGTAACACGAACCTTCGGAAGGTGCAAATATTCATTTATCTTTATTTACATTCAATCACTAAGCTAGACGTAATTTTAAAGTGCTTCTACTGGACATAGAAAAAGAATACTAATTCAGTTTCTATTCTTACTGTGTCCCCTACGTAAACTCAAATGTTTTCTTAAACAACTCACATGCCAACTCTTAACTTCTCAATCGAATTCCTGTTATATATTTCCAAAAGAGAAATATTTTTCTTTTCACAATCAGGAATAAGTTCTGCGTTATGAAAATTATTGGGAGTGTTTCCCGATCAAATTTGGGTACATTTGAGGAAGTTCCATGATTTGCTATTTCGTCCAAAGATACGTTTATACAGCAATCACTCCAGTAAAATAGTTTTGAACTACCCCAAACTGGGTGCTATCAGCAGTTTCTGGTTCACAAATGGCACTACCTTTTATCGGTGAAGTAATGGCTAAGATGAATAAAAAAAAAAAAAAATCGTCGGAAATTTAAAATCTATTTGATCTCAACACGAGAGACACAAGAGTTCAGGTAGACGCTCCTGAAACCTGATTATTCTTAGACCCATTATGAACAACACAACTGGGTATATGAGGAACCAAGTAATGTTTATAAATGGAATACCTGATTACAGGTATTTACAATTTCTTAAGATGTATCTGACAATTGATACCTAAATGATGTTCTTGTAAACGATTTATTGCCTGTCGGAGTGATTTTAGGTTGGTAAATATGGATAATATCACACAAACTCATACTGTGAAAATATTCCATTCTTTATATTGGATCAGGAGACCCATGTCACTTTAAAGCCCTGCTTATAAAGATAAAAATAATATCGTTTATTTTTAAAATTTGAAGTTGTGTTCACGACTCTGATCAAACAGAATACTTTTGGCTTTAACTCCTCAACTGCCCCTTTTTTTTTTTTTTTTTTTTTAATACTTTTGAATCGATTTCATCCTACGTGTTACCTCATTTATCCTTATTACTGATTTTTGTTTTCCGGTGAACTTCTCACACCCTCAGATATGTTTTCTGAATTTTAGATACGATTGGGAGTTTCAGAGCTGACAGAGTACATATGTGGAAAATGTTGCTTTTTGTGTTTTCGGCCGTTATTATACGGTTTTAACGATCACAGGAATAATATTTTTGAAGTATTCCTATGGAGGATGCTTTTACCGTAACAAAAAAACTTTATTTCTTTTTTATCTGATCACTACAAATGAGAAAAATCATAAATTACACCCTGACGTAAAGAGCCCAACAATCCAGTACGTTAGGACAATTCAATCAGTTTTCCTTCATCCTTCATTTTTGTAGCTCTCATGCACTATATGTCTACGGAGATAAGGAATAAAGTTATGAATGGTAATCATATATCTGTATTGCGATGGTGTTCATATTTTCTTGAATTAATTTTTAGGTGAAAGTCCAGAGCTAATTAACATTTACTTATTACTGGGTTTTACATTTTTGAGAATTTTACCTAAGGAAATGTGGCTTACATTGTAATACGAACATTCATTATGTACAAATATTTGATTTTTTTTTTTGTCACTAACATAGACACTAATTTTAAAGTGCTTCTACTGCAAATAAAGAATACTCATTCGAAGTCTCTCTTGTTACAGTGACCCTCACAAAAACCAAAACCTATTCTTCTAAAACACCTCAGATGCCAACTCTTTACTTGTCAATCAGTTTCTTGTTTTATGTTTCCTAAATTTGATTTTTATTTTTTCCATTCTCTGAAATGTGTTATTTTGAAAATAATGATGAGTTTATCGGAACAATTTTGAGCATAATTGAGGAAGCTCCGTATTTTGCCATTTCGTCCAAAAATGTCTATACAGCAATCACTGCAATAATAAATATTTGAACAAACCCCAAAGCCGTAACTAGTTTTTAATTGCTACTTTTATTAGTAAAGAATTGACAAAAAGAAATTAAAATACGAAAACAATAAACTCATCGGAATTTTAAAATCCAAATAATCTCCAAACGGCAGACGCATCAGTTCAGGTCGATGCTCCTACAAACTGATTTTTCTTATATCAATTATAAACTCAAGAACTGCATGTATAAGGAACCAAGCAACGTTGATCAATTGAATATCTCATTACGGCTTCGTTTTTGCTTTTTCCTAAAAATATATGTTTGATAATCGATATCTAGACAATTTCCTTGTAAACGATTTATTGCCTATCGGAATGATTTTAGGTCGGTAAATATTATCCATATTTACCGACCTAAAATCATTCCGATCATTCATCTGGGTAAATAATCCATTTCTTAAATTTGGACAGAAAGCTATACATCTTTGCTTGTAAGAAAAATAATATCCGTTTTATCTCTTAATTTCCAAGTTGTCTTCATCTCTGATCAAACAAAACTCTTAGAGCTTTAACCCCTACTCTACCAGCTTTGTTAATCTATGAATGGATTTCATCCTACGTGTTACCTCATTTTTCCTTGTTACTAATCTTTTTCCAATGTGAATTTTTTTCACCCTCAGATGTTTTCTTAATTTTAGATACGATTGGAATCGTTTCAAAGCTAATTTTGAGTAAAATTGTGGAAGTGACCTTTTTGGTGTTTATTCCCTCAAAAATGTTTTATCACAAGTATAATAGCTCTGAAGTATTCCTAAAACTGATTCACATAGAGTAGCAAAAATTGACCAGTTGTATCATCAGAAGTAACCACTATAAATGAAAAACGTCACAATTGACACTGTTCCTAAAGTAAAATTCCCATCAATCTTTAGACGATATTAATACAGTTTATGAAGTGTTCAACTTACATTTTTTATAGCCGTCATGCACTGTAAGTCTAAGGACATAAGGAATAAAGATATGAATGGTAATTAATTATATATCTCGGTATTGCGTTAGTGTTTATCTTTTCTCTTGTAAATTTTCGCATGAGAATCCAGAGCTCATTAATATTCCTTCTGACGAGGTTTAACTTTTCTGAGTACCTAACACGAACCCTCATAACCTAAATATATATACATTTTTTTTATTGTCATTAACCAACATGAAATTTTAAAGTTCTCGACTGGTTAAAAAAAAGAAAACATTCGGTTTCTCGCTTTTTCGGTAAACCCAACATAAATTCAATTTTATTGTTCTTCAACACCTCAGATGTCAGCTCTCTTTATTTGTCAATCGACTTATTGTCATATGTCTCCTAAATGTCATATTCTTTTACACAGAGACGTATTATATATTTTTGAAAACTGGGATTATTTTGCAGTCAATTCTGAGTACATTTTCGAAAACTGCATATTTAGCGATTTCGTTTAAAAATAAGTTTACTGAGCAACTACTGCAGCAAAATAGTTTTTAACTCCCCCCAAAGTGGATGCCATCAGCCGTAACTAGTTCACAATTGGCACTGCCTTTTACGCTTGAAGTAATGACTAAGATAAAAGAACAAAATAAACTCATCGGAATTTTAAAATCCAGTACAACACGAGACACAACAGTTCAAGTCGACACTCCTGCCACCTGATTTTTCTTAGAGCCATTATCAACAATAGGACAGCGTATATGAGGAACCAGGTAATGTTTATAAATTGAATATCTCATTATGGCTGTATTTCAATTTTCATAATAATATATATCTGATAATCGATACTTAAACAATTTTCTTGTAAACGAAATTTGGCCTATCGGAGAGATTTTAGGTTGCTAAATATGGCTAATGATATCACACGAACAGTCGTACTGGAAAAATATTCCATTTCATATATTTTGCCACTTTAAAGCCCTGTTTATAAAGATAAAAATAATATCCGTTTTATTTCTAAATATCGAAGTTGTTTTCACGTCTCACCAAACAAAACTGGTCTCAAACCTCTCAATTGTCAGCCTTTTTTACATGTCACTATTTAATCCGATATCTTACTTCATTTATACTAGTTACCTTGTTTTTTTATTTCCTATGTGGATTTTTCTCATAATCAGATATGTTTTCTTAATTTTAGATACGAGTGGGAGTGATTCACAGCTATTTTAGAGTACAGCTGTGGAAAATGTATTTTTTGTGTTCTCTGCGTGACTATGCAATTTTCAGGATCACCCAGTTATTATAGTTTTGAAATATTCGTTAACAGGAGGCTTTAACCGTAACAAAACCATTTTTTTTTTTTTTTATCTGAAGTAACCACTATAAATGAGAAAAGTCACAAATGACCTTCCTAAATTAAAAATCCCAGCAATTTTTCAGACGACAATACAGTTCATTGTTTTCTTTCATCCTGCATATTTGTAGTTGTCATGATTCCAAATCCACTCAGTTGACTAACCTTAACCTTACCCTTAGCACCGAAATTACCATTTTTGGTGATTTTTAGCATACATAATGTTGAATGGTTATTGCATTCTGCCAGGACTGACCACGCTGGTCTAGAGTGCGAGCTGTTTGCAAAATCGTTTAATCTCACCCAACTGGTAAAGCAACCAACCAGAATACCTGATAATCCTGACCATAATGCCCATCTCTTGGATTATTCTTGACAAATAATCCAGATCAATACAGGATAGAGGTACTGTCACCACTTGGATCCTCTGACCACAATCTCATCAAAGCCTCAACAATTAGTTAACCCTCCCACACCCCCTTCTGACTCTGTCAGGGTGACCCGATGGCACTTTGATAGGGCAAACTGGGATGGATTTAGAAATTATCTTGCTGGCATTTCATGGCAGTATTTCTTCTCTAGTGATCCCAATTCTATCCAGTCCCACATTTGCAACTTAATACTAGCTGGTAAGGATTTATTCATACCAAGTCAACAGTTCACTAAAAGATCGAACTCTCCAAAATGGATTGATGGCAACTGTGCCAGAGCAACATCCCAAATAACTATTACTTAAAATCAAAAACATCTGAATCACTCTCCCAATTTAAAATTGCTAGAAATCATGCAAAAGCTGTAATAAATCTAGCTAAATGAAACTTTCTTCAAAAGCAATCATCAAAACTATTTAACAACCCTAATGAAAAAAGAATATTCTGTTCAACTCTTAATTCTTTCAATAATAACTTTAACAAGTCATCATCCATTCCTCCACTGAAATCTCCAGCTGACAACATTACAAATGACCCGCGTGGGAAAGTGGATAACTTTGCCAGTACATTTGCCAGAAACGCTACCAATGACGATACCAGCCTGAATGTCTCTACTAAAACTTGACACTCTCGAAATTGCCCCACAGACAAGATACGAAAAATCCATCCTAGACAATTTACCTACCAACAAAGCTCCAGGCCCAGATGGAATTCCGCCAATTGTTTTGAAAAAGTGTTCCCCTGAACTTGTCTCTGTCCTAGCTAAATTATTCAGACTATGCATACATACTTCTTTATTCCCAAATTCATGGGAAGAAGCCTACAGCCACCCAATTACGAAGAGAGGAAGTTCGTCTGACCTCTCTGATTACAGACCAATAGCTGTCACATCTTCTCTAGGTAAGGTATTTGAAACTTAAATTAATAAGCACATTGTTAAACATCTTGAATCCAACAGCTTAATTAGAGACAGACAATATGGTTTTCGCCATGAAAGATCCACCATTGACACACTCAATCTCTTAAATCATACCATCCATCAATCAATTCAAATACATGGAGAAACTCATGCAGTAGCTCGATATTTTTAAAGCTTTCGACAGAGTATGGCAGAGTTCTCTGCTGTCCAAACTTCCTTGCTATAGAATAACGTCCTTTGTTCCTTTGATTTCTTCATATCTTAGTGTCAGGATAATGAGAGTAAAAGTTGATGATGTATATTCCAATTTCCACTCAATTAACGCCAGCTTGCCGCAGGGATCAGTTCTGGCACCAATCCTATTTCTGATTCAAATTAATGATCTCTAATCTGTCATCCACAATCCCATTCACTCATATGCAGATGACTCTACATAGTTTATTCAAACTCAGAAACCCATTTACAAAGTCTAATATCTCTTACCTCTGAAATAAGTACACCCATCTTCGTAAAACAAGATCTATCTACGATCAGTGAATGGGGATTGTAATGCCTTTAACACTTGTATTCCCACAGTCAAACACAGGACAAAAAACAGATATTACAAACATGAATAGACACACGGAAATAAAACACTTAGGATATTAGAATCTCGCAGGATACTGACAACCACTACGGTTGCCAATACAGAAAGTCTAGTGAACAGGTGTATAGGCAACACGGGCACGCGTGAGAGCGCGGGATGGGGAGTTCACACGGGGGGAGATGGGAAGAATTCACTCACTGTTCTCATCCTTACTCACTAGTCCGTGATTTCACTCGCCCTGCTATTGGACATGCATTTAGTCATCGTATCACTGTAACCTGTTTTCTAGGGCAACGTCACACAATATAATTTCCGTCACTAGTCTTGGGGCAATACCATACTTGACATATATTTACTCGTGTCGTGTGGGCGGCGGGAAGACACGCCGGCGTCTATTTAGCCGGGCTAGGGGCACCGCCAGGGAAAGGCGTGCCGAGAGTGCACGGGACGGCTCGTCAAGGGTTCACGTGGGGAACAGGCCCGTAGTCCCCGGGCTAGGATTAGGGGTGAGGCCCTAAGGGCTGGGGCCAAACAGGTCTACGAGTCTCTGGCTCCTGTTTCGGACAGAGGTGGAGGTCCGTCGCCGTCTCTTGGGCGTGGAGAGGTTGCGCCTGGGAGTCCTGGATAGGGCCCGAGGAGGATGAGGGCTGCGGTCCCCAAAATCAAGGGACGCCGTCAGGTGGGGGCTGCGGCACAGTCTCGTGCTGGGGCCCGACAGGTGAGTTTCCTCTAGGGCCAGGCTTAAGGACCGGAGGCCAGGGGAGGCCGTTAGTCCTCACGGGGTTCCTCTAGCGTTGGGGAGCCGGGCGTCTGTCTCATGCAGAGGCGATCTCCGCACCTCTCTCTGGCCGTAGGGCCCGGCAATAGGCCGTGGCTGTGTGGGGGAGTCAGCACACCTCTGGTCGTCTCTCCAGAGGCCGTGGGCTCGTCTCTTCTGCAGGAGGAGTGAGCGGCAATCGGCCGTCTCAGGGGCAGCACCTCCGGAGCGGCAATCGGCCGTCTCCTGGGGCAGAAGAGATGAGTGGCAATAGGCCGTCTCGGCAGAAACACCTTCAGTGCAATGCTTGGCCGACTGACGAAGGCGGGAGCGGTAATCGGCCGTCTCCAGAGGGGTGCTGACGGAAACTGAAATATCAGTTCCACCCCAGTCTGATTTGGCAGTCCTGCTCCCCGAAGGTAGTGTCCTCCGTCTGCCATGGTGGCGGTGTGATGGCTGAGTGTGATAAGGGCGCACGGCCCGGGCTGGTTTATGCCGTTGTCGTACTGGGTCCCCTAGTGTGGGTGTGGCTACTCCATGGGGTCCTGGTAGGGGTGTCGGTGTGTTTCTGGGGGCACTACACTGTTTCTTTCTCTCTGTGTTTCTGGGGGCACTACGCTGCTCTTCTGTGTTTCTGGGGGCACTATGTTGTGCTTCTCTCACATCATATCCAGGGGCACTGATTTGCAAGATACGCATTTCACCACTCTCCCCTTGGAAAAAGTCACTTCCCCGTGGCTGGAGGTGGTATACGTGAATGCCGTGGGTGGTGTATGCAGGCTGGAGATGCTTTAGTGGGGCTTGCCATGAGGTGGTGTGAAAGTTTTCCTCTTGTTCGGCGTCGCAGGTGAGGAAAAGCGTGGAGTCGGTGAGGGTTGACCGGAGGAGGATAAGCAGATGGTATGGTCCTCTGAGCCGACGATTCTTGCCTGTGGCCGGCGCCCATATGGCTTGCCTGATCTTCATTTTGGTCGGTGTTGTTGCTGGTGTGGTAGGGGGCTGTATGCTGGCTACTGACGGTCCGGGCCGGGTTTTCTGCCATGGTAATGCGGCGTTGAGTGTCTGGGGAGTGTAGGTGGAGGGGTTTTGGGCTTGATGTATCATAACCTTATTACCTTAACCTGTCCTATCACTCTGGTAAGGCCTGTGGACCCTTCAGGGAAACGTCGTCTGTGGCATTTTGGAGACGCGGACTGGGAGGCCCTCAGGCAGTACTTCTTTGATTTTCCCTGGAATGATTATTGCTTCCATGTCGTCTGTGGCATTTTGGAGACACGGACTGGGAGGCCCTCAGGCAGTACTTCTTTGATTTTCCCCGGAATGATTATTGTTTCCATGGCCGGGACCCACCTGAGTGTGCCTTGCGCATTACGGAGGTTATTCTCTCAGGCATGGAAGCATACATTCCTTTCTCATATCCTTGACTAACGCAAGAAAGCCTTGGTTTAATCACGCTTGTTCTAATGCTGTTCGCAACAAGGAGAGGGCCTACAAGAGGTACCGGAGCCAACCCACCCCTGAATCACATCATCTTTACGTTTCTGCCCGGAATCGTGCTAAGTCTGTTCTTCGCTCTACTAAAAATAATTTCATCCATACTAAATGCTCTCCACTCTCCAACTCGAATTCTTCCCGCTCCTTCTGGCACCTTGCGAAAAATCTTTCTAACGACTTTACCTCATCATCCTTCCCTCCTCTTTTCTACGCTGATGGTTCTGTAGCTATTACTTCTACTGATAGAGCAGATCTCTTCGCACAGACTTTCTCCTCCAATTCCACTTTAGACGATTCCGGTGCTGTTCCTCCATCACTTTCCCCCTCTGACTTCCTCATGGCTGACGTTAAAATTTCAACAGTTGATGTATTTTCTGCCATCACTGGCCTCATTACTAACAAGGCATATGGGCCTGATGGGGTCCCTCCTGTTGCTCTCAAGAACTGTGCTTCTGTGCTTACACCCCGCCTAGGCAAACTCTTTCGCCTTTGTCTGTCAACTTGTACGTTTCCTTCTTGCTGGAAGTTTGCTCTCATTCAGCCAGTCCCAAAGAAGGGTGACCACTCCCAACCCTCCAACTATCGTCCAATTGTTTAACGTCCTGAATTTCAAAAGTTTTCGAGTCAATTCTCAATAGAAAAATTTTAAGGCATCTTTCCTATCACAACCATCTTTCTGATCGTCAGTATGGGTTCCGTCAGGGACGCTCCACTGGCGATCTTCTCACCTACCTTTCAGACTCCTAGTCATAATCCTTTCGGGACTTTGGCGAAAGCTTTGCCATTGCACTTGACATCTCAAAGGCTTTCGATCGAGTCTGGCATAAATCTTTAATTTCCAAACTGCCCTCCTACGGTTTCTATCCTTCGGTCTGTGCCTTCATCGCTAGCTTCCTTTCTGGTCGTTCTATAGCCGCTGTTGTAGACGGCGATCGTTCTTCTCCTAGATCTATCAACAGTGGTTTTCCTCAGGGCTCTGTCCTATCATCAACTCTCTTCCTTTTATTCATCAATGATCTAAGCTGTACATCTAACCCTATCCACTCATACGCTGATGACTCCACCCTTCACCTTTCCATTCGGTTCCCACAACGCCCATCTCAACAGTTACTTCAACAAACAAGGGATGAGGCTATGGCACACCTAATGTCTGGCTTGGCTCGTATCTCTGACACGGGTAAAAATAATATGGTTGTTTTTAATGCATCTAAGACTCAGTTCTTACAATTATCAACCCGACAAAATCTTCCACAGGTATATCCACTAATGTTTAATAATATTCAGCTTAATCCGGCATCATCCTTGAACATGCTTGGGGTTTCATTTACTCGGGACTTATCTTTGAAAGATCATATTTCATCTCTTGTAAAATCTGCTTCCAAGAGATTGGGTGTGCTAAGCCGACTCCGTTCTTTCTTTACCCCTGCACAATTATTGACTATACAAGGGTTTTATTCACCCCTGTGTGGAGTACAACTCTCATGTGTGGGGAGGGTCCCCACATACAGCTCTTCTCAATAGGGTGGAGTCAAAGGCTTTTCGTCTCATTAATTCTCCTCCTCTTACTGACTCCCTTCAACCTCTGTCTCTTCGTCACACTATTGCATCTTTATCTCTTCTCTATCGCTACTTTAATGGTCACTGCTCCTCTGAACTGTCTGCTTGCATTCCTCCACCTCTACGACGGGCGCGTAGCACCCGTTCGGCAGCAAACTCTCATCCATTTTCTGTCCAACTCTCTAATGCAAGAGATAACCGTTAGTCCCAGTCTTTCATTTATGCAACAGGTCAGCTCTGGAACTGACTCCCTCTGTCTGTATTTCCTGCTGCCTATGATCTCCAGTCTTTCAAACGCAGTGTGTCCAGGCATCTCAAAATGATCGGATCTTGAGTTTGGCTCTCTCTTGTATTTTGTTTTTCTCTTGGAGGGAACTGTTACTGCAGTCTCATGGCCTTTGGTTCCTTCTTCCTTGCATAAAAAAAAAAATAATGGTGTGAAGTTGGGGGGAGTCAGGAGGTGTAGGGGTATGGATGTATCGGGCGATGGGCGTGAGAGTCGGCCAGAGGGGGTGGTGGTGGTTCTGAGGGTGGGTGCTGGTGGGGAAGTGGGCGTGTGGGGTGGGCGGGGTTGCTTAGCACGGGCTGTTGCGTGTGTTTAGGGCGCGGTGGAGGGTGAGATAGTCGGAGTGGGCGTGCGTAGGTGTGGAGGGGAGAGGTCGGAGGTAGTGGGTTGTCCTGTGGGGGTGGCGGGGTGGGCGGGGCACATGGGCTCAGGTGGAAAGGGTGAGGCTGCGGAGGGAAGGGGTGAGGGTGTGCGAGGGGAGATTGGTGTGGCAGTTGAGATGTCAGGTGAGGTGCAGGGGGTGGTGGTGGCTGGGGAGGCTGATGTGGTTGGGGGGGTGGAGGGGGATGGCGTGGAGGAAACATAGCACTCGTATGTGGAAGTGACAGGCGGTTGTGGAAGTGACAGGCGGTGCAGGAGCAGGGGGACGTTGGGGGTGTGGGGTCGGTAGCGGTGGTGAGGTGGCAGGAGAGGTGGCTTGTAGTGTAGGTGGCAAGGAGGGAGTGCAATCTTGCCGCGCCATCCCGGTGTTTGGTGGTGGGGTGGTTTGGGTGGTGGCAGGGTTCTGTGCTAGTTGTGTGGGGATGGCAGTGGGTGCAAAGCCAGGGGATGGTGCGGCTGTGGAGGTGATGGTGGACGGTGTGCGATGCTGGAACCGTGGTGGCTTGGCAGGGGCTGTGGAGTGGGGTGTGGGAGGTGGTGTGTGTCGCTGGAGACGAGGAAAGGTGGGGTGAGGTGTAGGGGGAAAGGGAGCCAGTGGTGGTGGGGAGATGTGGCCCCGTGGGATTGTCTGAATGTTCAGGGATGGGGCGGTGCAGGTGGTAGCAGGGGGCTTAGCTCGTGAGAGAGTGATGGGTGGTAGGGTGCAGAGTGTGGTGGGCGGCGAGGCATCTGGTGAGGTTATTGGGGATGAGGTGGGGGTCCATGGGGATGGTGAGGTTGATGGTGGGGTAGGGGAGGTGAGCGAGGAAAAAAAGGTGGATGAGGGTGAGAGGGAGGAGGGTGTGATAGTGAATTCGAATGAGTTGACCATGTGGGCGGGGAAAGCGAGTGGTGGTGAAGTGATGGTGGTGGGGTGTGCGGGGTGGTAGGTGGAAGGCAGTAGACAGAGGGAGGTGGTTTTGGGAAGTAGGTTAGGGGAAGATGAGGGAAGGGTCCTAGGAGCCCTGTGAAGAGGGAGGCAGGTTTTGTGTTGCGGGGGTATAGTGGTGTGTGGGGTGGGAAGGATAGAAATAGGGGCAGGAATAGGGGAAGGTAGAACAGAAGAGATAGTGAGAGGAGAGGAAAAGGAAAGATAACGTTCCTCCCTGTCGTAGACTGGGGGAGATGTGAGGTGGCCCCCGCCATTACGGTGGGATCCGGGGGCAGTGGGGGGGCGCTTTTTGTGTTTCCTTTTTTGTATTTTCTTCCCCTGAGGATTAGGGGAATTTGCGTATGGTGGGGAGGTTTGTAAGCGCCCTCGTGTCATTTGGCTGCGCTGGGCAGCTTGTAGCTGCTCACGGATGTCGTCAATCGGGCATCCGTGGCAGCACGGAGAAAATTCCCACTGGTTGATGGTGATGAGGTCAATAGAGAATTGATTTATTTCGCCGATGCGTTGAGGGGTGGCATGGACGGCTAGAAGGCGCCTCATTAAATTGAAATGTTTAGTCAGGTCTCCCGTCGGTTCGTGTATTATGAAATGTTCTTTAATAAAACCAGGGAGAATCCTGAGGAGTGTATGAAACGTGAGTTGTTTCCGGGTTTCTTCATCTGCCTCCGGGTAGGCAGTGGTGACTCGGCGTCTTGCCCGAGTTAGGGTATCATTTAGATTTTTAGACTATCCAGTTGGGACAGTGCCACCACTTTCCCTAATGATGGGGTGATGGCCTGAACAACGAACTCTGTAAAGTTCTGCCAGGTGAGCTCCGGGACGATTTTCGGTGCTATGTTGGCCGCCGCTTTGCCGAATAGTGGGAGTGTGACTGTAATTTTCTGCTGGTCATTCTCAAAGCCAATATCCAGTAAGGGTTTCATTATCGTCAGATATGTGTGTATATCGTACTGGTCAGCGTCAAACCCTGAATAATTGTACGTGCAGATTAGTTGCCATGTTGCCAAATATTTCTCACTAAATCTCTTCTACGCCCGGGTTAAGAACCACCGCTGGCCACCAGTGTAATGCTAGGAGAAAAAGGCCCAACTCTTCGGTCCTAAAACACCTAATGTGTAGCGGGGTCCTCTTTCGTGACCGGAGCTTAGTGCAATGAAAGAGAGGCAGGACACAAAAACTGTAGCCAATAGCCTTTTACACGTGTATTCCCACAGTCAAACGCAGGACAAAATACAGATATTACAAACACGAATAGTGACACGGAAATAAAACCTTAATTAGGATATTAGTATCTCGCAGGATACTGACAACCACTACGGTTGCCAATACAGAAAGTCTAGTGAACAGGTGTACAGGGAAGACGGGCGCACGTGAGAGCGCGGGAGGGGGAGTTCACATGGCGAGGGGGATGGGAAGGACTCTTGACGAGCCGGAACAGAGTTATAGTAATATTGGGAATGGATACGTCTTTCTAATTTGCTCTTAGTATCACTTGATAGAAAAAGGGTTTTGACATTTGATCTATCAATCGTTTATATTACGTTAGTTATGGGGAGGGGATGATGTAGGGAGAGAGGGAATAGCGGGACACTGGATATTCACTGAATTTACGGTAATACAAATGGACGGATATTATTCACACTTTCTATGGTTTTCTGACAGCAAGGGACATATGTATACTTTCACTACAGAGACTTCCTCAGGGGAAAAATTCTTACTGATTTCTTCCGAGGGCGTCACTTATGAGTCAGAGTTCTCGGGATTCACTCACTGTTCTCATCCTTACTCACTCGTCCGTGATTTCCCTCGCCCTGATATTGGACATGCATTTAGTCATTGTATCACTGTAACCTATTTTCTAGGGCAACGTCACACAATATAATTTCCTAGTCTTGGGGCAATATCATTCTTGATATATATTCACTCGTGTCGTGATGGCGGCGGGAAGACACGCCGGCGTCTATTTAGCCGGGCTAGGGGCACCGCATGGGAAAGGAGTGCCGAGACGGCACGGGGCGGCTAGCAGGGGCGTCTTCTCTCGTCCAGGGCTTCACCTGGGGAACAGGCCCATAGTCTCCGGGCTGGCATTAGGGGTGGGGCCCTCAGGGCTGGGGCCAAACGGGTCTACGAGTCTCTGGCTCCTGTTTCAGCCAAAGGTGGAGGTCCGTCGCCGTCTCTTGGGCGTGGAGAGGTTGCGCCTGGGAGTCCTGGATAGGGCCCGAGGAGGCTGAGGGCTGCGGTCCCCAAAATCAAGGGACGCCGTCAGGTGGGGGCTGCGGCACAGTCTCGTGCTGGGGCCCGACAGGTGAGTCTCCTCTAGGGCCAGGCGTAAGGACCGTAGGCCAGGGGAGGCCGTTAGTCCTCTCGAGGTCCCTCTAGCGCTGGGGAGCCGGGCGTCTGTCTCACGCAGGGGCGATCTCGGCACCTATGTCTGGCCGTAGGGCCCGGCAATAGGCCGTGGCTGTGTGGGGGAGTTAGCACACCTCTGGTCGTCTCTCCAGAGGCCGTGGGCTCGTCTCTTCTGCAGGAGGGGGGAGTGGCAATCGGCCGTCTCAGGGCCAGCACCTCCGGAGTTGCAATCGGCCGTCTCCTTCGGCAGGAGGAGTGAGCGGCAATCGGCCGTCTCCTGGGGCAGAAGAGATGAGTGGCAA
This sequence comes from Coenobita brevimanus, assembly GCF_032717465.1. NCBI lineage: Eukaryota > Metazoa > Arthropoda > Malacostraca > Decapoda > Coenobitidae > Coenobita > Coenobita brevimanus. The sequence continues at coordinate 4,244,589 of NC_136962.1, read as the reverse complement.
TAGGCCGTCTCGGCAGAAACACCTTCAGTTGCAATGCTTGGCCGACTGACGAAGGCGGGAGCGGTAATCGGCCGTCTCCAGAGGGGTGCTGACGGAATCTGAAATATCAGTTCCTCCCCAGTCTGATTTGGCAGTCCTGCTCCCCAAAGGTAGTGTCCTCCGTCTGCCATGGTGGCGGTGTGATGGCTGAGTGTGATAAGGGCGCACGGCCCCGGCTGGTTTATGCCGTTGTCGTACTGGGTCCCCTAGTGTGGGTGTGGCTACTCCATGGGTTCCTGGTAGGGGTGTCGGTGTGTTTCTGGGGGCACTACACTGTTTCTTTCTCTCTGTGTTTCTGGGGGCACTACACTGTTTCTTTCTCTCTGTGTTTCTGGGGGCACTACGCTGCTCTCCTGTGTTTCTGGGGGCACTACGCTGCACTCCTGTGTTTCTGGGGGCACTATGTTGTTCTTCTCTCACATCATCTCCAGGGGCACTGATATGCAAGCCAAGCATTTCACCACTCTCCCCTTGGAAAAAGTCACTTCCCCGTGGCTGGAGTTGGTATACGTGAGTGCCGTGGGTGGTGTATGCAGGCTGGAGATTCTTTAGTAGGGCTTGCCATGCGGTGGTGTGAAAGTTTTCCTCTTGTTTGGCGTCGCAGTTGAGGAATATCGTGGAGTCGGTGAGGGTTGACCGGAGGAGGGTAAGCAGATGGTATGGTCCTCTGAGCCGACGATTCTTGCCTGTGGCCGGCGCCCATATGGCTTGTCTGATCTTCATTTTGGTCGGTGTTGTTGCTGGTGTGGTAGGGGGCTGTGTGCTGGCTACTAACGGTCCGGGCCGGGTTTTGTGCCATGGTAATACAGCGTTGAGTCTCTGGGAAATGTAGGTGGAGGGGTTTTGGGCTTGATGTATCATAACCTTATTACCTTAACCTGTCCTATCACTCTGGTACGGCCTGTGGACCCTGCAGGGAAACGTCGTCTGTGGCATTTTGGAGACGCGGACTGGGAGGCCCTCAGGCAGTACTTCTTTGATTTTCCCCGGAATGATTATTGCTTCCATGGCCGGGACCCACCTGAGTGTGCCTTGCGCATTATGGAGGATATTCTCTCGGGCATGGAAGCATACATTCCTTTCTCATATCCTTTGACCAACGCAAGAAAGCCTTGGTTTAATCACGCTTGTTCTAATGCTGTCCGCAACAAGGAGAGGGCCTACAAAAGGTACCGGAGCCAACCCAACCCTGAATCACATCATCTTTACGTTTCTGCCCGGAATCGTGCTAAGTCTGTTCTTCGCTCTACTAAAAATAATTTCATCCATACTAAATGCTCTCCACTCTCCAACTCGAATTCTTCCCGCTCCTTCTGGCACCTTGCCAAAAATCTTTCTAACATCTTTACCTCATCATCCTTCCCTCCTCTTTTCTATGCTGATGGTTCTGTAGCTATTTCTTCTACTGATAGAGCAGATCTCTTCGCACAGACTTTCTCCTCCAATTCCACTTTAGACGATTCCGGTGCTGTTCCTCCATCACTTCCCCCCTCTGCCTTCCTCATGGCTGACGTTAAAATTTCATCAGTTGATGTATTTTCTGCCATCACTGGCCTCAGTACTAACAAGGCATATGGGCCTGATGGGGTCCCTCCTGTTGTTCTCAAGAACTGTGATTCTGTGCTAACACCCCGCCTAGGCAAACTCTTTCGCCTTTGTCTGTCAACTTATACGTTTCCTTCTTGCTGGAAGTTTGCTCTCATTCAGCCAGTCCCAAAGAAGGGTGACCACTCCCAACCCTCCAACTATCGTCCAATTGTTTAACGTCCTGTATTTCAAAAGTTTTCGAGTCAATTCTCAATAGAAAAATTTTAAGGCATCTCTCCTATCACAACCTTCTTTCTGATCGTCAGTATGGGTTCCGTCAGGGACGCTCCACTGGTGATCTTCTCACCTACCTTTCAGACTCCTAGTCATCCTCCTTTTGGGACTTTGCACTTGACATCTCAAAGGCTTTCGATCGAGTCTGGCATAAATCTTTAATTGTGGTAGGTCTCCATATTATAATTGCAAATCATACTAGATAGATAGATAAATAGATAGATAGAGAGACAGATAGAAGCAGGAAGTCAAATGATGAGAAGGTGTTGTGTTTGCAAGAAGCGGCAGTCTTCATCCCACAACGAGTAAATCACAAGAAAAAAGGACCAAGAATACATCAAGAAAGAAAGAAAACAAACAAACAAACGAAGAGTGAGAGACGATTCACAACTCATAACCACCAGACCTCACCCTCCTCTCTCTGCTACATCCACCAAACCCCCAACGCTTACGCAGGTGTGAAGAGGTCAATGCACGCAGCAAAACACCAAGTCCATATTTACAACTCATCTTACTCACTCGTCTTCACTCAAGTTACTCATCGCTACTCATTCACTCACCACAGCTACCAGTGTGGGAAGCCGACGTCACCATGTGCTGAGACGACAACACGCCAATCAACCCGCGAAGGACGACGCTATCACCACGTGCAACACCACTCACACCATTCTCACCACGGTAAAAATTAGTAAGTTACATAGTTACTTCATTTATACAATACACAGTGATAGACAATAAGCTTCTGCACAAACATATAAAACGTGCTGTATAGTTACAACTTAAATACACATACTTACTTCAGTTATCTGCATAACTCAAACACTAAATAATCACCAACAATAAATATTCTACACTGTATATATTCATTCATTTATTATAACATTTATTTACTACCAACGAGTGTTACCATTTATACTTACATAACATACGTGTTTCATATATACAACTATACATTAGTGCATCTACAAGCGATAAAGAAAATATACCTTCACAGTTACTCAGTGAGCAATTAAAAGAACTGTATTAAACATTTATTAATTAAAGCTACCTAGTGGAAACAGACAAATTAAGTTACAAGGTAAACTAGAGAAAAGAAAAAAATGGCCAACACAAATGCCGTTAGCAAGAGTGAACATCTTCAACACAATCGTGAAGACAATGATTTCCACACAGTGATGACACACATATTACCCACGATAGGTACAGGTGAACAACAAATCAGTGTGTATAGTTAATACTGTATATAGTGTATATATTTTTTTATATAAAATAACAAAATATGGGACTATATAATATCATTTTCAGTAATATCTGTGCAATATAAACTAAACTTTAAAAAAGTATCTCAAGGAAATTAGTCAGCAATTATGTAACCATGAACAACATGGAAAAAGTGTACACAAGCAAAGAAAAACAAATACCACATAAACTACAAACAAAAAAGCAAATTGTGTCTCCACAAACAAGTGGCATGACACATCATCACTATCATCGACCGCAGCATATGTTAGGACTGCAGTTATTACAATTATGTTACTCCATATTATAATTATGTAACAGTTGCATTAACAAGATGTAACTTTTATGTAACTTTAACAACAATTATGTACCTACAAACGATATGTAACAATTATGTAACGACAAAACAGTTGCATTAACAAGATGTAACTTTTATGTAACTTTAACTACAATTATGTACCTACAAACGATATGTAACAATTATGTAACGACAAACGATTGCATTATGTTACACTTTGCCAATTATGTAACAGTTGCATTAACAAGATGTAACTTTTATGTAACTTTAACAACAATTATGTACCTACAAACGATATGTAACAATTATGTAACGACAAAACAGTTGCATTAACAAGATGTAACTTTTATGTAACTTTAACTACAATTATAAGGCCAAGACACATATGTAATAGTTGCATTAACAAAATGTAACTACAATTATAAGGCCAACACAATTATGTAGTACCACAATGTTAGTACAATATTATAAGTCATACAATTATAGCACAATTCTATATTACCAGTATCATCATACAAGTTAGATGAAATATTAGACATTACTAAAGTGATAACTCAAATATGTAATGTATAACTTAGCAGTATTACCATTGAACAATTATATTGCATTTATTCAAATATGTATACAACTTATTTAAAATGTAATATTACTGAATAATCACTATTTACTATGAATAATATATGTATACAATATTCATACAATTATGTTACTTTACAGTATTATGTATTTCACTTAATTAGCTTATAAGTTCATTATAATGTGTATGTAGTATGTATTAATATATTATAACTATTAAATGTCAATGGTATGCCATTTTTGCGCGGCAGAGCAATGTGGTAGGTCTCCATATTATAATTGCAAATCATACTAGATAGATAGATAAATAGATAGATAGAGAGACAGATAGAAGCAGGAAGTCAAATGATGAGAAGGTGTTGTGTTTGCGAGAAGCGAGCAGCGCTAAACGCTTACACGGAGGAAAGCTGACGACAGCGGCCAGTAAGGAGATGATGCAGTTAGCTGTCAGCAGTCCTCTCGTGAGAAAGTTCTGTTGCCATGAGGAACATACGTGACACACACACCCTACTACACGAGATGTGAGGAAAGAGAGTTTAGAAGGAGACAAGCGACCCTAGAGAGAGGTCGAGACGGAGATTAGCTTTAGAACAGAGAGAGAGAGAGATAGCGAGACAGGGAGGTAGCTACCCAGGACTTATACTATTATACCTGTTTAATATTTCCAAGACAAATAAAAATAGTCCCATACTATTCTTTACCTCTCCCGTCACTACATGACATCTGGTGGGGAAACTACTACAAGATATAAAAGCCGCTCGACCACAAGTCTAAAATATACTTCTCTACAAGTAACTACAAAGTCTTTATGACATAATTTCCAAACTGCCCTCCTACGGTTTCTATCCTTCGGTCTGTGCCTTCATCGCTAGCTTCCTTTCTGGTCGTTCTATAGCCGCTGTTGTAGACATCCATCGTTCTTCTCCTAGATCTATCGACAGTGGTTTTCCTCAGGGCTCTGTCCTATCACCAACTCTCTTCCTTTTATTCATCAATGATCTAAGCTGTACATCTAACCCTATCCACTCATACGCTGATGACTCCACCCTTCACCTTTCCATTCGGTTCCCACAACGCCCATCTCAACAGTTACTTCAACAAACAAGGGATGAGGCAATGGCACACTTAATGTCTGGCTTGGCTCGTATCTCTGACACGGGTAAAAATAATATGGTTGTTTTTAATGCATCTAAGACTCAGTTCTTACACCTATCAACCCGACAAAATCTTCCACAAGTATACCCACTAATGTTTAATAATATTCAGCTTAATACGGCATCATAATTGAACATGCTTGGGGTTTCATTTAGTCGGGACTTATCTTGGAAAGATCATATTACATCTCTTGTAAAATCTGCTTCCAAGAGATTGGGTGTGCTAAGCCGCCTCCGTTCTTTCTTTACCCCTGCACAATTGTTGACTCTATACAAGGGTTTTATCCACCCCTGTGTGGAGTACAACTCTCATGTGTGGGGAGGCTCCCCACATACAGCTCTTCTCAATAGGGTGGAGTCAAAGGCTTTTCGTCTCATTAACTCTCCTCCTCTTACTGACTCCCTTCAACCTCTGTCTCTTCGTCGCACTATTGCATCTTTATCTCTTCTCTATCGCTACTTTAATGGTCACTGCTCCTCTGAACTGTCTGCTTGCATTCCTCCACCTCTAAGATGGGCGCGTATCACCCGTTCGGCAGCAAACTCTCATCCATTTTCTGTTCAACTCTCTAATACAAGAGTTAACCGTTAGTCCCAGTCTTTCATTTATGCAACAGGTCAGCTCTGGAACTGTCTCCCTCTGTCTGTATTTCCTGCCACCTATGATCTCCAATCTTTCAAACGCAGTGTGTCCAGGCATCTCAAAATGATCGGATCTTGAGTTTGGCTCTCTCTTGTATTTTGTTTTTCGCTTGGAGGGAACTGTTACTGCGGTCTCATGGCCTTTGGTTCCTTCTTCCTCGCATTAAAAAAAAAAAAAATAATGGTGTGAAGTTGGGGGGAGGCAGGAGGTGTAGGGGTATGGATGTATCGGGCAGATGTGCGTGAGAGTCGGCCAGAGGGGGTGGTGGTGGTTCTGAGGGTGGGTGTGGGTGGGGAAGTGGGCGTGTGGGGTGGGCGGGGTTGGTTAGCACGGGCTGTTGCGTGTGTTGGGGGAGCGGTGGAGGGTGAGATAGTCGGAGTGGGCGTGCGTAGGTGTGGAGGGGAGAGGTGGGAAGGGGACGTGGGCTCAGGTGGAAAGGGTGAGGCTGCGGAGGAAAGGGGTGAGGGTGAGCGAGGGGAGATTGGTGTGGCAGGTGAGATGTCAGGTGAGGTGCAGGGGGTGGCGGCGGCTGGGGAGGCTTAGGTGGTCGGGGGGGTGGAGGGGGATGGCGAGGAGGAAACATAGCACTCATATGTGGAAGTGACAGGCGGTGCAGGAGCAGGGGGAGGTTGGGGGTGTGGGGTCAGTAGCGGTGGTGAGGTGGCAGGAGAGGTGGCTTGGAGTGTAGGTGGCAAGGAGGGAGTGCGATCTTGCGGCGCCATCCCGGTGTTTGGTTGTGGTGTGGTTTGGGTGGTGGCAGGGTTCTGTGCTAGTTGTGTGGGGTGGGCATTGGGTGCAAAGCCAGGGGATGGTGCGGATGTGGGGGTGATGGTGGACGGTGTGCGGTGCTGGAACCCTGGTGGCTTGGTAGGGGCTGTGGTGTGGGGTGTGGCAGGTGGTGTGTGTCGTCGGAGGTGAGGAGAGTTGGGGTGAGGTGTGGGGGGAGAGGGAGCCAGTGGTGGTGGGGAGATGTGTCCCCGTGGGTTTGTCTGAATGTTCAGGGATGGGGCGGTGCAGGTGGTAGCAGGGGGCTGAGCTCGTGAGAGAGTGATGGGTGGTATGGTGCGGGGTGTGGTGGGTGGCGATGAATCTGGTGAGATTATTGGGGATGAGGTGGGGGTCTATAGGGATGGTGAGGTTGAAGGTGGGGTAGGGGAGGTGAGCGAGGAAAAAAAGGTGGATGAGGGTGAGAAGGAGGAGGGTGTGATAGGGAAGGCGAATGAGTTGACCATGTGGGCGGGGAAAGCGAGTGGTGGTGAAGTGATGGTGGTGGGGTGAGCGGGGTGGTAGGTGGAGGGTAGTAGACAGAGGGAGGTGGTTTTGGGAAGTAGGTTAGGGGAAGAGGAGGGAAGGGTCCTAGGATGCCTGTGAAGAGGGAGGCAGGTTTTGTGTTTAGGGGGTATAGTGGTGTGTGGGGTGGGAAGGTTAGAAATAGGGGCAGGAATAGGGGAAGGTAGAACAGAAGAGATAGTGAGAGGAGAGGAAAAGGAAAGATAACGTTCCCTTCTGTCGTAGACTGGGGGAGATGTGAGGTGGCCCCCGCCATTACGGTGGGAAAGGGGGCAGTGGGGGGGCGCTTTTTGTGTTTCCTTTTTTGTATTTTCTTCCCCTGAGGCTTAGGGGAATTTGCGTATGGTGGGGAGGTTTGTAAGCGCCCTCGTGTCATTTGGCTGCGCTTGGCAGCTTGTAGCTGCTCACGGATGTCGTCGATTGGGCATCCGTGGCAGCACGGAGAAAATTCCCACGGGTTGATGGTGATGAGGTCAAAAAGGAATTGATTTCTTTCGCCGATGCGTTGAGGGGTGGCATGGACGGCTAGAAGGCGCCTCATTAAACTGAAATCTTTAGTCAGGTCTCCCGTCGGTTCGTGTATTATGAAATGTTCTTTAATAAAACCGGGGAGAATCCTGAGGAGTTTATGAAACGTGAGTTGTTTCCGGGTTTCTTCATCTGCCTCCGGGTAGGCAGTGGTGACTCGGCGTCTTGCCCGAGTTAGGGTATCATTACGATTTTAAGACTATCCATTTGGGACAGTGCCACCACTTTCCCTAATGATGGGGTGATGGCCTGAACAACGAACTCTGTAAAGTTCTGCCAGGTGAGCTCCGGGACGATTTTCGGTGCTATGTTGGCCTCCGCTTTGCCGAATAGTGAGAGTGTGACTGTAATTTTCTGCTGGTCATTCTCAAAGCCAATATCCAGTTAGGGTTTCATTATCGTCAGATATGTGTGTATATCGTACTGGTCAGGGTCAAACCCTGAATAATTGTACGTGCAGATTAGTTGCCATGTTGCCAAATATTTCTCACTACCTCTCTTCTACACCCGGGTCAAGAACCACCGCTGGCCACCAGTGTAATGCTAGAAGAAAAAGGCCCAACTCTTCGGTCCTAAAACACCTAACGTGTAGCGGGGTCCTCTTTCGTGACCGGAGCTTAGTGCAATGAAAGAGAGGCAGGACACAAAAACTCTAGCCAATAGCCTTTTACACGTGTATTCCCACAGTCAAACGCAGGACAAAATACAGATATTACAAACAAGAATAGTGACACGGAAATAAAACGTTACTTTGGATATTAGTATCTCGCAGGATACTGACTTAACCACTACGGTTGCCAATACAGAAAGTCTAGTGAACAGGTGTACAGGGAAGACGGGCGCACGTGAGAGCGGGGGAGGGGGAGTTCACATGGCGAGGGGGATGGGAAGGACTCTTGACGAGCCGGAACAGAGTTATAGTAATATTGGGAAAGGATACGTCTTTCTAATTTGCTCTTAGTATCACTTGATAGAAAATGGGTTTTGACATTTGATCTATCAATCGTTTATATTACGTTAGTTATGGGGAGGGGATGATGTAGGGAGAGAGGGAATAGCGGGACACTGGATATTCACTGTATTTACGGTAATACAAATGGACGGATATTATTCTCACTTTCTATGGTTTTCTGACAGCAAGGGACATATGTATACTTTCACTACAGAGACTTCGTCAGGGGAAAAATTCTTACTAATTTCTTCCGAGGGCGTCACTTATGAGTCAGAGTTCTCGGGATTCACTCACTGTTCTCATCCTTACTCACTCGTCCGTGATTTCCCTCGCCCTGATATTGGACATGCATTTAGTCATTGTATCACTGTAACCTGTTTTCTAGGGCAACGTCACACAATATAATTTCCTAGTCTTGGGGCAATATCATACTTGATATATATTCACTCGTGTCGTGTTGGCGGCGGGAAGACACGCCGGCGTCTATTTAGCCGGGCTAGGGGCACCGCCAGGGAAAGGGGTGCCGAGACGGCACGGGGCGGTTAGCAGGGGCGCCTTCTCTCGTCCAGGGCTTCACCTGGGGAACAGGCCCATAGTCTCCGGGCTGGGATTAGGGGTGGGGCCCTCAGGGATGGGGCCAAACGTGTCTACGAGTCTCTGGCTCCTGTTTCAGCCAAAGGTGGAGGTCCGTCGCCGTCTCTTGGGCGTGGAGAGGTTGCGCCTGGGAGTCCTGGATAGGGCCCGAGGAGGCTGAGGGCTGCGGTCCCCAAAATCAAGGGACGCCATCAGGTGGGGGCTGCGGCACCGTCTCGTGCTGGGGCCCGACAGGTGAGTCTCCTCTAGGGCCAGGCGTAAGGACCAGAGGCCAGGGGAGGCCTTTAGTCCTCGCGGGGTCCCTCTAGCGCTGGGGAGCCGGGCGTCTCTCTCACGCAGGAGCGATCTCGGCACATATGTCTGGCCGTAGGGCCCGGCAATAGGCCGTGGCTGTGTGGGGGAGTTAGCACACCTCTGGTCGTCTCTCCAGAGGCCGTGGGCTCGTCTCTTCTGCACGAGGGGGGAGCGGCAATCAGCCGTCTCAGGGGCAGCACCTCCGGAGTTGCAATCGGCCGTCTCCTTCGGCAGGAGGAGTGAGCGGCAATCGGCCGTCTCCTGGGGCAGAAGAGATGAGTGGCAATAGGCCGTCTCGGCAGAAACATCTTCAGTGCAATACTTGGCCGACTGACGAAGGCGGGAGCGGTAATCGGCCGTCTCCAGAGGGGTTCTGACGGAAACTGAAATATCAGTTCCACCCTAGTCTGATTTGGCAGTCCTGCTCCCCTAAGGTAGTGTCCTCCGTCTGCCATGGTGGCGGTGTGATGGCTGAGTGTGATAAGGGCGCACGGCCGGGGCTGGTTTATGCCGTTGTCGTACTGGTTCCCCTAGTGTGGGTGTTGCTACTCCATGGGGTCCTGGTAGGGGTGTCGGTGTGTTTCTGGGGCCACTACACTGTTTCTTTCTCTCTGTGTTTCTGAGGGCAATACACTGTTTCTTTCTCTCTGTGTTTCTGGGGGCACTACGCTGCTCTCCTGTGTTTCTGGGGTCACTACGCTGCTCTCCTGTGTTTCTGGGGGCACTATGTTGTTCTTCTCTCACATCATCTCCAGGGGCACTGATTTGCAAGCAAAGCATTTCACCACTCTCCCCTTGGAAAAAGTCACTTCCCCGTGGCTGGAGGTGGTATACGTGAGTGCCGTGGTTGGTGTATGCAGGCTGGAGATGCTTTAGTAGGGCTTGCCATGCGGTGGTGTGAAGGTTTTCCTCTTGTTCGGCGTCGCAGGTGAGGAAAAGCGTGGAGTCGGTGATGGTTGACCGGAGGAGGGTAAGCAGATGGTATGGTCCTCTGAGCCGACGATTCTTGCCTGTGGCCGGCGCCCATATGGCTTGTCTGATCTTCATTTTGGTCGTTGTTGTTGCTGATGTGGTAGGGGGCTGTATGCTGGCTACTAACGGTCCGGGCCGGGTTTTGTGCCATGGTATTACAGCGTTGAGTCTCTGGGGAGTGTAGGTGGAGGGGTTTTGGGCTTGATGTATCATAACCTTATTAGCTTAACATGTCCTATCACTCTGGTACGGCCTGTGGACCCTGCAGGGAAACGTCGTCTGTGGCATTTTGGAGACACGGACTGGGAGGCCCTCAGGCAGTACTTCTTTGATTTTCCCCGGAATGATTATTGCTTCCAAGGCCGGGACCCACCTGATTGTGCCTTGCGCATTACGGAGGATATTCTCCCGGGCATGGAAGCATACATTCCTTTCTCATATCCTTTGACTAACGCAAGAAAGCCTTGGTTTAATCACGCTTGTTCTAATGCTGTCCGCAACAAGGAGAGGGCCTACAAAAGGTACCGGAGCCAACCCACCCCTGAATCACATCATCTTTACGTTTCTGCTCGGAATCGTGCTAAGTCTGTTCTTTGCTCTACTAAAAATAATTTCATCCATACTAAATGCTCTCAACTCTCCAACTCGAATTCTTCCCGCTCCTTCTGGCACCTTGCCAAAAATCTTTCTAACGACTTTATCTCATCATCCTTCCCTCCTCTTTTCTACGCTGATGGTTCTGTAGCTATTTCTTCTACTGATAGAGCAGATCTCTTCGCACAGACTTTCTCCTCCAATTCCACTTTAGACGATTCCGGTACTGTTCCTCCATCACTTCCCCCCTCTGACTTCCTCATGGCTGACGTTAAAATTTCATCAGTTAATGTATTTTCTGCCATCACTGGCCTCAGTACTAACAAGGCATATGGGCCTGATGGGGTCCCTCCTGTTGTTCTCAAGAACTGTGCTTCTGTGCTTACACCCCGCCTAGGCAAACTCTTTCGCCTTTGTCTGTCAACTTGTACGTTTCCTTCTTGCTGGAAGTTTGCTCTCATTCAGCCAGTCCAAAAGAAGGGAGACCACTCCCAACCCTCCAACTATCGTCGAATTGTTTAACGTTCTGTATTGTCAAAAGTTTTCGAGTCAATTCTCAATAGAAAAATTTTAAGGCATCTTTCCTATCACAACCATCTTTCTGATCGTCAGTATGGGTTATGTCAGGGACGCTCCACTGGCGATCTTGTCACCTACCTTTCAGACTCCTAGTCATAATCCTTTTGGGACTTTGGCGAAAGCTTTGCCATTGCATTTGATATCTCAAAGGCTTTCGATCGAGTCTGGCATAAGTCTTTAATTTCCAAACTGCCCTGCTACGGTTTCTATCCTTCGGTCTGTGCCTTTATCGCTAGCTTCCTTTCTGGTCGTTCTATAGCCGCTGTTGTAGACGGCCATCGTTCTTCTCGTAGATCTATCGACAGTGGTGTTCCTCAGGGCTCTGTCCTATCACCAACTCTCTTCCTTTTATTCATCAATGATCTAAGCTGTACACCTAACCCTATCCACTCATACGCTGATGACTCCACCCTTCACCTTTCCATTCGGTTCCCACAACGTCCATCTCAACAGTTACTTCAACAAACAAGGGATGAGGTTATGGCACACCTAATGTCTCACTTGGCTCGTATCTCTGACACGGGGAAAAATAATATGGTCGTTTTTAATGCATCTAAGACTCAGTTCTTACACCTATCAACCCGGACAAAATCTTCCACAGGTATACCCACTAATGTTTAATAATATTCAGCTTAATCCGGCATCATCCTTGAACATGCTTGGGGTTTCATTTACTCGGGAAAAATCTTGGAAAGATCATATTACATCTCTTGTAAAATCTGCTTCCAAGAGATTGGGTGTGCTAAGCCGACTCCGTTCTTTCTTTACCCCTGCACAATTGTTGACTCTATACAAGGGTTTTATCCACCCCTGTGTGGAGTACAACTCTCATGTGTGGGGAGGCTCCCCACATACAGCTCTTCTCAATAGGGTGGAGTCAAAGGCTTTTCGTCTCATTAACCTCCTCCTCTTACTGACTCCCTTCAACCTCTGTCTCTTCGCCGCACTATTGCATCTTTATCTCTTCTCTATCGCTACTTTAATGGTCACTGCTCCTCTGAACTGTCTGCTTGCATTCCTCCACCTCTACGACGGGCGCGTAGCACCCGTCCGGCAGCAAACTCTCATCCATTTTCTGTCCAACTCTCTAATGCAAGAGTTAACCGTTAGTCCCAGTCTTTCATTTATGCAACAGGTCAGCTCTGGAACTGTCTCCCTCTGTCTGTATTTCCTGCTGCCTATGATCTCCAGTCTTTCAAACGCAGTGTGTCCAGGCATCTCAAAATGATCGGATCTTGAGTTTGGCTCTCTCTTGTATTTTGTTTTTCTCATGGCCTTTGGTTAATTCTTCCTCGAATTAAAAAAAAAAAAAAAAATGGTGTGAAGTTGGGGGGAGGCAGGAGGTGTAGGGGTATGGATGTATCGGGCAGATGTGCGTGAGAGTCGGCCAGAGGGGGTGGTGGTGGTTCTGAGGGTGGGTGTGGGTGGGGAAGTGGGCGTGTGGGGTGTGCGCGGTTGGTTAGCACGGGCTGTTGCGTGTGTTGGGGGCGCGGTGGAAGGTGAGATAGTCAGAGTGGGCGTGCGTAGGTGTGGAGGGTAGAGGTCGGAGGTAGTGGGTTGTCCTGTGGGGGTGGCGGGGTGGGCGGGGCACGTGGGCTCAGGTGGAAACTGTGAGGCTGCGGAGGGAAGGAGTGAGGGTGAGCTAGGGGAGATTGGTGTGGCAGGTGAGATGTCAGGTGAGGTGCAGGGGGTGGTGGCGGCTGGAGAGGCTGAGGTGTTAGGGGGGGTGGAGGGGGATGGCGAGGAGGAAACATAGCACTCGTATGTGGAAGTGACAGGCGGTGCAGGAGCAGGGGGAGGTTGGGGGTGTGGGGTCGGCAGCGGTGGTGAGGTGGCAGGAGAGGTGGCTTGGAGTGTAGGTGGCAAGGAGGGAGTGCGATCTTGCGGCGCCATCCCGGTGTTTGGTGGTGGTGTGGTTTGGGTGGTGGCAGGGTTCTGTGCTAGTTTTGTGGGGTGGGCAGTGGGTGCAAAGCCTGGGGATGGTGCGGCTGTGGGGGTGATGGTGGACGGTGTGCGGTGCTGGAACCGTGGTGGCTTGGCAGGGGCTGTGGAGTGGGGTGTGGCAGGTGGTGTGTGTCGTCGGAGGTGAGGAGAGGTGGGGTGAGGTGTGGGGGGAGAGGAAGCCAGTGGTGGTGGGGAGATGTGGCCCCGTGGGGTTGTCTGAATGTTCAGGGATGGGGCGGAGCAGGTGGTAGCAGGGGGCTGAGCTCGTGAGAGAGTGATGGGTGGTAGGGTGCGGGGTGTGGTGGGCGGCGAGGAATCTGGTGAGGTTATTGGGGATGAGGTGGGGGTCTATGGGGATGGTGAGGTTGAAGGTGGGGTAGGGGAGGTGAGCAAGGAAAAAAAGGTGGATGAGGGTGAGAAGGAGGAGGGTGTGAGAGGGAATTCGAATGAGTTGACCATGTGGGCAGGGAAAGCGAGTGGTGGTGAAGTGATGGTGGTGGGGTGTGTCGGGTGGTAGGTGGAAGGCAGTAGACAGAGGGAGGTGGTTTTGGGAAGTAGGTTAGGGGAAGAGGAGGGAAGGGTCCTAGGAGGCCTGTGAAGAGGGAGGCAGGTTTTGTGTTGAGGGGGTATAGTGGTGTGTGGGGTGGGAAGGTTAGAAAAAGGGGCAGGAATAGGGGAAGGTAGAACAGAAGAGATAGTGAGAGGAGAGGAAAAGGAAAGATAACGTTCCCCCCTGTCGTAGACTGGGGGAGATGAGGTGGCCCCCGCTTTAACGGTGGGATGCGGGGGCAGTGGGGGGGCGCTTTTTGTGTTTCCTTTTTTGTATTTTCTTCCCCTGAGGCTTAGGGGAAGTTGCGTATGGTGGGGAGGTTTGTAAGCGCCCTCGTGTCATTTGGCTGCGCTGGGCAGCTTCTAGCTGCTCACGGATGTCGTCGATCGGGCATCCGTGGCAGCACGGAGAAAATTCCCACGGGTTGATGGTGATGAGGTCAATGGGGAATTGATTTATTTCGCCGATGCGTTGAGGGGTGGCATGGACGGCTAGGAGGCGCCTCATTAAACTGATATCTTTAGCCAGGTCTCCCGTCTGTTCGTGTATTATGAAATGTTCTTTAATAAAACCGGGGAGAATCCTGAGGAGTGTATGAAACGTGAGTTGTTTCCGGGTTTTCTTCATCTGCCTCCGGGTAGGCAGTGGTGACTCGGCGTCTTGCCCGAGTAAGGGTATCATTTAGATTCCCATGAAATTTTAGACTATCCAGTTGGGACAGTGCCACCACTTTCCCTAATGATGGGGTGATGGCCTGAACAACGAACTCTGTAAAGTTCTGCCAGGTGAGCTCCGGGACGATTTTCGGTGCTATGTTGGCCGCCGCTTTTCCGAATAGTGGGAGTGTGACTGCAATTTTCTGCTGATCATTCTCAAAGCCATTATCTAGTAAGGGTTTACTTATCGTCAGATATGTGTGTATATCGTACTGGTCAGGGTCAAACCCTGAATAATTGTACGTGCGGATTAGTTACGATGTTGCCAAATATTTCTCACTACCTCTCTTCTACGCCCGGGTCAAGCACCACCGCTGGCCACTAGTGTAATGCCAAGAGAAAAAGGCCCAACTCTTCGGTCCTAAAACACCTAACGTGTAGCGGGGTCCTCTTTCGTGACCGGAGCTTAGTGCAATGAAAGAGAGGCAGGACACAAAAACTCTAGCCAATAGCCTTTTACACGTGTATTCCCACAGTCAAACGCAGGACAAAATACAGATATTACAAACACGAATAGTGACACGGAAATAAAATCTTAATTAGGATATTAGTATCTCGCAGGATACTGACAACCACTACGGTTGCCAATACAGAAAGTCTAGTGAACAGGTGTACAGGGAAGACGGGCGCACGTGAGAGCGCGGGAGGGGGAGTCCACATGGCGAGGGGGATGGGAAGGACTCTTGACGAGCCGGAACAGAGTTATAGTAATATTGGGAATGGATACGTCTTTCTAATTTGCTCTTAGTATCACTTGATAGAAAAAGGGTTTTGACATTTGATCTATGAATCGTTTATATTACGTTAGTTATGGGGAGGGGATGATGTAGGGAGAGAGGGAATAGCGGGACACTGGATATTCACTGTATATACGGTAATACAAATGGACGGATATTATTCTCACTTTCTATGGTTTTCTGACAGCAAGGGACATATGTATACTTTCACTACAGAGACTTCGTCAGGGGAAAAATTCTTACTGATTTCTTCCGAGGGCGTCACTTATGAGTCAGAGTTCTCGGGATTCACTCACTGTTCTCATCCTTACTCACTCGTCCGTGATTTCCCTCGCCCTGATATTGGACATGCATTTAGTTATTGTATCACTGTAACCTGTTTTCTAGGGCAACGTCACACAATATAATTTCCTAGTCTTGGGGCAATATCATACTTGATATATATTCACTCGTGTCGTGTTGGCGGCGGGAAGACACGCCTTCGTCTATTTAGCCGGGCTAGGGGCACCGCCAGGGAAAGGGGTGCCGAGACGGCACGGGGCGGCTAGCAGGGGCGTCTTCTCTCGTCCAGGGCTTCACCTGGGGAACAGGCCCATAGTCTCCGGGCTGGGATTAGGGGTGGGGCCCTCAGGGCTGGGGCCAAACAGGTCTACGAGTCTCTGGCTCCTGTTTCAGCCAGAGGTGGAGGTCCGTCGCCGTCTCTTGGGCGTGGAGAGGTTGCGCCTGGGAGTCCTGGATAGGGCCCGAGGAGGCTGAGGGCTGCGGTCCCCAAAATCAAGGGACGCCATCAGGTGGGGGCTGCGGCACCGTCTCGTGCTGGGGCCCGACAGGTGAGTCTCCTCTAGGGCCAGGCGTAAGGACCGGAGGCCAGGGGAGGCCGTTAGTCCTCGCGAGGTCCCTCTAGCGCTGGGGAGCCGGGCGTCTGTCTCACGCAGGGGCGATCTCGGCACCTATGTCTGGCCGTAGGGCCTGGCAATAGGCCGTGGCTGTGTGGGGGAGTCAGCACACCTCTGGTCGTCTCTCCAGAGGCCGTGGGCTCGTCTCTTCTGCAGGAGGGGGGAGCGGCAATCAGCCGTCTCAGGGGCAGCACCTCCGGAGTTGCAATCGGCCGTCTCCTTCGGCAGGAGGAGTGAGCGGCAATCGGCCGTCTCCTGGGGCAGAAGAGATGAGTGGCAATAGGCCGTCTCGGCAGAAACACCTTCAGTGCAATGCTTGGCCGACTGACGAAGGCGGGAGCGGTAATCGGCCGTCTCCAGAGGGGTGCTGACGGAAACTGAAATATCAGTTCCACCCCAGTCTGATTTGGCAGTCCTGCTCCCCGAAGGTAGTGTCCTCCGTCTGCCATGGTGGCGGTGTGATGGCTGAGTGTGATAAGGGCGCACGGCCTTTGCTGGTTTATGCAGTTGTCGTACTGGGTCCCCTAGTGTGGGTGTGGCTACTCCATGGGTTCCTGGTAGGGGTGTTGGTGTGTTTCTGGGGGCACTACACTGTTTCTTTCTCTCTGTGTTTCTGGGGGCACTACGCTGCTCTTCTGTGTTTCTGGGGGCACTATGTTGTTCTTCTCTCACATCGTCTCCAGGGACACTGATTTGCAAGCCACGCATTTCACCACTCTCCCCTTGGAAAAAGTCACTTCCCCGTGGCTGGAGGTGGTATACGTGAGTGCCGTGGGTGGTGTATGCAGGCTGGAGATGCTTTAGTAGGGCTTGCCATGCGGTGGTGTGAAAGTTTTCCTCTTGTTCGGCGTCGCAGGTGAGGAAAAGCGTGGAGTCGGTGAGGGTTGACCGGAGGAGGGTAAGGAGATGGTATGGTCCTCTGAGCCGACGATTCTTGCCTGTGGCCGGCGCCCATATGGCTTATCTGATCTTCATTTTGGTCGGTGTTGTTGCTGGTGTGGTAGGGGGCTGTATGCTGGCTACTAACGGTCCAGGCCGGGTTTTGTGCCATGGTAATACAGCGTTGAGTCTCTGGGGAGTGTAGGTGGAGGGGTTTTGGGCTTGATGTATCATAACCTTATTACCTTAACCTGTCCTATCACTCTGGTACGGCCTGTGGACCCTGCAGGGAAACGTCGTCTGTGGCATTTTGGAGACGCGGACTGGGAGGCCCTCAGGCAGTACTTCTTTGATTTTCCCGGAATGATTATTGCTTCCATGGCCGGGACCCACCTGAGTGTGCCTTGCGCATTACGGAGGATATTCTCTCGGGCATGGAAGCATACATTCCTTTCTCATATCCTTTGACTAACGCAAGAAAGCCTTGGTTTAATCACGCTTGTTCTAAAGCTGTCCGCAACAAGGAGAGGGCCTACAAAAGGTACTGGAGCCAACCCAACCCTGAATCACATCATCTTTACGTTTCTGCCCAGAATCGTGCTTAGTCTGTTCTTCGCTCTACTAAAAATAATTTCATCCATACTAAATGCTCTCCACTCAACAACTCGAATTCTTCCCGCTCCTTCTGGCACCTTGCCAAAAATCTTTCTAACATCTTTACCTCATCATCCTTCCCTCCTCTTTTCTATGCTGATGGTTCTGTAGCTATTTCTTCTACTGATAGAGCAGATCTCTTCGCACAGACTTTCTCCTCCAATTCCACTTTAGACGATTCCGGTGCTGTTCCTCCATCAATTCCCCCCTCTGACTTCCTCATGGCTGACGTTAAAATTTTATCAGTTGATGTATTTTCTGCCATCACTGGCCTCAGTACTAACAAGGCATTTGGGCCTGATGGGGTCCCTCCTGTTGTTCTCAAGAACTGTGCTTCTGTGCTTACACCCCGCCTAGGCAAACTCTTTCGCCTTTGTCTGTCAACTTGTACGTTTCCTTCTTGCTGGAAGTTTGCTCTCACTCAGCCAGTCCTAAAGAAGGGTGACCACTCCCAACCCTCCAAACTATCGTCCAATTGTTTAACGTCCTGTATTTCAAAAGTTTTCGAGTCAATTCTCAATAGAAAAATTTTAAGGCATCTTTCCTATCACAACCTTCTTTCTGATCGTCAGTATGGGTTCCGTCAGGGACGCTCCACTGGCGATCTTCTCACCTACCTTTCAGACTCCTAGTCATCCTCCTTTTGGGACTTTGGCGAAAGCTTTGCCATTGCACTTGACATCTCAAAGGCTTTCGATCGAGTCTGGCATAAATCTTTAATTTCCAAACTGCCCTCCTACGGTTTCTATCCTTCGGTCTATGCCTTCATCGCTAGCTTCCTTTCTGGTCGTTCTATAGCCGCTGTTGTAGACGGCCATCGTTCTTCTCCTAGATCTATCGACAGTGGTGTTCCTCAGGGCTCTGTCCTATCACCAACTCTCTTCCTTTTATTCATCAATGATCTAAGCTGTACATCTAACCCTATCCACTCATACGCTGATGACTCCACCCTTCACCTTTCCATTCGGTTCCCAGAACGCCCATCTCAACAGTTACTTCAACAAACTAGGGATGAGGCTATGGCACACCTAATGTCTGGCTTGGCTCGTATCTCTGACACGGGTAAAAATAATATGGTTGTTTTTAATGCATCTAAGACTCAGTTCTTACACCTATCAACCTGACAAAATCTTCCACAGGTATACCCACTAATGTTTAATAATATTCAGCTTAATACGGCATCATAATTGAACATGCTTGGGGTTTCATTTACTTGGGACTTATCTTGGAAAGATCATATTACATCTCTTGTAAAATCTGCTTCCAAGAGATTGGGTGTGCTATGCCGACTCAATTCTTTCTTTACCCCTGCACAATTGTTGACTCTATACAAGGGTTTTATCCACCCCTGTGGGGAGTACAACTCTCATGTGTGGGGAGGGTCCCCACATACAGCTCTTCTCAATAGGGTGGAGTCAAAGGCTTTTCGTCTTATTAACTCTCCTCCTCTTACTGACTCCCTTCAACCTCTGTCTCTTCGCCGCACTATTGCATCTTTATCTCTTCTCTATCGCTACTTTAATGGTCACTGCTCCTCTGAACTGTCTGCTTGCATTCTTCCACCTCTACGACGGGCGCGTATCACCCGTTCGGCAGCAAACTCTCATCCATTTTCTGTCCAACTCTCTAATGCAAGAGTTAACCGTTAGTCCCAGTCTTTCATTTATGCAACAGGTCAGCTCTGGAACTGTCTCCCTCTGTCTGTATTTCCTGCTACCTATGATCTCCAATCTTTCAAACGCAGTGTGTCCAGGCATCTCAAAATGATCGGATCTTGAGTTTGGCTCTCTCTTGTATTTTGTTTTTCTCTTGGAGGGAACTGTTACTGCGGTCTCATGGCCTTTGGTTCCTTCTTCCTCGCATTAAAAAAAAAAAAAAATAATGGTGTGAAGTTGGGGGGAGGCAGGAGGTGTAGGGGTATGGATGTATCGGGCAGATGGGCGTGAGAGTCGGCCAGAGGGGGTGGTGGTTGTTCTGAGGGTGGGTGTGGGTGGGGAAGTGGGCGTGTGTGGTGGGCGGGGTTGGTTAGCACGGGCTGTTGCGTGTGTTGGGGGCGCGGTGGAGGGTGAGATAGTCGGAGTGGGCGTGCGTAGGTGTGGAGGGGAGAGGTCGGAGGTAGTGGGTTGTCCTGTGGGGGTGGTGGGGAGGGCGGGGCACGTAGGCTCAGGTGGAAAGGGTGAGGCTGCGGAGGGAAGGGGTGAGGGTGAGCGAGGGGAGATTGGTGTGGCAGGTGAGATGTCAGGTGAGGTGCAGGGGGTGGTGGCGGCTGGGGAGGCTGAGGTGGTAGGGGGGGTGGAGGGGGATGGCGAGGAGGAAACATAGCACTCGTATGTGGAAGTGACAGGCGGTGCAGGAGCAGGGGGAGGTTGGGGGTGTGGGGTCGGTAGCGGTGGTGAGGTGGCAGGAGAGGTGGCTTGGAGTGTAGGTGGCAAGGAGGGAGTGCGATCTTGCGGCGCCATCCCGGTGTTTGGTGGTGGTGTGGTTTGGGTGGTGGCAGGGTTCTGTGCTAGTTGTGTGGGGTGGGCAGTGGGTGCAAAGCCAGGGGATGGTGCGGATGTGGGGGTGATGGTGGACGGTGTGCGGTGCTGGAACCGTGGTTGCTTATTAGGGGCTGTGGAGTGCGGTGTGTCAGGTGGTGTGTGTCGTCGGAGGTGAGGAGAGGTGGGGTGAGGTGTGCGGGGAGAGGGAGCCAGTGGTGGTGGGGAGATGTGGCCCCGTGGGTTTGTCTGAATGTTCAGGGATGAGGCGGTGCAGGTGGTAGCATGGGGCTGAGCTCGTGAGAGAGTGATGGGTGGTAGGGTGCGGGGTGTGGTGGGCGGCGAGGAATCTGGTGAGGTTATTGGGGATGAGGTGGGGGTCTATAGGAATGGTGAGGTTGAAGGTGGGGTAGGGGAGGTGAGCGAGGAAAAAAAGGTGGATGAGGGTGAGAAGGAGGAGGGTGTGATAGGGAAGGCGAATGAATTGACCATGTGGGCGGGGAAAGCGAGTGGTGGTGAAGTGATGGTGGTGGGGTGTGCGGGGTGGTAGGTGGAAGGTAGTAGACAGAGGGAGGTGATTTTGGGAAGTAGGTTAGGGGAAGAGGAGGGAAGGGTCCTAGGAGGCCTGTGAAGAGGGAGGCAGGTTTTGTGTTGAGGGGGTATAGTGGTGTGTGCGGTGGGAAGGTTAGAAATAGGGGCAGGAATAGGGGAAGGTAGAACAGAAGAGATAGTGAGAGGAGAGGAAAAGGAAAGATAACGTTCCCTCCTGTCGTAGACTGGGGGAGATGTGAGGTGGCCCCCGCCATTACAGTGGGATGCGGGGGCAGTGGGGGGGCGCTTTTTGTGTTTCCTTTTTTGTATTTTCTTCCCCTGAGGCTTAGGGGAATTTGCGTATGGTGAGGAGGTTTGTAAGCGCCCTCGTGTCATTTGGCTGCGCTGGGCAGCTTCTAGCTGCTCACGGATGTCGTCGATTGGGCATCCATGGCAGCACGGAGAAAATTCCCACGGGTTGATGGTGATGAGTTCAATAGGGAATTGATTTCTTTCGCCGATGCGTTGAGGGGTGGCATGGACGGCTAGAAGGCGCCTCATTAAACTGAAATGTTTAGTCAGGTCTCCCGTCGGTTCGTGTATTATGAAATGTTCTTTAATAAAACCGGGGAGAATCCTGAGGAGTGTATGAAACGTGAGTTGATTCAGGGTTTCTTCATCTGCCTCCGGGTAGGCAGTGGTGACTCGGCGTCTTGCCCGAGTTAGGGTATCATTTAGATTCTAAGACTATCCAGTTGGGACAGTGCCACCACTTTCCCTAATGATGGGGTGATGGCCTGAACAACGAACTCTGTAAAGTTCTGCCAGGTGAGCTCCGGGACGATTTTCGGTGCTATGTTGGCCGCCGCTTTGCCGAATAGTGGGAGTGTGACTGCAATTTTCTGCTGGTCATTCTCAAAGCTAATATCCAGTAAGGGTTTAATTATCATCAGATATGTGTGTATATCGTACTGGTCAGGGTCAAACCCTGAATAATTGTACGTGCAGATTAGTTGCCATGTTGCCAAATATTTCTCACTACCTCTCTTCTATGCCCGGGTCAAGAACCACCGCTGGCCACCAGTGTAATACTAGGAGAAAAAGGCCCAACTCTTCGGTCCTAAAACACCTAACGTGTAGCGGGGTCCTCTTTCGTGACCGGAGCTTAGTGCAATGAAAGAGAGGCAGGACACAAAAACTCTAGCCAATAGCCTTTTACACGTGTATTCCCACAGTCAAACGCAGGACAAAATACAGATATTACAAACACGAATAGTGACACGGAAATAAAACCTTAATTAGGATATTAGTATCTCGCAGGATACTGACTTAACCACTACGGTTGCCAATACAGAAAGTCTAGTGAACAGGTGTACAGGGTAGACGGGCGCACGTGAGAGCGCGGGAGGGGGAGTTCACATGGCGAGGGGGATGGGAAGGACTCTTGACGAGCCGAAACAGAGTTTTAGTAATATTGGGAAAGGATACGTCTTTCTAATTTGTTCATAGTATCACTTGATAGAAAAAGGGTTTTGACATTTGATCTATCACTCTTTTATATTACGTTAGTTATGGAGAGGAGATGTTGTAGGGAGAGAGGGAATAGCGGGACACTGGATATTCACTGTATTTACGGTAATACAAATGGATGGATATAATTCTCACTTTCTATGGTTTTCTGACAGCAAGGGACATATGTATACTTTCACTACAGAGACTTCCTCAGGGGAAAAATTCTTATTGATTTCATCCGAGGGCGTCACTTATGAGTCAGAGTTCTCGGGATTCACTCACTGTTCTCATCCTTACTCACTCGTCCGTGATTTCCCTCGCCCTGATATTGGACATGCATTTAGTCATTGTATCACTGTAACCTGTTTTCTAGGGCAACGTCACACAATATAATTTCCTAGTCTTGGGGCAATATCATACTTGATATATATTCACTCGTGTCGTGTTGGCGGCGGGAAGACATGCCGGCGTCTATTTAGCCGGGCTAGGGGCACCGCCAGGGAAAGGGGTGCCGAGACGGCACGGGGCGGCTAGCAGGGACGTCTTCTCTCGTCCAGGGCTTCACCTGGGGAACAGGCCCATAGTCTCTGGGCTGGGATTAGGAGTGGGGCCCTCAGGGCTGGGGCCAAACGTGTCTACGAGTCTCTGGCTCCTGTTTCAGCCAAAGGTGGAGGTCCGTCGCCGTCTCTTGGGCGTGGAGAGGTTGCGCCTGGGAGTCCTGGATAGGGCCCGAGGAGGCTGAGGGCTGCGGTCCCCAAAATCAAGGGACGCCATCAGGTGGGGGCTGCGGCACCGTCTCGTGCTGGGGCCCGACAGGTGAGTCTCCTCTAGGGCCAGGTGTAAGGACCAGAGGCCAGGGGAGGCCGTTAGTCCTCGTGGGGTCCCTCTAGTGCTGGGGAGCCGGGCGTCTGTCTCACGCAGGGGTGATCTCGGCACATATGTCTGGCCGTAGGGCCCGGAAATAGGCCGTGGCTGTGTGGGGGAGTTAGCACACCTCTGGTCGTCTCTCCAGAGTCCGTGGGCTCGTGTCCTCTGCAGGAGGGGGGAGCGGCAATCAGCCGTCTCAGGGGCAGGACCTCCGGAGTTGCAATCGGCCGTCTCCTTCGGCAGGAGGATTGAGCGGCAATCGGCCGTCTCCTGGGGCAGAAGAGATGAGTGGCAATAGGCCGTCTCAGCAGAAACACCATCAGTGCAATACTTGGGCGACTGACGAAGGCGGGAGCGGTAATCGGCCGTCTCCAGAGGGGTGCTGACATAAACTGAAATATCAGTTCTACCCCAGTCTGATTTGGTAGTCCTGCTCCCCTAAGGTAGTGTCCTCCGTCTGCCATGGTGGTGGTGTGATGGCTGAGTGTGATAAGGGCGCACGGCCCGGGCTGGTTTATGCCGTTGTCGTACTGAGTCCCCTAGTGTGGGTGTTGCTACTCCATGGGGTCCTGGTAGGGGTGTCGGTGTGTTTCTGGGGGCACGACACTGTTTCTTTCTCTCTGTGTTTCTGGGGGCACTAAGCTGCTCTCCTGTGTTTCTGGGGGCACTACGCTGCTCTCCTGTGTTTCTCGGGGCACTATGTTGTTCTTCTCTCACATCATCTCCAGGGGCACTGATTTGCAAGCCAAGCATTTCACTACTCTCCCCTTGGAAAAAGTCACTTCCCCGTGGCTGGAGGTGGTATACGTGAGTGCCGTGGTTGGTGTATGCAGGCTGGAGATGCTTTAGTAGGGCTTGCCATGCGGTGGTGTGAAGGTTTTCCTCTTGTTCGGCGTCGCAGGTGAGGAAAAGCGTGGAGTCGGTGATGGTTGACCGGAGGAGGGTAAGCACATGGTATGGTCCTCTGAGCCGACGATTCCTGCCTGTGGCCGGCGCCCATATGGCTTGTCTGATCTTCATTTTGGTCGTTGTTGTTGCTGGTATGGTAGGGGGCTGTATGCTGGCTACTAACGGTCCGGGCCGGGTTTTGTGCCATGGTAATACAGCGTTGAGTCTCTGGGGAGTGTAGGTGGAGGGGTTTTGGGCTTGATGTATCATAACCTTATTACCTTAACCTGTCCTATCACTCTGGTACGGCCTGTGGACCCTGCAGGGAAACGTCGTCTGTGGCATTTTGGAGACGCGGACTGGGAGGCCCTCAGGCAGTACTTCTTTGATTTTCCCCGGAATGATTATTGCTTCCATGGCCGGGACCCACCTGAGTGTGCCTTGCGCATTACGGAGGTTATTCTCTCGGGCATGGAAGCATACATTCCTTTCTCATATCCTTTGACTAACGCAAGAAATCCTTGGTTTAATCACGCTTGTTCTAATGCTGTCCGCAACAAGGAGAGGGCCTACAAAAGGTACCGGAGCCAACCCACCCCTGAATCACATCATCTTTACGTTTGTGCCCGGAATCGTGCTAAGTCTGTTCTTCGCTCTACTAAAAATAATTTCATCCATACTAAATGCTCTCCACTCTCCAACTCGAATTCTTCCCGCTCCTTCTGGCACCTAGCCAAAAATCTTTCTAACGACTTTATCTCATCATCCTTCCCTCCTCTTTTCTACGCTGATGGTTCTGTAGCTATTTCTTCTACTGATAGAGCAGATCTCTTCGCACAGACTTTCTCCTCCAATTCCACTTTAGACGATTCCGGTACTGTTCCTCCATCACTTCCCCCCTCTGACTTCCTCATGGCTGACGTAAAAATTTCATCAGTTGATGTATTTTCTGCCATCACTGGCCTGAGTACTAACAAGGCATATGGGCCTGATGGGGTCCCTCCTGTTGTTCTCAAGAACTGTGCTTCTGTGCTTACACCCCGCTTATGCAAACTCTTTCGCCTTTGTCTGTCAACTTGTACGTTTCCTTCTTGCTGGAAGTTTGCTCTCATTCAGCCAGTTCCAAAGAAAGGTGACCACTCCCAACCCTCCAACTATCGTCCAACTGTTTAACGTCCTGTATTTCAAAAGTTTTCGAGTCAATTCTCAATAGAAAAATTTTAAGGCATCTTTCCTATCACAACCTTCTTTCTGATCGTCAGTATGGGTTATGTCAGGGACGCTCCACTGGCGATCTTGTCACATACCTTTCAGACTCCTAGTCATAATCCTTTCGGGACTTTGGCGAAAGCTTTGCCATTGCATTTGACATCTCAAAGGCTTTCGATCGAGTCTGGCATAAATCTTTAATTTCCAAACTGCCCTCCTACGGTTTCTATCCTTCGGTCTGTGCCTTCATCGCTAGCTTCCTTTCTGGTCGTTCTATAGCCGCTGTTGTAGACGGCCATCGTTCTTCTCGTAGATCTATCGACAGTGGTGTTCCTTAGGGCTCTGTCCTATCACCAACTCTCTTCCTTTTATTCATCAATGATCTAAGCTGTACATCTAACCCTATCCACTCATACGCTGATGACTCCACCCTTCACCTTTCCATTAGGTTCCCACAACGCCCATCTCAACAGTTACTTCAACAAACAAGGGATGAGGTTATGGCACACCTAATGTCTGACTTGGGTCGTATCTCTGACACGGGTAAAAATAATATGGTCGTTTTTAATGCATCTAAGACTCAGTTCTTACACCTATCAACCCGGACAAAATCTTCCACAGGTATACCCACTAATGTTTAATAACATGCAGCTTAATCTGGCATCATCCTTGAACATGCTTGGGGTTTCATTTACTCGGGACTTATCTTGGAAAGATCATATTACATCTCTTGTAAAATCTGCTTCCAAGAGATTGGGTGTGCTAAGCCGACTCCGTTCATTCTTTACCCCTGCACAATTGTTGACTCTATACAAGGGTTTTATCCACCCCTGTGTGGAGTACAACTCTCATGTGTGGGGAGGCTCCCCACATACAGCTCTTCTCAATAGGGTGGAGTCAAAGGCTTTTCGTCTCATTAACCTCCTCCTCTTACTGACTCCCTTCAACCTCTGTCTCTTCGCCGCACTATTGCATCTTTATCTCTTTTCTATCGCTACTTTAATGGTCACTGCTCCTCTGAACTGTCTGCTTGCATTCCTCCACCTCTACGACGGGCGCGTAGCACCCGTCCGGCAGCAAACTCTCATCCATTTTCTGTCCAACTCTCTAATGCAAGAATTAACCGTTAGTCCCAGTCTTTCATTTATGCAACAGGTCAGCTCTGGAACTGTCTCCCTCTGTCTGTATTTCCTGCTGCCTATGATCTCCAGTCTTTCAAACGCAGTGTGTCCAGGCATCTCAAAATGATCGGATCTTGAGTTTGGCTCTCTCTTGTATTTTGTTTTTCTCTTGGAGGGAACTGTTACTGCGGTCTCATGGCCTTTGGTTAATTCTTCCTCGAATTAAAAAAAAAAAAATAATGGTGTGAAGTTGGGGGGAGGCAGGAGGTGTAGGGGTATGGATGTATCGGGCAGATGGGCGTGAGAGTCGGCCAGAGGGGGTGGTGGTGGTTCTGAGGGTGGGTGTGGGTGGGGAAGTGGGCGTGTGGGGTGTGCGCGGTTGGTTAGCACAGGCTGTTGCGTGTGTTGGGGGCGCGGTGGAGGGTGAGATAGTCGGAGTGGGCGTGCGTAGGTGTGGAGGGGAGAGGTCGGAGGTAGTGGGTTGTCCTGTGGGGGTGGCGGGGTGGGCGGGGCACGTGGGCTCAGGTGGAAACTGTGAGGCTGCGGAGGGAAGGGGTGAGGGTGAGCTAGGGGAGATTGGTGTGGCAGGTGAGATGTCAGGTGAGGTGCAGGGGGTGGTGGCGGCTGGAGAGGCTGAGGTGTTAGGGGGGGTGGAGGGGGATTGCGAGGAGGAAACATAGCACTCGTATGTGGAAGTGACAGGCGGTGCAGGAACAGGGGGAGGTGGGGGGTGTGGGGTCGGTAGCGGTGGTGAGGTGGCAGGAGAGGTGGCTTGGAGTGTAGGTGGCAAGGAGGGAGTGCGATCTTGCTGCTCCATCATGGTGTTTGGTGGTGGGGTGGTTTGGGTGGTAGCAGGGTTCTGTGCTAGTTGTGTGGGGTGGGCAGTGGGTGCAAAGCCAGGGGATGGTGCGGCTGTGGGGGTGATGGTGGACGGTGTGCGGTGCTGGAAACGTGGTGGCTTGGCAGGGGCTGTGGAGTGGGGTGTGGCAGGTGGTGTGTGTCGTCGGAGGTGAGGAGAGGTGGGGTGAGGTGTGGGGGGAGAGGGAGCCAGTGGTGGTTGGGAGATGTGGCCCCGTGGGGTTGTTTGAATGTTCAGGGATGGGGCGGTGCAGGTGGTAGCAGGGGGCTGAGCTCGTGAGAGAGTGATGGGTTGTAGGGTGCGGGGTGTGGTGGGCGGCGAGGAATCTGGTGAGGTTATTGGGGATGAGGTTGGGGTCTATGGGGATGGTGAGGTTGATGGTGGGGTAGGGGAGGTGAGCGAGGAAAAAAAGGTGGATAAGGGTGAGAAGGAGGAGGGTGTGATAGGCAATTCGAATGATTTGACCATGTGGGCGGGGAAAGCGAGTGGTGGTGAAGTGATGGTGGTGGGGAGTGCGGGGTGGTAGGTGGAAGGCAGTAGACAGAGGGAGGTGGTTTTGGGAAGTAGGTGAGGGGAAGAGGAGGGAAGGGTCCTAGGAGGCCTGTGAAGAGGGAGGCAGGTTTTGTGTTGAGGGGGTATAGTGGTGTGTGGGGTGGGAAGGTTAGAAAAAGGGGTAGGAACAGGGGAAGGTAGAACAGAAGAGATAGTGAGAGGAGAGGAAAAGGAAAGATAACGTTCCCCCCTGTCGTAGACTGAGGGAGATGAGGTGGCCCCCGCATTAACGGTGGGATGCGGGGGCAGTGGGGGGGCGCTTTTTGTGTTTCCTTTTTTGTATTTTCTTCCCCTGAGGCTTAGGTTGATTTGCGTATGGTGGGGAGGTTTGTAAGCGCCCTCGTGTCATTTGGCTGCGCTGGGCAGCTTCTAGCTGCTCACGGATGTCGTCGATCGGGCATCCGAGGCAGCACGGAGAAAATTCCCACGGGTTGATGGTGATGAGGTGAATGGGGAATTGATTTATTTCGCCGATGCGTTGAGGGGTGGCATGGACGGCTAGGAGGCGCCTCATTAAACTGATATCTTTAGCCAGGTCTCCCGTCGGTTCGTGTATTATGAAATGTTCTTTAATAAAACCGGGGAGAATCCTGAGGAGTGTATGAAACGTGAGTTGTTTCCGGGTTTCTTCATCTGCCTCCGGGTAGGCAGTGGTGACTCGGCGTCTTGCCCGAGTTAGGGTATCATTTAGATTCCCATGAAATTTTAGACTATCCAGTTGGGACAGTGCCACCACTTTCCCTAATGATGGGGTGATGGCCTGAACAACGAACTCTGTAAAGTTCTGCCAGGTGAGCTCCGGGACGATTTTCGATGCTATGTTGGCCGCCGCTTTTCCGAATAGTGGGATTGTGACTGCAATTTTCTGCTGGTCATTCTCAAAGCCAATATCCAGTAAGGGTTTAATTATCGTCAGATATGTGTGTATATCATACTGGTCAGGGTCAAACCCTGAATAATTGTACGTGCGGATTAGTTACCATGTTGCCTAATATTTCTCACTACCTCTCTTCTACGCCCAGGTCAAGAACCACCGCTGGCCACCAGAGTAATGGTAGGAGAAAATGGCCCAACTCTTCGGTCCTAAAATACCTAACGTGTAGCAGGGTCCTCT
This sequence comes from Coenobita brevimanus, assembly GCF_032717465.1. Classification (NCBI taxonomy): domain Eukaryota; kingdom Metazoa; phylum Arthropoda; class Malacostraca; order Decapoda; family Coenobitidae; genus Coenobita; species Coenobita brevimanus. Next base: position 4,215,510 of record NC_136962.1, on the reverse strand, counting down.
TTCGTGACAGGAGCTTAGTGCAATGAAAGAGAGGCAGGACACAAAAACTCTAGCCAATAGCCTTTTACACGTGTATTCCCACAGTCAAACGCAGGACAAAATACAGATATTACAAACACGAATAGTGACACGGAAATAAAACCTTAATTAGGATATTAGTATCTCGCAGGATACTGACTTAACCACTACGGTTGCCAATACAGAAAGTCTAGTGAACAGGTGTACAGGGAAGACGGGCGCACGTGAGAGCGCAGGACGGGGAGTTCACATGGCGAGGGGGATGGGAAGGACTCTTGACGAGCCGTCTTTCTAATTTGCTCTTAGTATCACTTGATAGAAAAAATGTTTTGACATTTGATCTATCACTCGTTTATATTACGTTAGTTATGGAGAGGGGATGATGTAGGGAGAGAGGGAATAGCGGGACACTGGATATTCACTGTATTTACGGTAATACAAATGGACGGATATTATTCTCACTTTCTATGGTTTTCTGACAGCAAGGGACATATGTATACTTTCACTACAGAGACTTCCTCAGGGGAAGAATTCTTACTGATTTCTTCCGAGGGCGTTACTTACGAGTCAGAGTTCTCGGGATTCACTCACTGTTCTCATCCTTACTCACTCGTCCGTGATTTCCCTCGCCCTGATATTGGACATGCATTTAGTCATTGTATCACTGTAACCTGTTTTCTAGGGCAACGTCACACAATATAATTTCTTAGTCTTGGGGCAATACCATACTTGACATATATTCACTCGTGTCGTGTGGGCGGCGGGAAGACACGCCGGCGTCTATTTAGCCTGGCTGGGGGCACCGCCAGGGAAAGGCGTGCCAAGAGGGCACGGGACAGCTAGCAGGGGCGTCTTCTCTCGTCCAGGGCTTCACGTGGGGAACAGGCCCGTAGTCTCCGGGCTCGGATTAGGGGTGGGGCCCTCAGGGCTGGGGCCAAACGGGTCTACGAGTCTCTGGCTCCTGTTTCAGCCAAAGGTGGAGGTCCGTCGCCGTCTTTTGGGCGTGGAGAGGTTGCGCCTGGGAGTCCTGGATAGGGCCCGAGGAGGCTGAGGGCTGCGGTCCCCAAAATCAAGGTACGCCGTCAGGTGGGGGCTGCGGCACAGTCTCGTGGTGGGGCCCGTCAGGTGAGTCTCCTCTAGGGCCAAGAGTAAGGACCGGAGGCCAGGGGAGGCCGTTAGTCCTCGCGGGGTCCCTCTAGTGCTGGGAAGTCGGGCGTCTGTCTCATGCAGGGGCGATCTCGGTACCTCTGTCTGGCCGTAGGGCCCGGCAATAGGCCGTGGCTGTGTGAGGGAGTCAGCACACCTCTGGTCGTCTCTCCAGAGGCCGTGGGCTCGTGTCTTCTGCAGGAGGGGGGAGCGGCAATCAGCCGTCTCAGGGGCAGCACCTCCGGAGTTGCAATCGGCCGTCTCCTTCGGCAGGAGGAGTGAGCGGCAATCGGCCGTCTCAGGGGCAGCACCTCCGGAGCGGCAATCGGCCGTCTCCTGGGGCAGAAGAGATGAGTGGCAATAGGCCGTCTCGGCAGAAACACCTTCAGTGCAATGCTTGGCCGACTGACGAAGGCGGGAGCGGTAATCGGCCGCCTCCAGAAGGGTGCTGACGGGAACTGAAGTATCAGTTTCACCCCAGTCTGATTTGGCAGTCCTGCTCCCCTAAGGTAGTGTCCTCCGTCTGCCGTGGTGGCGGTTTGATGGCTGAGTGTGATATGGGCGCACGGCCCAGGCTGGTTTATGCCGTTTTCGTACTGGGTCCCCGAGTGTGGGTGTGGCTACTCCATGGGGTCCTGGTAGAGGTGTCGGTGTGTTGCTGGGGGCACTACACTGTTTCTTTCTCTCTGTGTTTCTGGGGGCACTATGCTGCTCTTCTGTGTTTCTGGTGGCACTATGTTGTTCTTCTCTCACATCATCTCCAGGGGCACTGATTTGCAAGCCACGCATTTCACCACTCTCTCCTTGGAAAAAGTCACTTCCCCGTGGCTGGAGGTGGTATACGTGAGTGCCGTGGGTGGTGTATGCAGGCTGGAGATTCTTTAGTAGGGCTTGCCATGCGGTGGTGCGAAAGTTTTCCTCTTGTTCGGCGTCGCAGGTGAGGAAAAGCGTGGAGTCGGTGAGGGTTGACCGGAGGAGGGTAAGCAGATGGTATGGTCCTCTGAGCCGACGATTCTTTCCTGTGGCCGGCGCCCATATGGCTTGTCTGATCTTCATTTTGGTCGTTGTTGTTGCTGGTGTGGTAGGGGGCTGTATGCTGGCTACTGACGGTCCGGGCCGGGTTTTGTGCCATGGTAATGCGGCGTTGAGTCTCTGGGGAGTGTAGGTGGAGGGGTTTTGGGCTTGATGTATCATAACCTTATTACCTTAACCTGTCCTATCACTCCGGTACGGCCTGTGGACCCTCCAGGGAAACGTCGTCTGTTTCATTTTGGAGACGCGGACTGGGAGGCCCTCAGGCAGTACTTCTTTGATTTTCCCCGGAATGATTATTGCTTCCATGGCCGGGACCCACCTGAGTGTGCCTTGCGCATTACGGAGGTTATTCTCTCGGGCATGGAAGCATACATTCCTTTCTCATATCCTTTGACTAACGCAAGAAAGCCTTGGTTTAATCACGTTTGTTCTAATGCTGTCCGCAACAAGGAGATGGCCTACAAAAGGTACCGGAGCCAACCCACCCCTGAATCACATCATCTTTACGTTTCTGCCCGGAATCGTGCTAAGTCTGTTCTTCGCCCTACTAAAAATAATTTCATCCATACTAAATGCTCTCAACTCTCCAACTCGAATTCTTCCCGCTCCTTCTGGCACCTTGCCAAAAATCTTTCTAACAACTTTACCTCATCATCCTTCCCTCCTCTTTTCTACTCTGATGGTTCTGTAGCTATTTCTTCTACTGATAAAGCAGATCTCTTCGCACAGACGCACAGACTTTCTCCTCCAATTCCACTTTAGACGATTCCGGTGCTGTTCCTCCATCACTTCCCCCCTCTGACTTCCTCATGGCTGACGTTAAAATTTCTTCAGTTGATGTATTTTCTGCCATCACTGGCCTCAGTACTAACAAGGCATATGGGCCTAATGGGGTCCCTCCTGTTGTTCTCAAGAACTGTTTCTGTGCTTACACCCTTCCTAGGCAAACTCTTTCGCCTTTGTCTGTCAACTTGTAGCTTTCCTTCTTGGTGGAAGTTTGCTCTCATTCAGCCAGTCCCAAAGAAGTGTGACCACTCCCTACCCTCCAACTATCGTCCAATTGTTTAACGTCCTGTATTTCAAAAGTTTTCGAGTCAACTCTCAATAGAAAAATTTTAAGGCATCTTTCCTATCACAACCTTCTTTCTGATCGTCAGTATGGGTTCCGTCAGGGACGCTGGACTGGCGATATTCTCATCTACCTTTCTGTTATGCTGAGTGTTTTTAGGCCGACTCCTCGTAATAAAGACACTAGCTACTGAGCGGGGTCCTCTTTCCGGACTGGAAGTAATGCACTAACAAGGGAATAGGACATAAATACTAGGCAGTCCACCTTTAACACATCTATCACCTTAATTACAACACCTTAACAATATTACATAAGATGGTATTATAAACAGAGGATACAGATATACAAAGTTACGTTAGTGTAATATGGGATATTCACACACTCCTTAACTATGCTTTATAATAGGTTAAGAGTCCGTAAGTGGATGGGATTCACTTGTATCAAAGTCCAAAAGGTCTTAGCGTGTCGGGGTAATAGAGATGTCTGGGCTTGATGAGCCGAGGAGGGATTATTACCTTAAATTAACAAGGGGGGTAGAGCACTAGAGTTCACTGTTTGGGCTCGGCGCGGCAACTCTCGCCCGCGCGTATACTGACAAGGGGGGAGACTACTCTAGATTGGACTTTGGGATAGCACTGGTCGGATGAACCCGGAACTTATAGTCTTTGCTAGGGGAAGGTATTTATGGACACTTTTTGGTGTAATCCCGCTGGTTCACTCTGTCACTGGATCACTACAGGAAAGGGAAAGTCACTATTCTTGCCTGAGTTTCTGGGGCGATATCACTTTGTCACTGTAAGGTGTAGGTCGTCACTCTGGTCACGGTGCAGGGAGACCCTCTTGCCTGGGGTCTCGACCTGTTGTAGGTCCTCCTCTGGTCACGGTGCAGGGAGACCCTCTTGCCTGGGGTCTCGACCTGTTATAGGCCCTCCTCTGGTCACTGTGAAGGGAGGCCTGTCTGTGTTGGCCCTAGGGACTGGGGCCAAACAGGTGTAGCAGTCGGGCCTGACGTCGTAGGGTCTGCGGCAGGGGGAGGTCGGCGTCGACGGGTTGCTGGGCTCACCTAGGTGTCCGAGGGCTGCGGAGGTCTGCTGGGGGACGCGCCGTCAGGTGTGGGCTGCGGCCTCGTCTCCTGCTGGTACCTGGGGAAGACAAGAATTTCCCGGGGGTGGGAGGTAGGTCCCGACTGGGACCGGGCCTCTGTTCTGGTGACACTTTAGGGGCAACTCCCCCGGGTGGTGTCCAGCTACTCCTGCAGGAGTTAGCTGACTCTATAGGACACACGGAGGCCGTGGTCTCTCTTGCACTTCTGGAGGGTAGCACAGAGGCGACTCTCTCTCTTGTCTTTACAATTGCCGTGGCACCAGGTTGATCGGTCCTGGGACCCACTTGTGGCTATGTGTGAGGGTCTCTTACCCTTAGAGTGGCTAGGGGCGTGAGCCCCGTACAATCCACTATTGGGCCTCCTGCCCTATTTGTTTTAGAGGGCTCTCCTCCCTCGTCAAAGGACCTCCTGTCCTGGTTGTGGCAGAGGGTATTACGCCCTCGTGGCTCACGGTGGCAGAGGATACAAGCCCCTCGTGGCTCACCAGGTTTGTTGCGGCAGAGGATGGTACTTCCCCGTGGCTCGCGGTGGCAGTAGGTGTAAACACCTCGTGGCTCACCTAGGGACCTCCTATCCCGTTGGGGTGAAGCTGTGGTCGTCACCACAAGACTACGAGGGACTGACGTATCAGTCCCACCCCACTGCTGTCGATGGTCAATCCGCCGTGTAAGTTGTTGTGGATCTAGGCTCATCTGGCGTTGGGGCAGTTGCTGGAAGATGGGGCACAGGTCAGTGGTGGTTGGATGACCCTCTTGTCCTGGGTCATTAACCTGTCCGTTATCTCCTCCTCGGGTGGTGGGATGGTGGTGGCCCGGTGGTGGTGTGGGGTGTGGCGGGGCGGAAGGTCCGGCCGCGGGCATTTTACCACCGTCGCTCGTGAAAAAGTCACGACCCCGTGACTGCAGGTGGTAGGTGATGGTGGTGAATGTTTTGTGGACCAGGGTGAGGTGTTGCACGAGGTTTGTCCAGTGGTTGGTCATGGTGTTTGGCTCTCTGTAGGGGTTGAAAGAGAGATGGATGGAGGATGGGCGGTTTGTTTGGCGTGCTGGGGTGTCCGTCGGATCCTGATGGGTGGGCAGTCGTGGAGGCGCCATAGCACGCTCTCAATTTTGCTTGTTGGTAGTTTCCACGATGCCTGAGATGGAGGTGTGGGGGTGTATGTAGATGGTGGGCGGAAGATGCGTTGTGATCTGATGGTCGTGGTGGTGAGGGTGGGCGTCGGCGGTAATGTTGTTTGGGCACGTGGGGAGTTGGTGGGTGATGTGTTGCGTGGGGCGGTGCGTGGTGGGGTGCGGGTGGGGTGTGGTGGGAGTTGTGGTGGTACGGTGGTGGTGGTTGTTTCCGCGGCGGTAGTGGTGGGAGTTGGTGATGAGTGGTGTGGTGCGGTGTTGGTGGTGGGCGTAGCAGGCGGTGATTGGGAGTGGTGGGTTGGAGGAGGTGTGGTAGCCGGAGGAGATGCAGGCGGAGGTGAGGCTGAGGGGGAGGATGGTGTGATAGGGAAGGCGAATGAGTTGGCTGTGTTGGCGGGGAAAATGAGTGGCGGGGAAATGATGGTGGTGGGTGGTGCGGGGTGGTAGGTGGGAGGGAGTAGACATGAGGAGGGGGTTTTGGGAAGTAGGTTAGGGGAAGATGAGGTAAAGGTTCTAGGAGGTTTGTGAAGGGTGAGGCAGGCTTTGTGTTGGGGAGGAATAGGCAGGGGGGAGGCGGTGGTAGTGGAGAAAGTAGTGTGTGAGGTGGGAAGGTTAGGAATAGGGGTAGGAATAGGGGAGGGCAAAATAGAAGAGGCAGTGAGAGGAGAGGAAAAGGAAAGATGATGTTTTTCCCTGTCATAGACTGGGAGAGATGTGAGGTGGCCCCCGTCATTACGGCGGGACACGGGGGCAGTGAAGGGGCGCCTTCTGTGCTTTCCTCGTCCCGCTTTCCTGCTGTGAGGCTCGGGGCGATCGGCGCATGGTGGGGAGGCCTGTAGGCGCTCTTGTGTTGCTGTGCTGTGCCTGGCAGCTTTTAGCTGTTCACGAATGTCGTGGATTGGGCACTCCGGGCAGCAAGGAGAAAATTCCCACGGATTTACAGGGATGAGGTCCGTGGGGAATTGTGTGATGTCGCCGATGCGTTTGGGGGAGGAGTGGACGGCTAGAAGGCGCCTTATATGGTTGATTTCTTTATCCAGGTCTCCCGTCGGTTCATGTATTGTGAAGTGGTCTTTAATGAAACTGGGGAGGATCCTGAGGAGTTTGTGGAATATGAGTTGTTCCCGGGTCTTTGCGTCTGTGCCCGGGTATGCAGCGGTGACGAGCCGCCTAGCCTGGATGAAGGTGTCATCGAGGCTTCCGTCGTATGTGAGGGCGTCTAGTTGCGATAAGGCTACAACTGTGCCTAGAGATGGCGTCACTGCCTGTTTCACAATTTGTGTGAACTGGTCCCATGACAGTTCTGGGACTACTTTTGGTATGACATTGGTGATAATTTTCCCCAGATTCGATAGTGTGACTGCAATTTTCTCCTTATCTGAGTCAAACCCTATGTCTAAAAGGGGTTTGATCATGTCCAAATAAACATCCATGTCACATTGGTTCGGGTTGAATTTTGTTAATTGGGCCGACTCCTCGTACTAAAGACACTAGCTACTGAGCGGGGTCCTCTTTCCGGACCGGAAGTAATGCACTAACAAGGGAACAGGACATAAAAACTAGGCAGTCCACCTTTAACACATCTATCACCTTAATTACAACACCTTAACAATATTACATAGGATGGTATTATAAACAGAGGATACAGATATACAAAGTTACGTTAGTGTAATATGGGATATTCACACACTCCTTAATTATGCTTTATAATAGGTTAAGAGTCCGTAAGTGGATGGGATTCACTTGTATCAAAGTCCAAAAGGTCTTAGCGTGTCGGGGCAATAGAGATGTCTGGGCTTGATGAGCCGAGGAGGGATTATTACTATAAATTAACAAGGAGGGTAGAGCACTAGAGTTCACTGTTTGGGCTCGGCGCGGCAACTCTCGCCCGCGCGTACACTGACAAGGGGGGAGACTACTCTAGATTGGACTTTGGGATAGCACTGGTCGGATGAACCCGGAACTTATAGTCTTTGCTAGGAGAAGGTATTTACAGACACTTTTTGGTGTAATCCCGCTGGTTCACTCTGTCACTGGATCACTACAAGAAAGGGAAAGTCACTATTCTTGCCTGAGTTTCTGGGGCGATATCACTTTGTCACTGTAACGTGTAGGTCCTCACTCTGGTCACGGTGCAGGGAGACCCTCTTGCCTGGGGTCTCGACCTGTTGTAGACCCTCCTCTGGCCACGGTGCAGGGAGACCCTCTTGCCTGGGGTCTCGACCTGTTGTAGGTCCTCCTATGGTCACGGTGCAGGGAGACCCTCTTGCCTGGGGTCTTGACCTGTTATAGGCCCTCCTCTGGTCACTGTGAAGGGAGGCCTGTCTGTGTTGGCCCTAGGGACTGGGGCCAAACAGGTGTAGCAGACGGGCCTGACGTCGTAGGGTGTGCGGTAGGGGGAGGTCGGCGTCGACGGGTTGCTGGGCTCGCCTAGGGGTCCGAGGGCTGCGGAGGTCTGCTGGGGGACGCGCCGTCAGGTGTGGGCTGCGGCCTCGTCTCCTGCTGGTACCTGGGGAAGACAAGAATTTCCCGGGGGTGGGAGGTAGGTCCCGACTGGGACCAGGCCTCTGTTCAGGTGACACTTAAGGGGCAACTACCCTGGGTGGTGTCCAGCTACTCCTGCAGGAGTTAGCTGACTCTAGAGGACACACGGAGGCTGTGGTCTCTCTTGCACTTCTGGAGGGTAGCACAGAGGCGACTCTCTCTCTTGTCTTTACAATTGCCGTGGCACCAGGTTGATCGGTCCTGGGACCCACTTGTGGCTATGTGTGAGGGTCTCTTACCCTTAGAGTGGCTAGGGGCGTGAGCCCCGTACAATCCACTATTGGGCCTCCTGCCCTATTTGTTATAGAGGGCTCTCCTCCCTCGTCAAAGGACCTCCTGTCCTGGTTGTGGCAGAGGGTATTACGCCCTCGTGGCTCACGGTGGCAGAGGATACAAGCCCCTCGTGGCTCACCAGGTTTGTTGCGGCAGAGGATGGTACTTCCCCGTGGCTTGCGGTGGCAGTAGGTGTAAACACCTCGTGGCTCACCTAGGGACCTCCTATCCCTTTGGGGTGAAGCTGTGGTCGTCACCACAAGACTACGAGGGACTGACGTATCAGTCCCACCCCACTGCTGTCGATGGTCAATCCGCCGTGTAAGTTGTTGCGGATCTAGGCTCACCTGGCGTTGGGGCAGTTGCAGGAAGAAGGGGCACAGGTCAGTGGTGGTTGGATGACCCTCTTGTCCTGGGTCATTAACCTGTCCGTTATCTCCTCCTCGGGTGGTGGGGTGGTGGTGGCCCGGTGGTGGTGTGGGGGGTGGCGGGGCGGAAGGTCCGGCCGCGGGCATTTTACTTTCAGACTCCTAGTCATCCTCCTTTCGGGACTTTGGCGAAAGCTTTGCCATTGCACTTGACATCTCAAAGGCTTTCGATCGAGTCTGGCATAAATCTTTAATTTTCAAACTGCCCTCCTATGGTTTCTATCCTTCGGTCTGTGCCTTCATCGCTAGCTTCCTTTCTGGTCGTTCTATAGCCGCTGTTGTAGACGGCCATCGTTCTTCTCCTACATCTATAGACAGTGGTGTTCCTCAGGGCTCTGTCCTATCACCAACTCTCTTCCTTTTATTCATCAATGATCGACGCTGTACATCTAACCCTATCCACTCATACGCTGATGACTCCACCCTTCACCTTTCCATTCGGTTCCCACAACGCCCATCTCAACAGTTACTTCAACAAACAAGGGATGAGGCTAAGGCACACCTAATGTCTGACTTGGGTCGTATCTCTGACACGGGTAAAAATAATATGGTTGTTTTTAATGCATCTAAGACTCAGTTCTTACACCTATCAACCCGACAAAATCTTCCACAGGTATACCCACTAATGTTTAATAATATTCAGCTTAATCCGGCATCATCCTTGAACATGCTTGGGGTTTCATTTACTCGGGACTTATCTTGGAAGGATCATATTACATCTCTTGTAAAATCTGCTTCCAAGAGATTGGGTGTGCTAAGCCGACTCCGTTCTTTCTTTACCCCTGCACAATTGTTGACTCTATACAAGGGTTTTATCCACCCCTGTGTGGAGTACAACTCTCATGTGTGGGGAGGCTCCCCACATACAGCTCTTCTCAATAGGGTGGAGTCAAAGGCTTTTCGTCTCATTAACTCTCCTCCTCTTACTGACTCCCTTCATCCTCTGTCTCTTCGCCGCACTATTGCATCTTTATCTCTTCTCTATCGCTACTTTAATGGTCACTGCTCCTCTGAACTGTCTGCTTGCATTCCTCCACCTCTACGATGGGCGCGTAGCACCCGTCCGGCAGAAAACTCTCATCCATTTTCTGTCCAACTCTCTAATGCAAGAGTTAACCGTTAGTCCCAGTCTTTCATTTATGCAACAGGTCAGCTCTGGAACTGTCTCCCTCTGTCTGTATATCCTGCTGCCTATGATCTCCAGTCTTTCAAAAGCAGTGTGTCCAGGCATCTCAAAATGATCGGATCTTGAGTTTGGCTCTCTCTTGTATTTTTTTTTTCTCTTGGAGGGAACTGTTACTGCGGTCTCATGGCCTTTGGTTCCTTCTTCCTCGCATTTAAAAAAAAAAAATAATGGTGTGAAGTTGGGAGGAGGCAGGAGGTGAAGGGGTATGGATGTATCGGGCAGATGGGCGTGAGATTCGGCCAGAGGGGGTGGTGGTGGTTCTGAGGGTGGGTGTGGGTGGGGAAGTGGGCGTGTGGGGTGGGCGGGGTTGGTTAGCACGGGCTGTTGCGTGTGTTGGGGGCGCGGTGGAGGGTGAGATAGTCGGAGTGGGCGAGCGTAGGTGTGGAGGGGAGAGGTCAGAGGTAGTGGGTTGTCCTGTGGGGGTGGCGGGGTGGGTGGGGCACGTGGGCTCAGGTGGAAAGGGTGAGGCTGCGGAGGGAAGGGGTGAGGGTGAGCGAGGGGAGATTGGTGTGGCAGGTGAGATGACAGGTGAGGTGCAGGGGGTGGTGGTGGCTGGGGAGGCAGAGGTGGTAGGGGGGGTTGAGGGGGATGGCGAGGAGGAAACATAGCATTCGCATGTGGAAGTGACAGGCGGTGCAGGAGCAGGGGGGGGTTGGGGGTGTGGAGTCGGTAGCAGTGGTGAGGTGGCAGGAGTGGTGGCTTGGAGTGTAGGTGGCAAGGAGGGAGTGCGATCTTGCGGCGCCATCCCGGTGTTTGGTGGTGGTGTGATTTGGGTGGTGGCAGGGTTCTGTGCTTGTTGTGTGGGGTGGGCAGTGGGTGCAAAGCCAGGGGATGGTGCGGCTGTGGGGGTGATGGTGGACGGTGTGCGGTGCTGGAACCATGGTGGCTTGGTAGGGGCTGTGGAGTGGGGTGTGGCAGGTGGTGTGTGTCGTAGTAGGTGAGGAAAGGTGGGGTGAGGTGTAGGGGGAGAGGGAGGCAGTGGTGGTGGGGAGATGTGGAACCGTGGGGTTGTCTGAATGTTCAAGGATGGGGCAGTGCAGGTGGTAGCAGGGGGCTGAGCTCGTGAGAGAGTGATGGGTGGTAGGGTGCGGGGTGTGGTGGGCGGCGAGGCATCTGGTGAGGTTATTGGGGGTGAGGTGGGGGTCCATGGGGATGGTGAGGTTAAAGGTGGGGTAGGGGAGGTGAGCGAGGAAAAAATGTGGATGAGGGTGAGAAGGAGGAGGGTGTGATAGGGAAGGCGAATGAGTTGACCATGTGGGCGGGGAAAGCGAGTGGTGGTGAAGTGACGGTGGTGGGGTGTGCGGGGTGGTAGGTGGAAGGCAGTAGATAGAGGGAGGTGGTTTTGGGAAGTAGGTTAGGGGAAGATGAGGGAAGGGTCCTAGGAGGCTTGTGAAGAGGGAGGCAGGTTTTGTGTTGAGGGGATATAGTGGTGTGTGGGGTGGGAAGGTTAGAAATAGGGGCAGGAATAGGGGAAGGTAGAACAGAAGAGATAGTGAGAGGAGAGGAAAAGGAAAGATAACGTTCCCCCCTGTCGTAGACTGGGGGAGATGTGAGGTGACCCCCGCCATTACGGTGGGATGCGGGGGCAGTGGGGGGGCGCTTTTTGTGTTTCCTTTTTTGTATTTTCTTCCCCTGAGGCTTAGGGGAATTTGCATATGGTGGGGAGGTTTGTAAGCGCCCTCGTGTCATTTGGCTGCGCTGGGCAGCTTGTAGCTGCTCACGGATGTCGTCGATCGGGCATGCGTGGCAGCACGGAGAAAATTAACACGGGCTGATGGTGATGAGGTCAATGGGGAATTGATTGATTTCACCGATGAGTTGAGGGGTGGCATGGACGGCTAGAAGGCGCCTCATTAAACTGATATCTTTAGCCAAGTCTCCCGTTCGTTCGTGTATTATTAAATGTTCTTTAATAAAATCGGGGAGAATCCTGAGCAGTGTATGAAACGTGAGTTTTTTCCGGGTTTCTTCATCTGCCTCCGGGTAGGCAGTGGTGACTCGGCGTCTTGCCCGAGTTAGGGTATCATTAAGATTCCCATGAAATTTTAGACTATCCAGTTGGGATAGTGCCACCACTTTCCCTAATGATGGGGTGATGGCCTGAACAACGAACTCTGTAAAGTTCTGCCAGGTGAGCTCCGGAACGATTTTCGGTGCTATGTTGGCCGCCGCTCTGCTGAATAGTGGGAGTGTGACTGCAATTTTCTGCTGGTCATTCTCAAAGCCAATATCCAGTAAGGGTTTAACTATCGTCAGATATGTGTGTATATAGTACTGGTCAGGGTCAAACCTGAATAATTGTATGTGCGGATTAGTTGCCATGTTGCCAAATATTTCTCACTACCTCTCTTCTACGCCTGGGTCAAGAACCACCGCTGGCCACCAGTGTAATGCTAGGAGAAAAAGGCCCAACTCTTCGATCCTAAAACACCTAACGTGTAGCGCGGTCCTCTTTCGTGACCGGAGCTTAGTGCAATGAAAGAAAGGCAGGAAACAAAATCTCTAGCCAATAGCCTTTTACACGTGTATTCCCACAGTCAAACACAGGACAAAATACAGATATTACAAACACGAATAGTGACACGGAAATAAAACCTGACTTAGGATATTAGTATCTCCAAGGATACTGACTTAACCACTACGGTTGCCAATACAGAAAGACTAGTGAACAGGTCTACAGGGAAGACCGGCGCACGTGAGAGCGCGGGAGGGGGAGTTCACATGGCGGGGGGGATGGGAAGGACTCTTGACGAGCCGGAACAGAGTTATAGTAATATTGAGAAAGGATACGTCTTTCTAATTTACTCTTAGTATCACTTGATAGAAAAAGGGTTTTGACATTTGATCTATCAATCGTTTATATTACGTTAGTTATGGGGAGGGGATGATGTAGGGAGAGAGGGAATAGCGGGACACTGGATAATCACTGTATTTACGGTAATACAAATGGACGGATATTATTCTCACTTTCTATGGTTTTCTGACAGCAAGAGACATATGTATACTTTCACTACATAGACTTCCTCAGGGGAAGAATTCTTACTGATTTCTTTCGAGGGCGTCACTTATGGTCAGAGTTCTCGGGATTCACTCACTGTTCTCATCCTTACTCACTCGTCCGTAATTTCCCTCGCCCTGCTATTGGACATGCATTTAGTCATTGTATCACTGTAACCTGTTTTCTAGGGCAAGGTCACACAATATAATTTCCTAGTCTCGGGGCAATACCATACTTGACATATATTCACTCGTGTCGTGTGGGCGGCGGGAAGACACGTCGGCGTCTATTTAGCCGGGCTAGGGGCACCGCCAGGGAAAGGCGTGCCGAGAGGGCACGGGAGGGCTCGCAGGGGCGTCTTCTCTCGTCCAGGGCTTCACGTGGGGCACAGGCCCGTAGTCTCCGGGATGGGATTAGGGGTGGGGCCCTCAGGGCTGGGGCCAAACGTGTCTACGAGTCTGTGGCTCCTGTTTCAGCCAGAGGTGGAGGTCCGTCGCCGTCTCCTGGGCATGGAGAGGTTGCGCCTGGGAGTCCTGGATAGGGCCCGAGGAGGCTGAGGGCTGCAATCCCAAAAATCAAGGGACGCCGTCAGGTGGGGGCTGCGGCACCGTCTCGTGCTGGTGCCCGACAGGTGAGTCTCCTCTAGGGCCAAGCGCAAGGACCGGAGGCTATGGGAGGCCGTTAGTCCTCGCGAGGTTCCTCTAGCGCTGGGGAGCCGGGCGTCTGTCTCACGCAGGGGCGATCTCGGCACCTCTGTCTGGCCGTAAGGCACGGCAATAGGCCGTGGCTGTGTGGGGGAGTCAGCACACCTCTGGTCGTCTCTCCAGAGGCCGTGGGATCGTCTCTTCTACAGGAGGGGGGAGCGGCAATCAGCCGTCTCAGGGACAGCACCTCCGGAGTTGCAATCGGCCGTCTCCTTCGGCAGGAGGAGTGAATGGCAATCGGCCGTCTCAGGGGCAACATCTCCGGAGCGGCAATCGGCCGTCTCAGGGGCAGCACCTCCAGAGCGGCAATCGGTTGTCTCAGGGGCAGCACCTCCGGAGCGGCAATCGGCTGTCTCCTGGGGCAGAAGAGATGAGTGGCAATAGGCCGCCCCGGCAGAAACACCTTCAGTGTAATGCTTGGCCGACTGACGAAGGCGGGAGCTGTAATCGGCCGTCTCCAGAGGGGTGCTGACGGAAACTGAAATATCAGTTCCTCCCCAGTCTGATTTGGCAGTCCTGCTCCCCGAAGGTAGTGTCCTCCGTGTGCCCTGGTGGCGGTGTGATGGCTGAGTGTGATAAGGGCGCACGGCCCTGGCTGGTTTATGCCGTTGTCGTACTGGGTCCCCTAGTGTGGGTGTGGCTCCTCGATGGGGTCCTTGTAGGGGTGTCGGTGTGTTTCTGGGGGCACAACACTGTTTCTTTCTCTCTGTGTTTCTGGGGGCACTACGCTGCTCTTCTGTGTTTCTGGGGGCACTATGTTGTTCTTCTCTCACATCGTCTCCAGGGGCACTGATTTGCAAGCCACGCATTTCACCACTCTCCCCTTGGAAAAAGTCACTTCCCCGTGGCTGGAGGTGGTATACGTGAGTGCCGTGGGTGGTGTATGCAGGCTGGAGATGCTTTAGTAGGGCTTGCCATGCGGTGGTGTGAAAGTTTTCCTCTTGTTCGGCGTCGCAGGTGAGGAAAAAGGTGGAGTCGGTGAGGGTTGACCGGAGGAGGGTAAGCAGGTGGTATGGTCCTCTGAGCCGACGATTCTTACCTGTGGCCGGCGCCCATATGGCTCGTCTGATCTTCATTTTGGTCGGTGTTGTTGCTGGCGTGGTAGGGGGCTGTAGACTGGCTACTGACGGTTCGGGCCGGGTTTTGTGCCATGGTAATGTGGCATTGAGTCTCTGGGGAGTGTAGGTGGAGGGGATTTGGGCTTGATGTATCATAACCTTATTACCTTAACCTGTCCTATCACTCCGGTACGGCCTGTGGACCCTCCAAAGAAACGTCGTCTGTTGCATTTCGGAGACGCGGACTGGGAGGCCCTCAGGCAGTACTTCTTTGATTTTCCCTGGAATGATTATTGCTTCCATGACCGGGACCCACCTGAGTGTGCCTTGCGCATTACGGAGGTTATTCTCTTGGGCATGGAAGCATACATTTCTTTCTCATATCCTTTGACTAACGCAAGAAAGCCTTGGTTTAATCACACTTGATCAAATGCTGTCCGCAACAAGGAGATGGCCTACAAAAGGTACCGGAGCCAACCCACCCCTGAATCACATCATCTTTACGTTTCTGCCTGGAATCGTGCTAAGTCTGTTTTTCGCTCTACTAAAAATAATTTCATCCATACTAAATGCTCTCAACTCTCCAACTCGAATTCTTCCAGCTCCTTCTGGCACCTTGCCAAAAATCTTTCTAACAACTTTACCTCATCATCCTTCCCTCCTCTTTTCTACTATGATGGTTTTGAAGCATTTCTTCTACTGATAAAGCAGATCTCTTCGCACAGACTTTCTCCTCTAATTCCACTTTAGTCGATTCCGGTGCTGTTCCTCCATCACTTCTCCCCTCTGACTTCCTCATGGCTGAGGTAAAAATTTCTTCAGTTGATGTATTTTCTGCCATCACTGGCTTCAGTACTAACAAGGCATGTGGGCCTGATTGGGTCCCTCCTGTTGTTCTCAAGAACTGTGCTTCCGTACTTACGCCTTGCCTAGGCAAACTCTTTCGCCTTTTTCTGTCAACTTGTACCTTTCCTTCTTGCTAGAAGTTGGCTCTCATTCAGCCAGTCTCAAAGAAGGGTGACCAATTCCACCCCTCCTACTATCGTCCAATTGTTTAACGTCCTGTATTTCAAAAGTTTTCGAGTCAATTCTCAATAGAAAAATTTTAAGGCATCTTTCCTATCACAACCTTCTTTCCGATCGTCAGTATGGGTTCCGTCAGGGACGCTCCACTGTCGATCTTCTCACCAACCTTTCAGACTCCTAGTCATCCTCCTTTCGGGACTTTGGCGAAAGCTTTGCCATTGCACTTGACATCTCAAAGGCATTCGATCGAGTCTGGCATAAATCTTTAATTCCTAAACTGCCCTCCTACGGTTTCTATCCTTCGGTCTGTGCCTTCATCGCTAGCTTCCTTTCTGGTCGTTCTATAGCCGCTGTTGTAGACGGCCATCGTTCTTCTCCTAGATCTATCGATAGTGGTGTTCCTCAGGGCTCTGTCCTATCACCAACTCTCTTCTTTTTATTCATCAATGATCTTAGCTGTACATATAACCCTATCCACTCATACACTGATGACTCCACCCTTCACCTTTCCATTCGGTTCCCACAACACACATCTGAACAGTTACTTCTCTGACACGGGTAAAAATAATATGGTTGTTTTTAATGCATCTAAGACTCAGTTCTTACACCAATCAACCCGACAAAATCTTCCACAGGTATACCCACTAATGTTTAATAATATTCAGCTTAATCCTGCATCATCCTTGAACATGCTTGGGGTTTCATTTACTCGGGACTTATCTTGGAAAGATCATATTACATCTCTTGTAAAATCTGCTTCCAAGAGATTGGGTGTGCTAAGCCGACTCCGTTCTTTCTTTACCCCTGCACAATTGTTGACTCTATATAAGGGTTTTTCCACCCCTGTGTGGAGTACAACTCTCATGTGTGGGGAGGCTTCCCACATACAGCTCTTCTCATTAAGGTGGAGTCAAAGGCTTTTCGTCTCATTAACTCTCCTCCTCTTACTGACTCCCTTCAACTTCTGTCTCTTCGCCGCACTATTGCATCTTTATCTCTTCTCTATCGCTACTTTAATGGTCACTGCTCCTCTGAACTGTCTGCTTGCATTCCTCCACCTCTACGACGGGCGCGTAGCACCCGTCCGGCAGCAAACTCTCATCCATTTTCTGTCCAACTCTCTAATGCAAGAGTTAACTGTTAGTCCCAGTCTTTCATTTATGCAACAGGTCAGCTCTGGAACTGTCTCCCTCTATCTTTATTTCCTGCTGCCTATGATCTCCAGTATTTCAAACGCAGTGCGTCAAGGCATCTCAAAATGTTTGGATTTTGAGTTTGGCTCTCTCTTGTATATTGTTTTTCTCTTGGAGGGAACTGTTACTGCGGTCTCATGGCTTTTGGTTCCTTCTTCCTTGCATAAAAAAAAAAATAATAATGGTGTGAAGTTGGGGGGAGGCAGGAGGTGTAGGGGTATGGATGTATCGGGCAGCTGGGAGTGAGAGTCGGCCAGAGGGGGTGGTGGTGGTTCTGAGGGTAGGTGTGGGTGGGGAAGTGGGCATGTGGGGTGGGCGGGGTTGGTTAGCACGGGCTGTTGCGTGTGTTGGGGGCGCGGTGGAGGGTGAGATAGTCGGAGTGGGCGTGCGTAGGTGTGGAGGGGAGAGGTCGGAGGTAGTGGGTTGTCCTGTGAGGGTGGCGGGGTGGGCGGGGCACGAGGGCTCAGGTGGAAAGAGTGAGGCTGCGGAGGGAAAGGGTGAGGGTGAGCTAGGGGAGATTGATGTGGCAGGTGAGATGTCAGGTGAGGTGCAGGGGGTGGTAGCGGCTGGGGAGGCTGAGGTGTTAGGGGGGGTGGAGGGGGATTGCGAGGAGGAAACATAGCACTCATATGTGGAAGTGACAGGCGGTGCAGGAGCAAGGGTAGGTTGGGGGTGTGGGGTCGGTCGCGGTGGTGAGGTGGCAGGAGAGATGGCTTGGAGTGTAGGTGGCAAGGAGGGAGTGCGATATTGCGGCGCCATCCCGGTGTTTGGTGGTGGGATGGTTTGGGTGGTGGCAGCGTTCCGTGCCAGTTGTGTGGGGTGGGCAGTGGGTGCAAAGCCAGGGGATGGTGCGGCTGTGGGGGTGATGGCGGACGGTGTGTGGTGCTGGAACCGTGGTGGCTTGTCAGGGGCTGTGGAGTGGTGTGTGGCAGGTGGTGTGTGTCGTCGTAGGTGAGGAAAGGTGGGGTGAGGTGTTGGGGGAGAGGGAGGCAGTGGTGGTGGGGAGATGTGGCCCCGTAGGGTTGTCTGAATGTTCAGCAATGGGGCGTTGCAGGTCGTAGAAGGGGGCTGAGCTCGTGAGAGAGTGATGGGTGGTAGGGTGCGGGGTGTGGTTGGCGGCGAGGCAGCTGGTGAGGTTATTGGGGATGAGGTGGGGGTCCATGGGGATGGTGAGGTTGAAGGTGGGGTAGGGGAGGTGAGCGAGGAAAAAAAGGTGGATGAGGGTGAGAAGGAGGAGGGTGTGATGGGGAAGGCGAATGAGGTGACCATGGGGGCGGGGAAAGCGAGTGTTGGTGAAGTGATGGTGGTGGGGTGTGTGGGGTGGTAGGTGGAAGGCAGTAGACAGAGGGAGGTGGTTTTGGGAAGTAGGTTAGGGGAAGATGAGGGAAGGGTCCTAGGAGGCCTGTGAAGAGGGAGGCAGGTTTTGTGTTGAGGGGGTATAGTAGTGTGTGGTGTGGGAAGGTTAGAAATAGGGGCAGGAATAGGGGAAGGTAGAACAGAAGAGATAGTGAGAGGGGAGGAAAAGGAATTATAACGTTCCCTCTTGTCGTAGACTAGGGGAGACGTGAGGTGGCCCCCACCATTACGGTGGGATGCGGGGGCAGTGGGGGGGAGCTTTTTGTGTTTCCTTTTTTGTATTTTCTTCCCCTGATGCTTAGGGAAATTTGCGTATCTTGGGGAGGTTTGTAAGCGCCCTCGTGTCATTTGGCTGCGCTGGGCAGCTTCTAGCTGCTCACGGATGTCGTCGATCGGGCATCCGTGGCAGCACGGAGAAAATTCCCACGGGTTGATGGTGATGAGGTCAATGGGGAATTGATTTATTTCGCCGATGCGTTGAGGGGTGGCATGGACGGCTAGAAGGCGCCTCATTAAACTGATATCTTTATCCAGGTCTCCCGTCCGTTCGTGTATTATGAAATGTTCTTTAATAAAACCGGGGAGAATCCTGAGGAGTGTATGAAACGGGAGTTGTTTCCGGGTTTCTTCGTCTGCCTCCGGGTAGACAGTGGTGACTCGGCGTCTTGCCAGAGTTAGGGTATCATTTAGATTCCCATGAAATTTTAGACTTTCCAGTTGGGACAGTGCCACCACTTTCCCTAATGATGGGGTGATGGCCTGAAGAACGAACTCTGTAAAGTTCTGCCAGGTGAGCTCCGGGACGATTTTCGGTGCTATGTTGGCCGCCGCTTTGCCGAATAGTGGAAGTGTGACTGCAATTTTCTGCTGTTCATTCTCAAAGCCAATATCCAGTAAGGGTTTAATTATCGTCAGAATTGTGTGTATATCGTACTGGTCAGGGTCAAACCTGGATAACTGTACGTGGGGTGTAGTTGCCATGTTGCCAAATATTTCTCACTCCCTCTCTTCTACGCCCGGGTCAAGAACCACCGCTGGCCACCAGTGTAATGCTAGGAGAAAATGGCCCAACTCTTCGGTCATAAAACACCTAACGTGTAGCGGGGTCCTCTTTCGTGACCAGAGTTTAGTGCAATGAAAGAGAGGCAGGACACAAAAACTCTAGCCAATAGCCTTTTACACGTGTATTCCCACAGTCAAACACAGGACAAAATACAGATATTACAAACACGAATAGTGACACGGAAATAAAACCTTACTTAGGATATTAGTATCTCGCAGGATACTGACTTAACCACTACGGTTGCCAATACAGAAAGTCTAGTGAACAGGTGTACAGGGAAGACGGGCGCACGTGAGAGCTCGGGAGGGGGAGTTCACATGGCGGGGGGATGGGAAGGACTCTTGACGAGCCGGAACAGAGTTATAGTAATATTGGGAAAGGATACGTCTTTCTAATTTACTCTTAGTATCACTTGATAGAAAAATTGTTTTGACATTTGATCTATCACTCGTTTATATTACGTTAGTTATGAGGAGGGGATGATGTAGGGAGAGAGGGAATAACGGGACACTGGATATTCATTGGATTTACGGTAATACAAATGGACGGATATTATTCTCACTTTCTATGGTTTTCTGACAGCAAGGGACATATGTATACTTTCACTACAGAGACTTCCTCAGGGGAAGAATTCTTACTGATTTCTTCCGAGGGCGTCACTTATGAGTCAGAGTTCTCGGGATTCACTCACTGTTCTCATCCATACTCACTCGTCCGTGATTTCCCTCGCCCTGCAATTGGACATGCATTTAGTCATTGTATCACTGTTACCTGTTTTCTAGGGCAACGTCACACAATATAATTTCCTAGTCTTGGGGCAATACCATACTTGACATATATTCACTCGTGTCGTGTGGGCGGCGGGAAGACACGCCGGCGTCTACTTAGCCCGGTTAGGGGCACCGCCAGGGAAAGGGGTGCCGAGGCGGCACGGGACGGCTAGCAGGGGCGTCTTCTCTCGTCCAGGGCTTCACGTGGGGAACAGGTCCGTAGTCTCCGGGCTGGGATTAGGGGTGGGGCCCTCAGGGCTGGGGCCAAACGGGTCTACGAGTCTCTGTCTACTGTTTCAGCCAGAGGTGGAGGTCTGTCGCCGTTTCTTGGGCGTGGAGAGTTTGCGCCTGGGAGTCCTGGATACGGCCCGAGGAGGCTGAGGGCTGCGGTCCCCAAAATCAAGGGACGTCGTCAGGTGGGGGCTGCGGCACTGTCTCGTGCTGGGGCCCGACAGGTGAGTCTCCTCTAGGGCCAGGCGTTAGGACCGGAGGCCAGGGGAGGCCGTTAGTCCTTACGGGGTCCCTCTAGCGCTGAGGAGCCGGGCGTCTGTCTCACGCAGGGGGGATCTTGGCACCTCTGTCTGGCCGTAGGGCCCGGCAATAGGCCGTGGCTGTGTGGGAGAGTCTGCAACCTCTGGTCGTCTCTCCAGAGGCCGTGGGCTCGTCTCTTCTGCAGGAGGAGTGAGCGGCAATCGGCCGTCTCAGGGGCAGCACCTTCGGAGCGGCAATCGGCCGTCTCCTGGGGCAGAAGAGATGAGTGGCAATAGGCCGTCTCGGCAGAAACCCCTTCTGTGCAATGCTTGGCCTACTGACGAATGCGGGAGCGGTAATCGGCCGTCTCCAGAGGGGTGCTGACGGAAACTGAAATATCAGTTCCACCCCAGTCTGATTTGGCAGTCCTGCTCCCCGAAGGTAGTGTCCTCCGTCTGCCATGGTGGTGGTGTTATGGCTGAGTGTGATAAGGGCGCACGGCCCGGGCTGGTTTATGCTGTTGTCGTACTGGGTCCCCTAGTGTGGGTGTGGCTACTCCTTGGGGTCCTGGTAGGGGTGTCGGTGTGTTTCTGGGGGCACTACACTGTTTCTTTCTCTCTGTGTTTCTGGGGGCACTACACTGTTTCTTTCTCTCTGTGTTTCTGGGGGCACTACGCTGCTCTTCTGTGTTTCTGGGGGCACTATGTTGTTCTTCTTTCACATCGTCTCTAGGGGCACAGATTTGCAAGCCACGCATTTCACCACTCTCCCCTTGGAAAAAGTCACTTCCCCGTGGCTGGAGGTGGTATACGTGAGTGCCGTGGGTGGTGTATGTAGGCTGGAGATGCTTTAGTATGGCTTTCCATGCGCTGGTGCAAAAGTTTTCCTCTTGTTCGGCGTCGCAGATGAGAGAAACCGTGAAGTCAGTGAGAGTTGACCGGAGGAGGGTAAGCAGGTGGTATGGTCCTCTGAGCCGACGATTCTTGCCTGTGGCCGGCGCCCACATGGCTCGTCTGATCTTCATTTTGGTCGGTGTTGTTGCTGGTGTGGTAGGGGGCTGTATGCTGGTTACTGACGGTCCGTGCCGGGTTTTGTGCCATGGTAATGCGGCGTTGAGTCTCTGGGGAGTGTAGGTGGAGGGGTTTTTGGCTTGATGTATCATAACCCTTTTACCTTAACATGTCCTATCACTCCGGTACGGCCTGTTTACACTCCAGGGATACGTCGTCTGTGGCATTTTGGAAACGCGGACTGGGAGGCCCTCAGGCAGTATTTCTTTGATTTTCCCTGGAATGATTATTGCTTCCATGGCCGGGACCAACCTGAGTGTGCCTTGCGCATTACGGAGGTTATTCTCTTGGGCATGGAAGCATACATTCCTTTCTCATATCCTTTGACTAACGCAAGAAATCCTTGGTTTAATCACGCTTGTTCTAATGCTGTCCGCAACAAGGAGAGGGCCTACAAAAGGTACCGGAGCCAACCCACCCCTGAATCACATCATTTTTACGTTTCTGGACGGAATCGTGCTAAGTCTGTTCTTGGCTCTACTAAAAATAATTTCATCTATACTAAATGCTCTCAACTCTCCAACTCGAATTCTTCCCGCTCCTTCTGGCACCTTGCCTAAAATCTTTCTAACAACTTTACCTCATCATCCTTCCCTCCTCTTTTCTACTCTGATGGTTCTGTTGCTATTTCTTCTACTGATAAAGCAGATCTCTTCGCACAGACTTTCTCCTCCAATTCCACTTTAGACGATTTCGGTGGTGTTCCTCCATCATTTCCCCCCTTTGACTTCCTCATGGCTGACGTTAAAATTTCATCATTTGATGTTGTTACGGAACAGAGAAAGATAATGTACACTTTAAGTGAGAATTCGAAGAGTCACTACTGTCCCGTAAAGTTCCAGGTTCAAAACAAAAGAGTTAGGTAAAATTACAAGTTAAAGTTTAATGCACAAACTAACAACAAAACATTCAGGACTCATAAGGATAATGTAATGGCAAATAAACAAGTTAAATATATGGTTAACTGAATAGCCTCTATTAACACGAAATTAGCAAGAGTAAATTTATCTAAGTCAGCCCTGATAAAATGAGATACCAGATAATACTCAGTGAATGCCAGATAAATCATTACAGATACAAACTATTATAAAAAATGACTGACATAAAACCCAACATTAATTAAAAAAACTCACTAGGTCCAAGAACCAACCTCATGCTACACAGTACAAGAAAAAATACAACAGTTATACTCAAATTACACACAGCTGCTAGATGTTTATAGATTTCTTGAGCACTCACAATAATAATATCTGTACAGGGGAGGACAGAGATGTGAACAAAATGAGGAGCAGATCTAAGTGGCAACGATGCAGAGACTGAGCTCATTATATAGGGGCCAGGAGAGCTTGATACAACTTGCAAGAAGGACGCGCAAATGAAGCCATGGGGACATAGAGTTGACAATCCCGCACTGACAACAGAAATGACGACTTACTCTACTATAACGGTAGAAGGGGGGGACTGAGGCAGAACACGCTCGTGATCAAACATGCAGCATACTGTGCATTAAAATTACACAAAGGATGATGAAATCATAGGCTATGTAACACCTCCCCACAAAGAAAAAAGAAATTTACAAAGGAAATTTCTTATTACTCTAAAACAATCTGTATATGGCATTACAGAACATGCAAAAGTCTTTCCTAATGTTACAAAACATGAGATCTCCCTGGCACGTTCAGTCATAGGTACTTGCCAGTATCCCTTTAACAAATCAAACTTACTTATGTACCTAGCCTTTCCGATCTTGTCTATGCAATCTTCCACGCGAGGGAGAGGGTAAGTGTCTGTTTTGGTTATCTGATTAACACGTCTGTAGTCGATGCAAAGCCGCTGTGACCCACCTGGCTTAGGGACTAGAGTGACAGGAGAACTCCACTCGCTCTGACAGGGCTCAATCATCTTGTGGTCCAACAGGTAGCCAAGCTCCTTCTGGATGAGAGGAACTTTCACTGGGTTCACACGGTAAGGAGGCAATTTAATTGGCTTTGCGTCTCCAACATCGACATCATGCATCAACACAGTGGTTCTTCCTGGAGTGGCACGGAACACTTGCGGGTACTCCTGCAGTAATGCCGAAAACTCCTGCCTTTCCTTGGGAGGTAGATGAGAAAGCTTAGTCTGGAGATCATTCATGATATCAGGATTCTTCCCCAAACTATCACTCAGGCTCATACTGCATGGGAGAGCTTCACTTGCAGACTCGGGTGGAACAGCTACAGTGCAGACTGGATTATTTTCGTCCCGCCTGTGATATAACTTTAGCATGTTGATGTGACATAGTTGCTTGCTCTTTCTACGATCTGGCGTGGCGATGACATAGTTGACATCACTGAGTTTCTTCTCCACGAAATAAGGGCCACTAAACTTGGCTTGAAGAGGTTGCCCATGAACTGGTGGCAGAATCAAAACCTGATCTCCTGGCTGAAAGTGGCGTAACCTGGACTTCTTATCATACCAAGTCTTCATCTTCTCCTGAGCAGCTCCTAAATTCTCTCTTGCCAGCTGTAAAGCAGTGGACAGCCGTTCTTTGAACTTCATCACATACTCCAGCAGGTTGACGTCATCTTCCTCCGACAGCCAGCATTCCTTGAGTAACTTAAGGGGTCCTCTTACTTCATGGCCAAACAGTAGTTCAAAAGGTGAGAAGCCCAGTGATTCATTTGGAGATTCTCTTGCAGCAAACACAACGAATGGAAGACCTTTATCCCAGTCTTTCTGATGTTCCAAACAGTATTTCTTGAGCATCGATTTGAGTGTTTGATGATATCTCTCCAACGCTCCTTGGGTCTGGGGATGGTAAGCTGAAGACGTGATCTGGGTGATGCCCAACTCTTACAGAGACTGCTTGAAAACATTTGACATGAAATTACTGTACCTCCTTGGGCAGACCAAACTTTGTGAAGAACCCTAGCATTTCCTTAACCACGTTCTTTGCTGAGATGTTTCTAAGTGGAATGGCTTCAGGATAACGAGTAGCCATATCAATCATGGTCAACACATAAGAAAATCCTGAAGAAGTCTTAGGAAGAGGGCCCACAATATCCACCAACACACGGGTGAAAGGCGCCTCAAAAGGAGGAATGGGAACTAGAGGTGCAACCTTTTCGGTCTGATTACACTTCCCCACAACTTGACAGGTGTGACAAGACTTACAATACCAGGAAACATCCCTGAAGATACCTGGCCAGTAGAAGTGTTTCAAAATGCGTGCCACAGTCTTCCTCACTCCAAGGTGTCCTGCCAAACTGGAATCATGAGCCACTCTAATGATATCCTGCCTACAAACACGAGGGATGACAACTTGATGTACAACCTCCCATTCACAGTCGGCTGATGCTGTTGGGGGTCTCCACTTCCTCACAAGTACTCCTGACTTTACATAATAACAAGTAGAAGCACCGGCTGACTCTTCTTCACTGTAAGCAGAGTTAGCTAGACCTTTCAACTCAGGATCAGCAACCTGCAACTCAACCAACTCTTGACGAGACAAATTATCAACACTACGCGGTACTGCCTCATCTGGTGAGTGGTCCAAATTAGCAAGAAAAGTGTCAGCTAGGATAACATCATCATCATCATTATCCTCTAAATCACCAGTAACTTTAGACTTAGCCCTAGTGACAGCACATGCAGGGAACACATCAGGGACATCACAATCCTGGGACGCAGCCACTGGCTCACCAGACAACTGAGGAGCTGGACACACTTGACTTCCACCAATATCATTTCCAAGTAAGAAAGTTACACCTGACATTGGGAGTGTCTCAACCAACCCAACCATAACGGAACCATTAACAAAACCAGACTCTAAATTCACTCTGCAGAGGGACAGAGAAGTAATTATTCCCAACACCTTGTAAGCTTACAGTTTCATCAGAGGAATTAACATTAGAGCCTAGAACACTGGTCAGCATAAGGGATTGGCAAGCACCTGTATCACGATATATTTGAACTGATTTCCTGTCATTACTGTCCAGAGGACTGACAAAACCATCAGACAGGAAATTAGCAAATGAACTCTTGAGAGTGTCATCCACGTTACTGCTCAAAAGAGGAGCTCCATCATGAGAATTTAAGTTACCCCTCAAAGCAGGTTCAGTTAACTCAGTTAAAGAATTCTGGGAACTCTCAAAAGTGGACACTAGACCAATTGACTGAATATTTAAAGACTCCTTTTTGTTCACATCACGCTGTCTCCTGAAACATCTCTCCGTAGTATGACCAAGCTTACTACAATAAGTACATTTACTTTTCTGAAATCTAGAGGTGAAGCTGGTATTTACTTTCTGAGAAACATCATCTTTATTCTCTTTCCTGTTACCTGTACTCTGAGTAGAGGCAACGTACTTACTCTCAGCTTTCCCATTTTCTTTAGAATATCTCTTGTGAGTGAGAACATACTCATCAGCTAAAACTGCAGCATCAGACAAATTATCTATTCTTTTCTCATCAAGATATAGGCTTACATCTTTATAAATACACCTTTTGAAGTCCTCCAGCAAAATCATCTGCTTAAATTTACTAAAATCAGAATCCACATTCTTAGAATTTAACCACTGCTCTAACAGATCTTCTTTGATTTTTGCATACTCAACATGGGATTGCTTATCTTGCTTGTAAGTTGTCCTAAATTTTACTCTATAGGCTTCAGGAACAAGCTCATAGGCCTTAAGAATCAAGCTCTTAACTACATCATAATTATCAGATTGATCCTGAGGCAAAGATGCATAGGTTACTTGAGCTTTACCGGTGAGAACAGTTTGAAGGAGTACTGGCCAATACTGTTTGGGCCAATTAAAACCTGTAGCTACCCTCTCAAACAACTGAAAATACTTTGTTAAATCAGATTCATTAAAAGGAGGGACAAGTTTAACATTTTTAGCCACATCAAAATCATCAGAGCTAGATGATCCAGTTCCACCTTGTTTCATGCGATACTCATGGTCTGCCTGAATCCTGGCAAGTTCAATTTGTGCCTGTATCTGTGCCTCCTGAATACGAGCCTGAGACTCCGCCTCCTTAGCATTTGCCTGAAATTCAGCTTCTTTAGCACGAGCCTCCTGCAGAGCTAGCTGTAACTTAGCTAATTCAATCTGCGTTTGCTCACTTGGAGGAGTTACATTAAACAAGCTTTTATTAATCATGCCAACAATTTGATCTTTAGAATGATGAGAGTGAACTGCAATTCCCAATTGTTGAGCAACAAGCTTAAGTTCATTCTTTGTTCTGTTTTCTATATCACACACTGTTTGCACATTTGACAAAAAATCTTTGGCTTCATCAAGTGTAGTAGTAGTAGACATCATGAATAAGTAACAAGTCACAAAATATCAAGCAATATCCTTATGATAATATCCTGAATATCCTGATATGAGGTCGCCAAATTTATGTTACGGAACAGAGAAAGATAATGTACACTTTAAGTGAGAATACGAAGAGTCACCACTGTCCCGTAAAGTTCCAGGTTCAAAACAAAAGAGTTAGGTAAAATTACAAGTTAAAGTTTAATGCACAAACTAACAACAAAACATTCAGGACTCATAAGGATAATGTAATGGCAAATAAACAGGTTAAATATATGGTTAACTGCAATAGCCTCTATTAACACGAAATTAGCAAGAGTAAATTTATCTAAGTCAGCCCTGATAAAATGAGATACCAGATAATACTCAGTGAATGCCAGATAAATTATTACAGATACAAACTATTATCAAAAATGACTGACATAAAACCCAACATTAATAAAAAAACCTCACTAGGTCCAAGAACCAACCTCATGCTACACAGCACAAGAAAAAATACAACAGTTATACTCAAATTACACACAGCTGCTAGATGTTTATAGATTTCTTGAGCACTCACAATAATAATATCTGTACAGGGGAGGACAGAGATGTGAACAAAATGAGGAGCAGATCTAAGTGGCAACGATGCAGAGACTGAGCTCATTATATAGGGGCCAGGAGAGCTTGATACAACTTGCAAGAAGGACGCGCAAATGAAGCCATGGGGACATGGAGTTGACAATCCCGCACTGACAACAGAAATGACGACTTACTCTACTATAACGGTAGAAGGGGGGGACTGAGGCAGAAGACGCTCGTGATCAAACATGCAGCATACTGTGCGTTAAAATTACACAAAGGATGATGAAATCATAGGCTATGTAACAATGTATTTTCTGCCATCACTGGCCTCAGTACTAACAAGGCATATGGGCCTGATGGGGTCCCTCCTGTTGTTCTCAAGAACTGTGCTTCTGTGCTTACACCCTGCCTAGGCAAACTCTTTCTCCTTTGTCTGTCAACTTGTACCTTTCCTTCTTGCTGGAAGTTTGCTCTCATTCAGCCAGTCCCAAAGAAGGGTGACCACTTCCAACCCTCCGACTATCGTCCAATTGCTTTAACGACCTGTATTTCAAAATTTTTCGAGTCAATTCTCAATAGGAAAATTTTAAGGCATCTTTCCTATCACAACCTTCTTTCTGATCGTCAGTATGGGTTCCGTCAGGGACGCTCCACTGGCGATCTTCTCACCTACCTTTCAGACTCCTAGTCATCCTCCTTTCGGGACTTTGGCGAAAGCTTTGCCATTGCACTTGACATCTCAAAGGCTTTCGATCGAGTCTGGCATAAATCTTTAATTTCCAAACTGCCCTCCTACGGTTTCTATCCTTCGGTCTGTGCCTTCATCGCTAGCTTCCTTTCTGGTCGTTCTATAGCCGCTGTTGTAGACATCCATCGTTCTTCTCCTAGAGCTATGGACAGTGGTGTTCCTCAGGGCTCTGTCCTATCACCAACTCTCTTCCTTTTATTCATCATTGATCTAAGCTGTACATCTAACCCTATCCACTCATACGCTGATGACTCCACAGTTCACCATTCCATTCGGTTCCCGCAACGCTCATCTCAACAGTTACTTCAACAAACAAGGGATGAGGCTAAGGCACACCTAATGTCTGACTTGGGTCGTATCTCTGACACGGGTAAAAATAATATGGTTGTTTTTAATGCATCTAAGACTCAGTTCTTACAATTATCAACCTGACAAAATCTTCCACAGGTATACCCACTAATGTTTAATAATATTCACTTAATCCTGCATCATCTTTGAACATGCTTGGGGTTTCATTTACTTGGGACTTATCTTGGAAAGATCATATTACATCTCTTGTAAAATCTACTTCCAAGAGATTGGGTGTGCTAAGCCGACTCCGTTCTTTCTTTACCCCTGCACAATTGTTGACTCTATACAAGGGTTTTATCCACCCCTGTGTGGAGTACAACTCTCATGTGTGGGGAGGCTCCCCACATACAGCTCTTCTCAATAGGGTGGAGTCAAAGGCTTTTCATTTTCTTAACTCTCCTCCTCTTACTGACTCCCTTCAACCTCTGTCTCTTCGCCGCACTATTGCATCTTTATCTCTTCTCTATCGCTACTTTAATGGTCACTGCTCCTCTGAACTGTCTCCTTGCATTCCTTCACCTCTACGACGGGTGCGTAGCACCCGTCCGGCAGCAAACTCTCATCCATTTTCTGTCCAACTCTCTAATGCAAGAGTTAACCGTTAGTCCCAGTCTTTCATTTATGCAACAGGTCAGCTCTGGAACTGTCTCCCTCTGTCTGTATTTCCAGCTGCCTATGATCTCCAGTCTTTCAAACGCAGTGTGTCCAGGCATCTCAAAATGATCGGATCTTGAGTTTGGCTTTCTCTTGTATTTTGTTTTTCTCTTGGAGGGAACTGTTACTGCGGTCTCATTTTTTTTTTTTTTTATGCGAGGAAGAAGGAACCAAAGGCCATGGCCCGCAGTAACAGTTCCCACCAAGAGAAAAACAAAATACAACAGAGAGCCAAATTCAAGATCCGATCATTTTGAGATGCCTGGACACACTGCGTTTGAAAGACTGGAGATCATAGGCAGCAGGAAATACAGACAGAGGGAGACAGTTTCAGAGCTGACCTGTTGCATAAATGAAAGACTGGGAGTAACGGTTAACTCTTGCATTAGAGAGTTGGACAGAAAAGGGATGAGAGTTTGCTGCCAGACGGGTGCTACGCGCCCGTCGTAGAGGTGGAGGAATGCAAGCAGACAGTTCAGAGGAGCAGTGACCATTAAAGTAGCGACAGAAAAGAGATAAAGATGCAACAGTGCGGCGAAGAGACAGAGGTTGAAGGGAGTCAGTAAGAGGAGGAGAGTTAATGAGACGAAAAGCCTTTGACTCCACCCTATTGAGAAGAGCTGTATGTGGGGAGCCTCCCCACACATGAGAGTTGTACTCCACACAGGGGCGGATAAAACCTCTGTATAGAGTCAACAATTGTGCAGGGGTAAAGAAAGAGCGGAGTCGGCTTAGCACACCCAATATCTTGGAAGCAGATTTTACAAGAGATGTAATATGATCTTTCCAAGATAAGTCCTGAGTAAATGAAACCCCAAGCATGTTCAAGGATGATGCAGGATTAAGCTTAATATTATTAAACATTAATGGGTATACCTGTGGAAGATTTTGTCGGGTTGATAGGTGTAAGAACTGAGTCTTAGATGCATTAAAAACAACCATATTATTTTTACCCCAGTCAGCGATACGAGCCAAGTCAGACATTAGGTGTGCCATAGCTTCATCCCTTGTTTCTTGAAGTAACTGTTGAGATCGGCGTTGCGGGAACCGAATGGAAAGGTGAAGGGTGGAGTCATCAGCGTATGAGTGGATAGGGTTAGATGTACAGCTTAGAAGATCATTGATGAATAAAAGGAAGAGAGTTGGTGATAGGACAGAGCCCTGAGGAACACCACTGTTGATAGATCTAGGAGAAGAACAATGGCCGTCTACAACAGCGGCTATAGAACGACCAGAAAGGAAGCTAGCGATGAAGGCACAGATAGAAGGATAGAAACCGTAGGAGGGCAGTTTGGAAATTAAAGATTTATGCCAGACTCGATCGAAAGCCTTTGAGATGTCAAGTGCAATGGCAAAGTTTTCGCCAAAGTCCCGAAAGGAGGATGACCAGGAGTCTGAAAGGTAGGTGAGAAGATCGCCAGTCCAGCGTCCCTGACGGAACCCATACTGACGATCGGAAAGAAGGTTGTGATAGGAAAGATGCCTTAAAATTTTTCTATTAAGAATTGACTCGAAAACTTTTGAAATACAGGACGTTAAAGCAATTGGACGATAGTTGGAGGGTTGGGAATGGTCACCCTTCTTTGGGACTGGCTGAATGAGAGCAAACTTCCAGCAAGAAGGAAAGGTACAGGTTGACAGACAAAGGCGAAAGAGTTTGCCTAGGCAGGGTGTAAGCACAGAAGCACAGTTCTTGAGAACAACAGGAGGGACCCCATCAGGCCCATATGCCTTGTTAGTACTGAGGCCAGTGATGGCAGAAAGTACATCAACTGAAGAAATTTTAATGTCAGCCATGAGGAAGTCAGAGGGGAGAAGTGATGGAGGAACAGCACCGGAATCGTCTAAGGTGGAATTGGAGGAGAAAGTCTGTGCGAAGAGATCTGCTTTATCAGTAGAAGAAATAGCTACAGAACCATCAGAGTAGAAAAGAGGAGGGAAGGATGATGAGGTAAAGTTGTTAGAAAGATTTTTGGCAAGATGCCAGAAGGAGCGGGAAGAATTCGAGTTGGAGAGTTGAGAGCATTTAGTATGGATGAAATTATTTTTAGTAGAGCGAAGAACAGACTTAGCACGATTCCGGGCAGAAACGTAAAGATGATGTGATTCAGGGGTGGGTTGGCCCCGGTACCTTTTGTAGGCCCTCTCCTTGTTGCGGACAGCATTAGAACAAGCGTGATTAAACCAAGGCTTTCTTGCGTTAGTCAAAGGATATGAGAAAGGAATGTATGCTTCCATGCCCGAGAGAATAACCTCCGTAATGCGCGAGGCACACTCAGATGGCTCCCGGCCATGGAAGCAATAATCATTCCAGGGAAAATCAAAGAAGTACTGCCTGAGGTCCTCCCAGTTCGCGGCTCCAAAATGCCACAGACGACGTTTCCCTGGAGGGTCCACAGGCCATACCGGAGTGATAGGACAGGTTAAGGTAATAAGGTTGTGATCGGAGGAGCCCAACGGAGAGAAAAGATTAACAGAGTAAGCAGAAGGATTAGTTGTGAGGAAGAGGTCAAGTATGTTGGAGCTCTCTCCAAGGCAGTCAGGGATACGGGTAGGGTGCTGTACAAGCTGCTCTAGGTCATTAAGGATAGAAAAGATGTAGGCTTGTTCACCAGGTGGATCCGTGAAAGGAGAGGAGAGCCAAAGGTGGTGGTGAACATTGAAATCTCCAAGAATGGAGATTTCAGAGAAAGGAGAAATGGACAGAATGTGTTCCATCGTAGAAGTAAGATAGTCGAAGAATTTTTGATAGTCAGTAGAATTAGGGGATAAGTAAACAGCACAGATATATTTAGTCAGAGAATGACAGGAAAGCCGAAGCCAGAGTGTGGAGAATTCAGAAGAATCAAGTTCAGGAACACGAGAGCAAGATAAGTCGTTGCGTATATATACACAACAGCCACATTTGGCTTTGAAATGAGTATAGAGAAAGTAGGAGGATACAGAAAAGGGTTTGCTGTCGGTTGCCTCAGACAGCTGAGTCTCCGTCAGAAAAAGAAGGTGAGGTTTAGAGGAGGAGAGGTGGTGCTCAACAGAGCGAAAGTTAGATGAAAGGCCGCGAATGTTGCAGAAATGAAGAAGAAGAGAGTCAGACAGTGGTTCCAGGCACCTCGAGTCGTCACCGGGAGAGGGGCAGATGGCGGGGGCATTTATGGTCCTCCCCCCTGGGGACTCCGAGGCTTGATTAATAGACGCCATTTTTGTTGATTTTTGAAAAGGAAGTGTAGTGTGTACTGTGCATGTAGTTTGGTGAAGATAGTTAGAGAAATTTGTACTGGAGAGCATGCTGGCCTACTCTCCGTGTAACTGAGACACTGAAAAAGTTCAGCAAAGGGGGATGGTCAGGAACTAGTCCTGAGGGCTGATGAAACGGGAGCTCCAGCACTCCCTGTCATCAGCTTTCCATCCACCTCGGGAGTACTGCCCTGCTCGCATTAAAAAAAAAAAAAAATAATGGTGTGAAGTTGGGGGGAGGCAGGAGGTGTAGGGGTATGGATGTATCGGGCAGATGGGCGTGAGAGTCGGCTAGAAGGGGTGGTGGTGGTTCTGAGGGTGGGTGTGGGTGGGGAAGTGGGCGCGTATGGTGGGCGGGGTTGGTTAGCACGGGCTGTTGCGTGTGTTGGGGGTGCGGTGGAGGATGAGATAGTCGGAGTGGGCGTGCGTAGGTGTGGAGGGGAGAGGTCGGAGGTAGTGGGTTGTCCTGTGGGTTTGGCGGGGTGGGCGGGGCACGTGGGGTCAGGTGGAAAGGGTGGGGCTGCGGAGGGAAGGGGTGAGGGTGAGCGAGGGGAGAATGGTGTTGCAGGTCAGATGTCAGGTGAGGTGCAGGAGGTGGTGGCGGCTGGGGAGGCTGAGGTGGTAGGGGGGGTGGAGGGGAATGGCGAGGAGGAAACATAGCACTCGTATGTGGAAGTAACAGGCGGTGCAGGAGCAGGGGGAGGTTGGGGGTGTGGGGTCGGTAGCGGTGGTGAGGTGGCAGGAGAGGTGGCTTGAAGTGTAGGTGGCAAGGAGGGAGTGCAATCTTGCGGCGCCATCCCGGTGTTTGGTGGTGGTGTGGTTTGGGTGGTGGCAGGGTTCTGTGCTTGTTGTGTGGGGTGGGCAGTGGGTGCAAAGCCAGGAGATCGTGCGGCTGTGGGGGTGATGGCGGACGGTGTGCGATGCTGGAACCGTGGTGGCTTGGCAGGGGCTGTGGAGTGGGGTGTGGCAGGTGGTGTGTGTCTTCGGAGGCGAGGAAAGGTAGGGTGAGGTGTAGGGGGAGAGGGAGGCAGTGGTGGTGGGGAGATGTGGCCCCGTGGGATTGTCTGAAAGCGCAGGGATGGGGTGGTGCAGGTGGTAGCAAGGGGCTTAGCTCGTGAGAGAGTCATGGGTGGTAGGGTGCGGGGTGTGCTGGGCGGCGGGGCATCAGGTGAGGTTATTGGGGATTAGGTGGGGGTCCATGGGGATGGTGAGGTTGATGGTGGGGTAGGGGAGGTGAGCGAGGAAAAAAAGGTGGATGAGGGTGAGAAGGAGGAGGGTGTGATAGGGAAGGCGAATGAGTTGACCATGTGGGCGGGGAAAGCAAGTGGTGGTGAAGTGATGGTGGTGGGGTGTGCGGGGTGGTAGGTGGAAGGCAGTAATCAGAGGGAGGTGGTTTTGGGAAGTAGGTTAGGGGAAGAGGAGGGAAGGGTCCTAGGAGGCTTGTGAAGAGGGAGGCAGGTTTTGTGTTGAGGGGGTATAGTGGTGTGTAGGGTGGGAAGGTTAGAAATAGGGGCAGGAATAGGGGAAGGTAGAACAGAAGAGATAGTGAGAGGAGAGGAAAAGGAAAGATAACGTTCCCCCCTGTCGTAGACTGAGGGAGATGTGAGGTGGCCCCCGCCATTACGGTGGGATGCGGGGGCAGTGGGGGGGCGCTTTTTGTGTTTCCTTTTTTGTATTTTCTTCCCCTGAGGCTTAGGGGAATTTGCGTATCTTGGGGAGGTTTGTAAGCGCCCTCGTGTCATTTGGCTGCGCTGGGCAGCTTCTAGCTGCTCACGGATGTCGTCGATCGAGCATCCGTGGCAGCACGGAGAAAATTCCCACGGGTTGATGGTGATGAGGTCAATGGGGAAATGATTTATTTCGCCGATGCGTTGAGGGTGGCATGGACGGCTAGAAAGCACCTCATTAAGCTGACATCTTTATCCAGGTCTCCCGTCGGTTCGTGTATTATGAAATGTTCTTCCATAAAACCGGGGAGAATCCTGAGGAGTGTATGAAACGTGAGTTGTTTCCGGGTTTCTTCATCTGCCTCCGTGTAGGCAGTGGTGACTCGGCATCTTGCTCGAGTTAGGGTATCATTTAGATTCCCATGAAATTTTAGACTATCCAGTTGGGACAGTGCCACCACTTTCCCTAATGATGGGGTGATGGCCTGAACAACGAACTCTTTAAAGTTCTGCCAGGTGAGCTCCGGGACGATTTTCGGTGCTATGTTGGCCGCCGCTTTGCCGAATAGTGGGAGTGTGACTGCAATTTTCTGCTGGTCATTCTCAAAGCCAATATCCAGTAAGGGTTTAATTAACGTCAGATATGTGTGTATATCGTACTGGTCATGTGAAACCTGAATAATTGTACGTGCGGATTAGTTGCCATGTTGTCAAATATTTCTCACTACCTCTCTTCTATGCCCGGGTCAAGAACCACCGCTGGCCACCAGTGTAATGCTAGGAGAAAAAGGCCCAACTCTTCGGTCCTAAAACACCTAACGTGTAGCAGGGTCCTCTTTCGTGACCGGAGCTTAGTGCAATGAAAGAGAGGCAGGACACAAAAACTCTAGCCAATATCCTTTTACACGTGTATTACCACAGTCAAACACAGGACAAAATACAGATATTACAAACACGATTAGTGACACGGAAATAAAACCTTACTTAGGATATTAGTATCTCGCAGTATACTAACTTAACCACTACGGTTGCCAATATAGAAAGTCTAGTGAACAGGTGTACAGGGAAGACCGGCGCACGTGAGAGTGCGAGAGTGGGAGTTCACATGGCGGGGGGATGGGAAGGACTCTTGACGAGCCGGAACAGAGTTATAGTAATATTGGGAAAGGATACGTCTTTCTAATTTGCTCTTAGTATCACTTGATAGAAAAAGGTTTTGACATTTGATCTATCACTCGTATATATTACATTAGTTATCGGGAGGGGATGATGTAGGGAGAGAGGGAATAGTAGGACACTGGATATTCACTGTATTTACGGTAATACAAATGGACGGATATTATTCTCACTTTCTATGGTTTTCTGACAGCAAGGGACATATGTATACTTTCACTACAGAGACTTCCTCAGGGGAAGAATTCTTACTGATTTCTTCCGAGGGCGTCACTTATGAGTCAGAGTTCTCGGGATTCACTCACTGTTCTCATCCTTACTCACTCGTCCGTGATTTCACTCGCCCTGCTATTGGACATGCATTTAGTCATTGTATCACTGTAACCTGTTTTCTAGGGCAACGTCACACAATATAATTTCCTAGTCTTGGGGCAATACCCTACTTGACATATATTCTCTCGTGTCGTGTGGGCGGCGGGAAGACACGCCGGCGTCTATTTAGCTGGGCTAGGGGCACCGCCAGGGAAAGGCGTGCCGAGAGGGCACGGGACGGCTTGCAGGGGCGTCTTCTCTCGTCCAGGGCTTCACGTGGGGAACAGGCCCGTAGTCTCCGGGCTGGGATTAGGGGTGGGGCCCTCAGGGCTGTTCCCAAACGGGTCTACGAGTCTCTGGCTCCTGTTTCAACCAGAGGTGGAGGTCCGTCGCCGTCTCATGGACGTGAAGAGGTTGCGCATGGGAGTCCTGGATAGGGCCCGAGGATGCTGAGGGCTGCAGTCCCCAAAATCAAGGGACGCCGTCAGGTGAGGGCTGCGGCACCGTCTTGTGCAGGGGTCCGACAGGTGAGTCTCCTCTAGGGCCAGGCGTAAGGACCGGAGGCCAGGGGAAGCAGTTAGTCCTCGTGGGGTTCCTCTAGCGCTGGGGAGCCGGGCGTCTGTCTCACGCAGGGGCGATCTCGGCACCTCTGTCTGGCCGTAGGGCCCGGCAATAGGCCGTGGTTGTGTGGGGGAGTCAGCACAGCTCTGGTCGTCTCTCCAGAAGCCGTGGGCTCGTCTCTTCTTCAGGAGGGGGGAGCGGCAATCAGCCGTCTCAGGGGAAGCACCTCCAGAGTTGCAATCGGCCGTCTCCTTCGGCAGGAGGAGTGAGCGGCAATCGGCCGTCTCAGGGGCAGCACCTCCGGAGCGACAATCGGCCGTCTCCTGGGGCAGAAGAGATGAGTGGCAATAGGCCGTCTCGGCAGAA
This sequence comes from Coenobita brevimanus, assembly GCF_032717465.1. Lineage (NCBI taxonomy): Eukaryota > Metazoa > Arthropoda > Malacostraca > Decapoda > Coenobitidae > Coenobita > Coenobita brevimanus. Next base: position 4,178,931 of record NC_136962.1, on the reverse strand, counting down.
ACACCTTCAATGCAATGCTTGACCGACTGACGAAGGCGGGAGCGGTAATCGGCCGTTTCCAGAGGGGTGCTGACGGAAACTGAAATATCGGTTCCACCCCAGTCTGATTTGGCAGTCCTGCTCCCCGAAGGTAGTGTCCTCCATCTGCCATGGTGGCGGTGTGATGGCTGAGTGTGATAAGGGCGCACGGCCCGGGCTGGTTTATGCCTTTGTCGTACTGGGTCCCCTAGTGTGGGTGTGGCTACTCCTTTGGGTCCTGGTAGGGATGTCGGTGTGTTTCTGGGGGCACTACACTGTTTCTTTCTCTCTGTTTCTGGGGGCACTACGCTGCTCTCCTGTGTTTCTGGGGGCATTATGTTGTTCTTCTCTCATATCATCTCCAGGGGCACTGATTTGCAAGCCAAGCATTTCACCACTCTCCCCTTGGAAAAAGTCAGTTCCCCGTGGCTGGAGGTGGTATACGTGAATGCCGTGGGTGGTGTATGCAGGCTGGAGATGCTTTAGTAAGGCTTGCCATGCGGTGGTGTGAAAGTTTTCCTCTTGTTCGGCGTCGCAGGTGAGGAAAAGCGTGGAGTCGGTGAGGGTTGACCGGAGGAGGGTAAGCAGGTGGTATGGTCCTCTGAGCCGACGATTCTTACCTGTGGCCGGGGCCCATATGGCTCGTCTGATCTTCATTTTGGTCGGTGTTGTTGCTGGTGTGGTAGGGGGCTGTATGCTGGCTACTGACGGTCCGGGCTGGGTTTTGTGATATGGTAATGCGGCGTTGAGTCTCTGGGGAGTGTAGGTGGAGGGGTTTTGGGCTTGATGTATCATAACCTTATTACCTTAACCTGTCCTATCACTCCGGTACGGCCTGTGGACCCTCCAAAGAAACGTCGTCTGTGGCATTTTGGAAACGCGGACTGGGAGGCCCTCAGGCAGTACTTCTTTGATTTTCCCTGGAATGATTAATGCTTCCATGGCCGGGACCCACCTGAGTGTGCTTTGCGCATTACGGAGGTTATTCTCTCGGGCATGGAAGCATACATTCCTTTCTCATATCCTTTGACTAACACAAGAAAGCCTTGGTTTAATCACGCTTGTTCTAATGCTGTCCGCAACAAGGAGAGGGCCTACAAAAGGTACCGGAGCCAACCCTCCCCTGAATCACATCATCTTTACGTTTCTGCCCGGAATCGTGCTAAGTCTGTTCTTCGCTCTATTAAAAATAATTTCATCCATACTAAATGCTCTCAACTCTCCAACTCGAATTCTTCCCGCTCCTTCTGACACCTTGCCAAAAATCTTTCTAACAACTTTACCTCATCATCCTTCCCTCCTCTTTTCTACTCTGATGGTTCTGTAGCTATTTCTTCTACTGATAAAGCAGATCTCTTCGCACAGACTTTCTCCTCCAATTCCACCTTAGATGATTACGGTGCCGTTCCTCCATCACTTCTCCCCTCTGACTTCCTCATGGCTGACGTTAAAATTTCATCAGTTGATGTATTTTCTGCCATCACTGGCCTCAGTACTAACAAGGCATATGGGCTTGATGAGGTCCCTCCTGTTGTTCTCAAGAACTGTGCTTCTGTGGTTACACCCTGCCTAGGCAAACTCTTTCGCCTTTGTCTGTCAACTTGTACCTTTCCTTCTTGCTGGAAGTTTGCTCTCATTCAGCCAGTCCCAAAGAAGGGTGACCACTCCCAACCCTCCAACTATCGTCCAATTGTTTAACGTCCTGTATTTCAAAAGTTTTCGAGCCAATTCGCAATAGAAAAATTTTAATACATCTTTCCTATCACAACCTTCTTTCTGATCGTCAGTATGGGTTCCGTCAGGGACGCTCCACTGGCGATCTTCTCACCTACTTTCAGACTCCTAGTCATCCGCCTTTCGGGACTTTGGCGAAAGTTTTGCCATTGCACTTGACATCTCAAAGGCTTTCGATCGAGTCTATCATAAATCTTTAATTTCCAAACTGGCCTCCTACGGTTTCTATCCTTTGGTCTTTGCCTTCATCGCCAGCTTCTTTTCTGGTCGTTCTATAGCCGCTTTTGTAGACGGCCATCGTTCTTCTCCTAGATCTATCGACAGTGGTGTTCCTCAGGGCTCTGTCCTATCACCAACTCTCTTCCTTTTATTCATCAATGATCTAAACTGTACATCTAACCCTATCCACTCATACGCTGATGACTCCACCCTTCACCTTTCCATTCGGTTCCCACAATGCCCATCTCAACAGTTACTTCAACAAACTAGGGATGAGGCTATGGCACACCTAATGTCTGACTTGGCTCGTATCTCTGACACGGGTAAAAATAATGTGGTTGTTTTTAATGCATCTAAGACTCAGTTCTTACACCTATCAACCGGACAAAATCTTCCACAGGTATACCCATTAATGTTTAATAATATTCAGCTTAATCCTGCATCATCCTTGAACATGCTTGGGGTTTCATTTACTCGTTACTTATCTTGGAAAGATCATATTACATCTCTTGTAAAATCTGCTTCCAAGAGATTGGGTATGCTAAGCCGACTCCGTTGTTTCTTTACCCCTGCACAATTGTTGACTCTATACAAGGGTTTTATCCACCCCTGTGTGGAGTACAACTCTCATGTGTGGGGAGGCTCCCCACATACAGCTCTTCTCAATAGGGTGGAGTCATAGGCTTTTCGTCTCATTAACTTTCCTCCTCTTACTGACTCCCTTCAACCTCTGTCTCTTCGCTGCACTATTGCATCTTTATCTCTTCTCTATCGCTACTTAATGGTCACTGCTCCTCTGAACTGTCTGCTTGCATTCCTCCACCTCTACGTCGGGCGCGTAGCACCCGTCCGGCAGCAAACTCTCATCCATTTTCTGTCCAACTCTCTAATGCAAGAGTTAACCGTTAGTCCCAGTCTTTCATTTATGCAACAGGTCAGCTCTGGAACTGTCTCCCTCTGTCTGTATTTCCTGCTACCTATGATCTCCAGTCTTTCAAACGCAGTGTGTCCAGGCATCTCAAAATGATCGGATCTTGAGTTTGGCTCTCTCTTGTATTTTGTTTTTCTCTTGGAGGGAACTGTTACTGCGGTCTCATGGCCTTTGGTTCCTTCTTCCTCGCATTAAAAAAAAAAAATAACGGTGTGAAGTTGGGGGGAGGCAGGAGGTGTAGGGGTATGGATGGATCGGGCAGATGGGCGTGAGAGTCGGCCAGAGGGGGTGGTGGTGGTTCTGAGGGTGGGTGTGGGTGGGGAAGTGGGCGTGTGGGGTGGGCGCGGTTGGTTAGCACGGGCTGTTGCGTGTGTTGGGGGCGCGGTGGAGGGTGAGATAGTCGGAGTGGGCCTGCGTAGGTGTGGAGGGGAGAGGTCGGAGGTAGTGGGTTGTCCTGTGGGGGTGGCGGGGTGGGCGGGGCACGTGGGCTCAGGTGGAAAGGGTGGGGCTGCGGAGGGAAGGGGTGAAGGTGAGCGAGGGGTGATTGGTGTGGCAGGTGAGATGTCAGGTGAGGTGCAGGGGGTGGTGGCGGTTGGGGAGGCTTAGGTGGTAGGGGGGGTGGAAGGGGATGGCGAGGAGGAAACATAGCACTCGTATGCGGAAATGACAGGCGGTGCAGGAGCAGGGGGAGGTTGGGGGTGTGGGGTCGGTAGCGGTGGTGAGGTGGCAGGAGAGGTGGCTTGGAGTGTAGGTGGCAAGGAGGGAGTGCAATCTTCCGGCGCCATCCCGGTGTTTGGTGGTGGGGTGGTTTGGGTGGTAGCAGGGTTCTGTGCTAGTTGTGTGGGGATGGAAGTGGGTGCAAAGCCAGGAGATCGTGCGGCTGTGGGGGTGATGGCGGACGGTATGTGGTGCTGGAACCGTGGTGGTTTGTCAGGGGCTGTGGAGTGGGGTGTGGCAGGTGGTGTGTGTCGTCGGAGGCGAGGAAAGGTGGGGTGAGGTGTAGGGGAAGAGGGAGGCAGTGGTGGTGGGGAGATGTGGCCCCGTGAGATTGTCTGAAAGCGCAGGGATGGGGTGGTGCAGGTGGTAGCAAGGGGCTTAGCTCGTGAGAGTCATGGGTGGTAGGGTGCGGGGTGTGGTGGGCGGCGAGTCATCAGGTGAGGTTTTTGGGGATTAGGTGGGGGTCCATGGGGATGGTGAGGTTGATGGTGGGGTAGGGGAGGTGAGCGAGGAAAAAAAGGTGGATGAGGGTGAGAAGGAGGAGGGTGTGATAGGGAAGGCGAATGAGTTGACCATGTGGGCGGGGAAAGCGAGTGGTGGTGAAGTGATGGTGGTGGGGTGTGTAGGGTGGTAGGTGGAAGGCAGTAGACAGAGGGAGGTGGTTTTGGGAAGTAGGTTAGGGGAAGATGAGGGAAGGGTCCTAGGAGGCCTGTGAAGAGGGAGGCAGGTTTTGTGTTGAGGGGGTATAGTGGTGTGTGGGGTGGGAAGGTTAGAAATAGGGGCAGGAATAGGGGAAGGTAGAACAGAAGAGATAGTGAGAGGAGAGGAAATGGAAAGATAACACTCCCCCCTGTCGTAGACTGGGGGAGATGTGAGGTGGCCCCCGCCATTACGGTGGGATGCGGGGGCAGTGGGGGGGCGCTTTTTGTGTTTCCTTTTTTGTATTTTCTTCCACTGATGCTTAGGGAAATTTGCGTATCTTGGGGAGGTTTGTAAGCGCCCTCATGTCATTTGGCTGCGCTAGGCAGCTTCTAGCTGCTCACGGATGTCGTCGATCGGGCATCCGTGGCAGCACGGAGAAAATTCCCACGGGTTGATGGTGATGGGGTCAATGGGGAAATGATTTATTTCGCCGATGCGTTGAGGGGTGGCATGGACGGCTAGAAAGCACCTCATTAAGCTGACATCTTTATCCAGGTCTCACGTCGGTTCGTGTATTATGAAATGTTCTTCCATAAAACCGGGGAGAATCCTGAGGAGTGTATGAAACGTGAGTTGTTTCCGGGTTTCTTCATCTGCCTCCGTGTAGGCAGTGGTGACTCGGCGTCTTGCCAGAGTTAGGGTATCATTTAGATTCCCATGAAATTTTAGACTATCCAGTTGGGACAGTGCCACCACTTTCCCTAATGATGGGGTGATGGCCTGAACAACGAACTCTGTAAACTTTTGATAGGTGAGCTCCGGGACGATTTTCGGTGCTATGTTGGCCGCCGCTTTTCCGAATAGTGGGAGTGTGACTGCAATTTTCTGCTGGTCATTCTCAAAGCCAATATCCAGTAAGGGTTTAATTATCGTCAGATATGTGTGTATATCGTACTGGTCAGGTCAAACCTGAATAATTGTACGTGCGGATTAGTTGCCACGTTGCCAAATATTTCTCACTACCTCTCTTCTACGCCCGGGTCATGAACCACCACTGGCCACCAGTGTAATCCTAGGAGAAAAAGGCCCAACTCTTCGGTCCTGAAAAACTTAACGTGTAGCGGGGTCCTCTTTCGTGACCGGAGCTTAGTGCAATGAAAGAGAGGCAGGACACAAAAACTCTAACCAATAGTCTTTTACACGTGTATTCCCACGGTCAAACACAGGACAAAATACAGATATTACAAACACGAATAGTGACACGAAAATAAAACCTTACTTAGGATATTAGTATCTCGCAGGATACTGACTTAACCACTACGGTTGCCAGTACAGAAAGTCTAGTGAACAGGTGTACTGGGAAGACGGGCGCACGTGAGAGCGCGGGAGGGGGGGATGGGAAGGACTCTTGACGAGCCGGAACAGAGTTATAGTAATATTGGGAAAGGATACGTCTTTCTAATTTGCTCTTAGTATCACTTGATAGAAAAAGGGTTTTGACATTTGATCTATCACTCGTTTATATTACGTTAGTTATGGGGAGGGGATGATGTAGGGAGAGAGGGAATAGTGGGACATTGGATATTCACTGTATATACGGTAATACAAATGGACGGATATTATTCTCACTTTCTATGGTTTTCTGACAGCAAGAGACATATGTATACTTTCACTACAGAGACTTCCTCAGGGGAAGAATTCTTACTGATTTCTTCCGAGGGCGTCACTTATGAGTCAGAGTTCTCGGGATTCACTCACTGTTCTCATCCTTACTCACTCGTCCGTGATTTCACTCGCCCAGCTATTGGACATGCATTTAGTCAATGTATCACTGTAACCTGTTTTCTAGGGCAACGTCACACAATATAATTTCCTAGTCTTGGGGCAATACCCTACTTGACATATATTCTCTCGTGTCGTGCGGGCGGTAGGAAGACACGTCGGCGTCTATTTAGATGGGCTAGGGGCACCGCCAGGGAAAGGCGTGCCGAGAGGGCACGGGACGGCTCGCAGGGGCGTCTTCTCTCGTCCAGGGCTTCACGTGGGGAACAGGAACGTAGTCTCCGGGCTGTGATTAGGGGTGGCGCCCTCAGGGCTGGTGCCAAACGGGTCTACGAGTCTCTGGCTCCTGTTTCAGCCAGAGGTGGAGGTCCGTCGCCGTCTCTTGGACGTGGAGAGGTTGCGTCTGGGAGTCCTGGATAGGGCCCGAGGAGGCTGAGGGCTGCGGTTTCCAAAATCAAGGGACGCCGTCAGGTGGGGGCTACGGCACCGTCTTGTGCAGGGATCCGACAGGTGAGTCTCCTCTAGGGCCAGGCGTAAGGACCGGAGGCCAGGGGAGGCAGTTAGTCCTCGTGGGGTTCCTCTAGCGCTGGGGAGAAGGGCGTCTGTCTCACGCAGGGGCGATCTCGCACCTCTGTCTGGCCGTAGGGCCCGGCAATAGGCCGTGGTTGTGTGGGGTAGTCAGCACTCCTCTGGTCGTCTCTCCAGAAGCCGTGAGCTCGTCTCTTCTGCAGGAGGGGGGAGCGGCAATGAGCCGTCTCAGGGGAAGCACCTCCAGAGTTGCAATCGGCCGTCTCCTTCGGCAGGAGGAGTGAGCGGCAATCGGCCGTCTCAGGGGCAGCACCTCCGGAGCGGCAATCGGCCGTCTCCTGGGGCAGAAGAGATGAGTGGCAATAGGCCGTCTTGGCAGAAACACCTTCAGTGCAATGCTTGACCGACTGACGAAGGCGGGAGCGGTAATCGGCCGTCTCAAGAGGGGTGCTGACGGAAACTGAAATATCAGTTCCACCCCAGTCTGATTTGGCAGTCCTGCTCCCCGAAGGTAGTGTCCTCCGTCTGCCATGGTGGCGGTGTGATGGCTAAGTGTGATAAGGGCGCATGGCCCAGGCTGGTTTATGCCGTTTTCGTACTGGGTCCCCTAGTGTGGGTGTGGCTACTCCTTGGGGTCCTGGTTGGGGTGTCGTTGTGTTTCTGGGGGCACTACACTGTTTCTTTCTCTCTGTGTTTCTGGGGGCACTACGCTGCTCTCCTGTGTTTCTGGGGGCACTAAGTTGTTCTTCTCTCACATCATCTCCAGGGGCACTGATTTGCAAGCCAAGCATTTCACCACTCTCCCCTTGGAAAAAGTCACTTCCCCGTGGCTGGAGGTGGTATACGTGAGTGCCGTGGGTGGTGTATGCAGGCTGGAGATGCTTTAGTAGGGCTTGCCATGCGGTGGTGTGAAAGTTTTCCTCTTGTTCAGCGTCGCACGTGGGGAAAAGCGTGGAGTCGGTGAGGGTTGACCGGAGGAGGGTAAGCAGGTGGTATGGTCCTCTGAGCCGACGATTCTTACCTGTGGCCGGGGCCCATATGGCTCGTCTGTTCTTCATTTTGGTCGGTGTTGTTGCTGGTGTGGTAGGGGGCTGTTTGCTGGCTACTGACGGTCCTGGCCGGGTTTTGTGCCATGGTAATGAGGTGTTGATTCTCTGGGGAGTGTAGGTGGAGGGGTTTTGGGCTTGATGTATCATAACCTTATTACCTTAACCTGTCCCCAGAGAATCAACACCTCATTACCATGGCACAAAACCCGGCCAGGACCGTCAGTAGCCAGCAAACAGCCCCCTACCACACCAGCAACAACACCGACCAAAATGAAGAACAGACGAGCCATATGGGCCCCGGCCACAGGTAAGAATCGTCGGCTCAGAGGACCATACCACCTGCTTACCCTCCTCCGGTCAACCCTCACCGACTCCACGCTTTTCCCCACGTGCGACGCTGAACAAGAGGAAAACTTTCACACCACCGCATGGCAAGCCCTACTAAAGCATCTCCAGCCTGCATACACCACCCACGGCACTCACGTATACGACCTCCAGCCACGGGGAAGTGACTTTTTCCAAGGGGAGAGTGGTGAAATGCTTGGCTTGCAAATCAGTGCCCCTGGAGATGATGTGAGAGAAGAACAACTTAGTGTCCCCAGAAACACAGGAGAGCAGCGTAGTGCCCCCAGAAACACAGAGAGAAAGAAACAGTGTAGTGCCCCCAGAAACACAACGACACCCCAACCAGGACCCCAAGGAGTAGCCACACCCACACTAGGGGACCCAGTACGAAAACGGCATAAACCAGCCAGGCATCTTTCCTATCACAACCTTCTTTCTGATCGTCAGTATGGGTTATGTCAGGGACGCTCCACTGGCGATCTTGTCACATACCTTTCAGACTCCTAGTCATAATCCTTTCGGGACTTTGGCGAAAGCTTTGCCATTGCACTTGACATCTCAAAGGGTTTCGATCGAGTCTGGCATAAATCTTTAATTTCCAAACTACCCTCCTACGGTTTCTATCCTTTGGTCTGTGCCTTCATCGCCAGCTTCCTTTCTGGTCGTTCTATAGCCGCTGTTGTAGACGGCTATCGTTCTTCTCCTAGATCTATAGACAGTGGTGTTCCTCAGGGCTCTCTCCTATCACCAACTCTCTTCCTTTTATTCATCAATGATCTAAGCTGTACATCTAACCCTATCCACTCATACGCTGATGACTCAACCCTTCACCTTTCCATTCGGTTCCAACAACGCCCATCTCAACAGTTACTTCAACAAACTAGGGATGAGGCTATGCCACACCTAATGTCTGACTTGGCTCGTATCTCTGACACGGGTAAAAATAATGTGGTTGTTTTTAATGCATCTAAGACTCAGTTCTTACACCTATCAACCCGACAAAATCTTCCACAGGTATACCCACTAATGTTTAATAATATTCAGCTTAATCCGGCATCATCCTTGAACATGCTTGGGGTTTCATTTACTCGGGACTTATCTTGGAAAGATCATATTAAATCTCTTGTAAAATCTGCTTCCAAGAGATTGGGTATGCTAAGCCGACTCCGTTCTTTCTTTACCCCTGCACAATTGTTGACTCTATACAAGGGTTTTATCCACCCCTGTGTGGAGTACAACTCTCATGTGTGGGGAGGGTCCCCACATACAGCTCTTCTCAATAGGGTGGAGTCATAGGCTTTTCGTCTCATTAACTCTCGTCCTCTTACTGACTCCCTTCAACCTCTGTCTCTTTGCCGCACTATTGCATCTTTATCTCTTCTCTATCGCTACTTTAATGGTCACTGCTCCTCTGAACTGTCTGCTTGCATTCCTCCACCTCTACGACGGGCGCGTAGCACCCGTCCGGCAGCAGACTCTCATCCATTTTCTGTCCAACTTTCTAATGCAAGAGTTAACCGTTAGTCCCAGTCTTTCATTTATGCAACAGGTCAGCTCTGGAACTGTCTCCCTCTGTCTGTATTTCCTGCTACCTATGATCTCCAGTCTTTCAAACGCAGTGTGTCCAGGCATCTCAAAATGATCGGATCTTGAGTTTGGCTCTCTCTTGTATTTTGTTTTTCTCTTGGAGGGAACTGTTACTGCGGTCTCATGGCCTTTGGTTCCTTCTTCCTCGCATAAAAAAAAAAAAAATAATGGTGTGAAGTTGGGGGGAGGCAGGAGGTGTAGGGGTATGGATGTATCGGGCAGATGGGCGTGAGAGTCGGCCAGAGGGGGTGGTGGTGGTTCTGAGGGTGGGTGTGGGTGGAGAAGTGGGCAGGTGGGGTGGGCGCGGTTGGTTAGCACGGGCTGTTGCGTGTGTTCGGGGCGCGGTGGAGGGTGAGATAGTCTGAGTGGGCGTGCGTAGGTGTGGAGGGGAGAGGTCGGAGGTAGTGGCTTGTCCTGTGGGGGTGGCGAGGTGGGCGGGGCACGTGGGCTCAGGTGGAAAGGGTGGGGCTGCGGAGGGAAGGGGTGAGGGTGAGCGAGGGGAGATTGGTGTGGCAGGTGAGATGTCAGGTGAAGTGCAGGGGGTGGTGGCGGCTGGGGAGGCTGAGGTGGTAGGGGGGGTGGAAGGGGATGGCGAGGAGGAAACATACCACTCGTATGTGGAAGTGACAGGCGGTGCAGGAGCAGGGGGAGGTTGGGGGTGTGGGGTCGGTAGCGGTGGTGAGGTGGCAGGAGAGGTGGCTTGGAGTGTAGGTGGCAAGGAGGGAGTGCGATCTTGCGGCTCCATCCCGGTGTTTGATGGTGGTATGGTTTGGGTGGTGGCAGGGTTCTGTGCTAGTTGTGTGGGGTGGGTAATGGGTGCAAAGCCAGGGGATGGTGCGGCTGTGGGGGTGATGGTGGACGGTGTGCGGTGCTGGAACCGTGGTGGCTTGGTAGGGGCTGTGGAGTGGGGTGTGGCGGGTGGTGTGTGTCGTCGGAGGTGAGGAGAGGTGGGGTGAGGTGTAGTGGGAGAGGGAGCCAGTGGTGGTGGGGAGATGTGGCCCCGTGGGGTTGTCAGAATGTTCAGGGATGGGGCAGTGCTGGTGGTAGCAGGGGGCTGAGCTCGTGAGAGAGTGATGCGTGGTAGGGTGCGGGGTGTGGTCGGCGACGAGGCATCTGGTGAGGTTATTGGGGATGAGGTGTGGGTCCGTGGGGATGGTGAGGTTAAAGGCGGGGTACGGGAGGTGAGCGAGTAAAAAAAGGTGGATGAGGGTGAGGAGGAGGACGGTGTGATAGGGAATTCGAATGAGTTGACCATGTGGGCGGGGAAAGCGAGTGGTGGTGAAGTGATGGTGGTGGGGTGTGCGGGGTGGTAGGTGGAAGGCAGGAGACAGAGGGAGGTGGTTTTGGGAAGTAGGTTAGGGGAAGATGAGGGAAGGGTCCTAGGAGGCCTGTGAAGAGGGAGGCAGGTTTTGTGTTGAGGGGGTATAGTGGTGTGTGGGGTGGGAAGGTTAGAAATAGGGGCAGGAATAGGGGAAGGTAGAACAGAAGAGATAGTGAGAGAAGAGGAAAAGGAAAGATAACGTTCCCCCCTGTAGTAGACTGGGGGAGATGTGAGGTGGCCCCCGCCATTACGGTGGGATGCGGGGGCAGTGGGGGGGGGCTTTTTGTGTTTCCTTTTTTGTACTTTCTTCCCCTGATGCTTAGGGGAATTTGCGTATCTTGGGTAAGTTTGTAAGCGCCCTTGTGTCGTTTGGCTGCGCTGGGCAGCTTCTAGCTGCTCACGGATGTCGTCGATCGGGCATCCGTGGCAGCACGGAGAAAATTCCCACGGGTTGATGGTGGTGAGGTCAATGTGGAATTGATTTATTTCGCCGATGCGTTGAGGGGTGGCATGGACGGCTAGAAGGCGCCTCATTAAACTGATATCTTTATCCAGGTCTCCCGTCGTTTCGTGTATTATGAAATGTTCTTTAATAAAACCGGGGAGAATCCTGAGGAGTGTATGAAACGTGAGTTGTTTCCGGGTTTCTTCATCTGCCTCCGGGTAGGCAGTGGTGACTCGGCGTCTTGCCAGAGTTAGGGTATCATTTAGATTCCCATGAAATTTTAGACTATCCAGTTGGGACAGTGCCACCACTTTCCCTAATGATGGGGTGATGGCCTGAACAACGAACTCTGTAAAGTTCTGCCAGGTGAGCTCCGGGACGATTTTCGGTGCTATGTTGGCCGCCGCTTTGCCGAATAGTGGGAGTGTGACTGCAATTTTCTGCTGGTCATTCTCAAAGCCAATATCCAGTAAGGGTTTAATTATCGTCAGATATGTGTGTATATCGTACTGGTCAGGGTCAAACCTGAATAATTGTACGTGCGGATTAGTTGCCATGTTGCCAAATATTTCTCACTACCTCTCTTATACGCCCGGGTCAAGAACCACCGCTGGCCACCAGTGTAATGCTAGGAAAAAAAGGCCCAAATCTTCGGTCCTAAAACACCTAAAGTGTAGCGGGGTTCTCTTTCATAACCGGAGCTTAGTGCAATGAAAGAGAGGCAGGACACAAAAACTCTAGGCAATAGCCTTTTACACGTGTATTCCCACAGTCAGACACAGGACAAAATACAGATATTACAAACACGAATAGTGACTCGGAAATAAAACCTTAATTAGGATATTAGTATCTCGCAGGATACTGACTTAACCACTACGGTTGCCAATACAGAAAGTCTAGTGAACAGGTGTACAGGGAAGACGGGCGCACGTGAGAGCGCGGGAGGGGGAGTTCACATGGCGGGGGGAATGGGAAGGACTCTTGACGAGCCGGAACAGAGTTATAGTAATATTGGGAAAGGATACGTCTTTCTAATTTGCTCTTAGTATCACTTGATAGAAAAAGGGTTTTGACATTTGATCTATCACTCGTTTATATTACGTTAGTTATGGGGAGGGGATGATGTAGGGAGAGAGGGAATAGTGGGACATTGGATATTCACTGTATATACGGTAATACAAAAGGACGGATATTATTCTCACTTTCTATGGTTTTCTGACAGCAAGGGACATATGTATACTTTCACTACAGAGACTTCCTCAGGGGAAGAATTCTTACTGATTTCTTCCGAGGGCGTCACTTATGAGTCAGAGTTCTCGGGATTCACTCACCGTTCTCATCCTTACTCGTCCGTGATTTCACTCGCCCTGCTATTGGACATGCATTTAGTCATTGTATCACTGTAACCTGTTTTCTAGGGCAAGGTCACACAATATAATTTCCTAGTCTTGGGGCAATACCATACTTGACATATATTCACTCGTGTCGTGTGGGCGGCGGGAAGACACGTCGGCGTCTATTTAGCCGGGCTAGGGCACCGCCAGAGAAAGGCGTCCCGAGAGGGCACGGGACGGCTCGCAGGGGCGTCTTCTCTCGTCCAGGGCTTCACGTGGGGAACAGGCCCGTAGGCTCCGGGCTGGGTTTAGGGGTGGGGCCCTCATGGCTGGGGCCAAACGGGTCTATGAGTCTCATGCTCATGTTTCAGCCAGAGGTGGAGGTCCGTCGCCGTTCCTTGGGCGTGGAGAGGTTGCGCCTGGGAGTCCTGGAAAGGGCCTGAGGAGGCTGAAGGCTGCAGTCCCGAAAATCAAGGGACGCCGTCAGGAGGGTTCTGCGGCACCGTCTCGTGCTGGGGCCCAACAGGTGAGTCTCCTGTAGGGCCAGGCGTAAGGACCGGAGGCCAGGGGAGGCCGATAGTCCTCTTGGAGTATCTCTAGCGCTGGGGAGCCGGGCGTCTGTCTCACGCAGGGGCGATCTCGGCACCTCTGTCTGGCCGTGGGGCCCGGCAATAGGCCGTGGCTGTGTGGGGGAGTCAGCAAACCTCTGGTCGTCTCTCCAGAGGCCGTGGGCTCGTCTCTTCTGCAGGAGGGGGGAGTGGCAATCAGCCATCTTAGGGGCAGCAACTCCGGAGTTGCAATAGGCCGTCTCCTTCGGCAGGAGTGAGCGGCAATCGGCCGTCTCAGGGGCAGCACCTCCGGAGCGGCAATCGGCCATCTCCTGGGGCAGAATAGATGAATGGCAATAGGCCGTCTCGGCAGAAACACCTTCAGTGCAATGCTTGGCCGACTGACGAAGGCGGGAGCGGTAATAGGCCGTCTACAGAGGGGTGCTGACGGAAACTGAAATATCAGTTTCACCCCAGTCTGATTTGGCAGTCCTGCTCCCCGAAGGTAGTGTCCTCCGTCTGCCATGGTGGTGGTGTGATGGTTGAGTGTGATAAGGGCGCACGGCTCGGGCTGGTTTATGCCGTTGTCAAACTGGGTCCCCTAGTGTGGGTGTGGCTACTCCATGGGGTCCTGGTATGGGTGTCGGTGTATTTCTGGGGGCACTAAACTTTTTCTTTCTCTCTGTGTTTCTGGGGGCACTACGCTGCTCTTCTGTGTTTCTGGGGGCACTATGTTGTTCTTCTCTCACATCATCTCCAGGGGCACTGATTTGCAAGCCACGCATTTCACCACTCTCCCCTTGGAAAGAGTCACTTCCCCGTGGCTGGAGGTGGTATACGTGAGTGCCGTGGGTGGTGTATGCAGGCTGGAGATGCTTTAGTAGGACTTGCCATGCGGTGGTGTGAAAGTTTTCCTCTTGTTCGGCGTCGCAGGTGAGGAAAAGCGTGGAGTCGGTGAGGGTTGACCGGAGGAAGGTAAGCAGGTGGTATTGTCCTCTGAGCCGACGATTCTTACCTGTGGCCGGCGCCCATATGGCTCGTCTGATCTTCATTTTGGTCGGTGTTGTTGCTGGTGTGGTAGGGGGCTGTATCCTGGCTACTGACGGTCCGGGCCGGGTTTTGTGCCATGGTAATGCGGTGTTGAGTCTCTGGGGAGTGTAGGTGGAGGGGATTTGGGCTTGATGTATCATAACCTTATTACCTTAATCTGTCCTATCACTCCGGTACGGCCTGTGGACACTCCAGGGAAACGTCGTCTGTGGCATTTTGGAGACGCGGACTGGGAGGCCCTCAGACAGTACTTCTTTGATTTTCCCTGGAATGATTATTGCTTCCATGGCCGGGACCCACCTGAGTGTGCCTTGCAAATTACGGAGGTTATTCTCTCGGGCATGGAAGCATACATTCCTTTCTCATATCCTTTGACTAACGCAAGAAAGCCTTGGTTTAATCACGCTTGTTCTAATGCTGTCCGCAACAAGGAGAGGGCCTACAAAAGGTACCGGAGCCAACCCACCGCTGAATCACATCATCTTTACGTTTCTGCCCGGAATCGTGCTAAGTCTGTTCTTCGCTCTACTTAAAATAATTTCATCCATACTAAATGCTCTCAACTCTCCAACTCGAATTCTTCCCGCTCCTTCTGACACCTTGCCAAAAATCTTTCTAACAACTTTACCTCATCATCCTTCCCTCCTCTTTTCTACTCTGATGGTTCTGTAGCTATTTCTTCTACTGATAAAGCAGATCTCTTCGCACAGACTTTCTCCTCCAATTCCACTTTAGACGATTCCGGTGCTGTTCCTCCATCACTTCCTTCCTCTGACTTCCTCATGGCTGACGTTAAAATTTCTTCAGTTGATGTATTTTCTGCCATCACTGGCCTCAGTACTAACAAGGCATATGGGCCTGATGGGGTCCCTCCTGTTGTTCTCAAGAACTGTGTTTCTGTGCTTACACCCTGCCTAGGCAAACTCTTTTGCCTTTGTCTGTCAACTTGTACCTTTCCTTCTTGGTGGAAGTTTGCTCTCATTCAGCCAGTCCCAAAGAAGGGTGACCACTCCCTACCCTCCAACTATCGTCCAATTGTTTAACGTCCTGTATTTCAAAAGTTTTCGAGTCAACTCTCAATAGAAAAATTTTAAGGCATCTTTCCTATCACAACCTTCTTTCTGATCGTCAGTATGGGTTCCGTCAGGGACGCTCCACTGGCGATATTCTCACCTACCTTTCTGTTATGCTGAGTGTTTTTAGGCCGACTCCTCGTACTAAAGACACTAGCTACTGAGCGGGGTCCTCTTTCCGGACTGGAAGTAATGCACTAACAATGGAATAGGACATAAAATACTAGGCAGTCCACCTTTAACACATCTATCACCTTAATTACAACACCTTAACAATATTACATAAGATGGTATTATAAACAGAGGATATAGATATACAAAGTTACGTTAGTGTAATATGGGATATTCACACACTCCTTAATTATGCTTTATAATAGGTTAAGAGTCCGTAAGTGGATGGGATTCACTTGTATCAAAGTCCAAAAGGTCTTAGCGTGTCGGGGCAATAGAGATGTCTGGGCTTGATGAGCCGAGGAGGGATTATTACTGTAAATTAACAAGGGGGGTAGAGCACTAGAGTTCACTGTTTGGGCTCGGCGCGGCAACTCTCGCCCGCGCTTATACTGACAAGGGGGGAGACTACTCTAGATTGGACTTTGAGATAGCACTGGTCAGATGAACCCGGAACTTATAGTCTTTGCTAGGGGAAGGTATTTACGGACACTTTTTGGTGTAATCCCGCTGGTTCACTCTGTCACTGGATCACTACAGGAAAGGGAAAGTCACTATTCTTGCCTGAGTTTCTGGGGCGATATCACTTTGTCACTGTAAGGTGTAGGACCTCACTCTGGTCACGGTGCAGGGAGACCATCTTGCCTGGGGTCTCGACCTGTTGTAGGTCCTCCTCTGGTCACGGTGCAGGGAGACCCTCTTGCCTGGGGTCTCGACCTGTTGTAGGTCCTCCTCTGGTCACGTTGCAGGGAGACCCTCTTGCCTAGGGTCTCGACCTGTTATAGGCCCTCCTCTGGTCACTGTGAAGGGAGGCCTGTCTGTGTTGGCCCTAGGGACTGGGGCCAAACAGGTGTAGCAAACGGGCCTGACGTCGTAGGGTCTGCGGTAGGGGGAGGTCGGCGTCGATGGGTTGCTGAGCTCGCCTAGGGGTCCGAGGGCTGCGGAGGTCTGCTGGGGGACGCGCCGTCAGGTGTGGGCTGCGGCCTCGTCTCCTGCTGGTACCTGGGGAAGACAAGAATTTCCCGGGGGTGGGAGGTAGGTCCCGACTGGGACCGGGCCTCTGTTCAGGTGACACTTTAGGGGCAACTCCCCCGGGTGGTGTCCAGCTACTCCTGCAGGAGTTAGCTGACTCTAGAGGACACACGGAGGCCGTGGTCTCTCTCGCACTTTTGGAGGGTAGCACAGAGGCGACTCTCTCTCTTGTCTTTACAATTGCCGTGGCACTAGGTTGATCGGTCCTGGGACCCACTTGTGGCTATGTGTGAGGGTCTCTTACCCTTAGAGTGGCTAGGGGCGTGAGCCCCGTACAATCCACTATTGGGCCTCCTGCCCTATTTGTTATAGAGGGCTCTCCTCCCTTGTCAAAGGACCTCCTGTCCTGGTTGTGGCAGAGGGTATTACGCCCTCGTGGCTCACGGTGGCAGAGGATACAAGCCCCTCGTGGCTCACCAGGTTTGTTGCGGCAGAGGATGGAACTTCCCCGTGGCTCGCGGTGGCAGTAGGTGTAAACACCTCGTGGCTCACCTAGGGACCTCCTATCCCGTTGGGGTGAAGCTGTGGTCGTCACCACAAGACTACGAGGGACTGACGTATCAGTCCCACCCCACTGCTGTCGATGGTCAATCCGCCGTGTAAGTTGTTGCGGATCTAGGCTCACCTGGCGTTGGGGCAGTTGCTGGAAGATGGGGCACAGGTCAGTGGTGGTTGGATGACCCTCTTGTCCTGGGTCATTAACCTGTCCGTTATCTCCTCCTCGGGTGGTGGGATGGTGGTGGCCCGGTGGTGGTGTGGGGGGTGGCGGGGCGGAAGGTCCGGCCGCGGGCATTTTACCACCGTCGCTCGTGCAAAAGTCACGACCCCGTGACTGCAGGTGGTAGGTGATGGTGGTGAATGTTTTGTGGACCAGGGTGAGGTGTTGCACGAGGTTTGTCCAGTGGTTGGTCATGGTGTTTGGCTCTCTGTAGGGGTTGAAAGAGAGATGGATGGAGGATGGGCGGTTTGTTTGGCGTGCTGGGGTGTCCGTCGGATCCTGATGGGTGGGCAGTCGTGGAGGCGCCATAGCACGCTCTCAATTTTGCTTGTTGGTAGTTTCCACGATGCCTGAGATGGAGGTGTGGGGGTGTATGTAGATGGTGGGCGGAAGATGCGTCGTGATCTGATGGTCGTGGTGGTGAGGGTGGGCGTCGGCGGTGATGGTGTTTGGGCACGTGGGGAGTTGGTGGGTGATGTGTTGCGTGGGGCGGTGCATGGTGGGGTGCGGGTGGGGTGTGGTGGGAGTTGTGGTGGTACAGTGGTGGTGGTTGTTTCCGCGGCGGTAATGGTGGAAGTTGGTGATGGGTGGTGTGGTGCAGTGTTGGTGGTGGGCGTAGCAGGCGGTGATTGGGAGTGGTGGGTTGGAGGAGGTGTGGTAGCCGGAGGAGATGCAGGCGGAGGTGAGGCTGAGGGGGAGGATGGTGTGATAGGGAAGGCGAATGAGTTGGCTGTGTTGGCGGGGAAAATGAGTGGCGGGGAAGTGATGGTGGTGGGTGGTGCGGGGTGGTAGGTGGGAGGGAGTAGACATGAGGAGGGGGTTTTGGGAAGTAGGTTAGGGGAAGATGAGGTAAAGGTTCTAGGAGGTTTGTGAAGGGGGAGGCGGCTTTGTGTTGGGGAGGAATAGGCAGGGGGGAGGCGGTGGTAGTGGAGAAAGTAGTGTGTGAGGTGGGAAGGTTAGGAATAGGGGTAGGAATAGGGGAGGGCAAAATAGAAGAGGCAGTGAGAGGAGAGGAAAAGGAAAGATGATGTTTTTCCCTGTCATAGACTGGGAGAGATGTGAGGTGGCCCCCGTCATTACGGCGGGACACGGGGGCAGTGAAGGGGCGCCTTCTGTGCTTTCCTCGTCCCGCTTTCCTGCTGTGAGGCTCGGGGCGATCGGCGCATGGTGGGGAGGCCTGTAGGCGCTCTTGTGTTGCTGTGCTGTGCCTGGCAGCTTTTAGCTGTTCACGAATGTCGTGGATTGGGCACTCCGGGCAGCAAAGAGAAAATTCCCACGGATTTACAGGGATGAGGTCCGTGGGGAATTGTGTGATGTCGCCGATGCGTTTGGGGGAGGAGTGGACGGCTAGAAGGCGCCTTATATGGTTAATTTCTTTATCCAGGTCTCCCGTCGGTTCATGTATTGTGAAGTGGTCTTTAATGAAACTGGGGAGGATCCTGAGGAGTTTGTGGAATATGAGTTGTTCCCGGGTCTTTGCGTCTGTGCCCGGGTATGCAGCGGTGACGAGCCGCCTAGCCTGGATGAAGGTGTCATCGAGGCTTCCGTCGTATGTGAGGGCGTCTAGTTGCGATAAGGCTACAACTGTGCCTAGAGATAGCGTCACTGCCTGTTTCACAATTTGTGTGAACTGGTCCCATGACAGTTCTGGGACTACTTCTGGTATGACATTGGTGATAATTTTCCCCAGATTCGGTAGTGTGACTGCAATTTTCTCCTTACCAGAGTCAAACCCTATGTCTAAAAGGGGTTTGATCATGTCCAAATAAACATCCATGTCACATTCGTCCGGGTTGAATTTTAATAATTGGGCCGACTCCTCGTACTAAAGACACTAGCTACTGAGCAGGGTCCTCTTTCCGGACCGGAAGTAATGCACTAACAAGGGAACAGGACATAAAAACTAGGCAGTCCACCTTTAACACATCTATCACCTTAATTACAACACCTTAACAATATTACATAGGATGGTATTATAAACAGAGGATACAGACATACAAAGTTACGTTAGTGTAATATGGGATATTCACACACTCTTTAATTATGCTTTATAATAGGTTAAGAGTCCGTAAGTGGATGGGATTCACTTGTATCAAAGTCCAAAAGGTCTTAGCGTGTCGGGGCAATAGAGATGTCTGGGCTTGATGAGCCGAGGAGGGATTATTACTGTAAATTAACAAGGGGGGTAGAGCACTAGAGTTCACTGTTTGGGCTCGGCGCGGCAACTCTCGCCCGCGCGTACACTGACAAGGGGGGAGACTACTCTAGATTGGACTTTGGGATAGCACTGGTCGGATGAACCCAGAACTTATAGTCGTTGCTAGGGGAAGGTATTTATGGACACTTTTTGGTGTAATCCCGCTGGTTCACTCTGTCACTGGATCACTACAGGAAAGGGAAAGTCACTATTCTTGCCTGAGTTTCTGGGGCGATATCACTTTGTCACTGTAAAGTGTAGGTCCTCACTCTGGTCACAGTGCAGGGAGACCCTCTTGCCTGGGGTCTGGACCTGTTGTAGGTCCTCCTCTGGTCACGGTGCAGGGAGACCCTCTTGCCTGGGGTCTCGACCTGTTATAGGCCCTCCTCTGGTCACTGTGAAGGGAGGCCTGTCTGTGTTGGACCTAGGGACTGGGGCCAAACAGGTGTAGCAGACGGGCCTGACGTCGTAGGGTCTGCAGCAGGGGTAGGTCGCCGTCGACGGGTTGCTGGGCTCGCCTAGGGGTCCGAGGGCTGCGAAGGTGTGCTGGGGGACGCGCCATCAGGTGTGGGCTGCGGCCTCGTCTCCTGCTGGTACCTGGGGAAGACAAGAATTTCCTGGGGGTGGGAGGTAGGTCCCGACTGGGACCGGGCCTCTGTTCAGGTGACACTTTAGGGGCAACTCCCCCGGGTGGTGTCCAGCTACTCCTGCAGGAGTTAGCTGACTCTAGAGGACACACGGAGGCCGTGGTCTCTCTTGCACTTATGGAGGGTAGCACAGAGGCGACTCTCTCTCTTGTCTTTACTATTACCGTGGCACCAGGTTGATCGGTCCTGGGACCCACTTGGGGCTGTGTGTGAGGGTCTCTTACCCTTAGAGTGGCTAGGGGCGTGAGCCCCGTACAATCCACTATTGGGCCTCCTGCCCTATTTGTTATAGAGGGCTCTCCTCCCTTGTCAAAGGACCTCCTGTCCTGGTTGTGGCAGAGGGTATTACGCCCTCGTGGCTCACGGTGGCAGAGGATACAAGCCCCTCGTGGGTCACCAGGTTTGTTGTGGCAGAGGATGGTACTTCCCCGTGGCTCGCGGTGGCAGTAGGTGTAAACACCTCGTGGCTTACCTAGGGACCTCCTATCCCTTTGGGGTGAAGCTGTGGTCGTCACCACAAGACTACGAGGGACTGACGTATCAGTCCCACCCCACTGCTGTCGATGGTCAATCCGCCGTGTAAGTTGTTGCGGATCTAGGCTCACCTGGCGTTGGGGCAGTTGCGAGAAGAAGGGGCACAGGTCAGTGGTGGTTGGATGACCCTCTTGTCCTGGGTCATTAACCTGTCCGTTATCTCCTCCTAGGGTGGTGGGGTGGTGGTGGCCCGGTGGTGGTGTGGGGGGTGGCGGGGCGGAAGGTCCGGCAGCGGGCATTTTACTTTCAGACTCCTAGTCATCCTCCTTTCGGGACTTTGGCGAAAGCTTTGCCATTGCACTTGACATCTCAAAGGTTTTCGATCGAGTTTGGCATAAACCTTTAATTTTCAAACTGCCCTCCTACGGTTTCTATCCTTCGGTCTGTGCCTTCATCGCTAGCTTCGTTTCTGGTCGTTGAATAGCCGCTGTTGTAGACGGCCATCGTTCTTCTCCTAGATCTATAGACAGTGGTATTCCTCAGGGCTCTGTCCTATCACCAACTCTCTTCCTTTTATTCATCAATGATCTAAGCTGTACATCTAACCCTATCCACTCATACGCTGATGACTCCACCCTTCACCTTTCCATTCGGTTCCCACAACGCCCATCTCAACAGTTACTTCAACAAACAAGGGATGAGGCTATGGCACACCTAATGTCTGACTTGGCTCGTATCTCTGACACGGGTAAAAATAATATGGTTGTTTTTAATGCATCTAAGACTCAGTTCTTACACCTATCAACCCGACAAAATCTTCCACAGGTATACCCACTAATGTTTAATAATATTCAGCTTAATCCTGCATCATCCTTGAACATGCTTGGGTTTCATTTCCTCAGAACTTATCTTGGAAAGATCATATTACATCTCTTGTAAAATCTGCTTCCAAGAGATTGGGTGTGCTAAGCCGACTCTGTTCTTTCTTTACCCCTGCACAATTGTTGACTCTATACAAGGGTTTTATCCACCCCTGTGTGGAGTACAACTCTCATGTGTGGGGAGGCTCCCCACATACAGCTCTTTTCAATAGGGTGGAGTCAAAGGCTTTTCGTCTCATTAACTCTCCTCCTCTTACTGACTCCCTTCAACCTCTGTCTCTTCGCCGCACTATTGCATCTTTATCTCTTCTCTATCGCTACTTTAATGGTCACTGCTCCTCTGAACTGTCTGCTTGCATTCCTTCACCTATACGACGGGCGCGTAGCACCCGTCCGGCAGCAAACTCTCATCCATTTCTGTCCAACTCTCTAATGCTAGAGTTAACCGTTAGTCCAAGTCTTTCATTTATGCAACAGGTCAGCTCTGGAACTGTCTCCCTCTGTCTGTATTTCCTGCTGCCTATGATCTCCAGTCTTTCAAACGCAGTGTGTCCAGGCATCTGAAAATGATCGGATCTTGAGTTTGGCTCTCTCTTGTATTTTGTTTTTCTCTTGGAGGGAACTGTTACTGGGGTCTCATGGCCTTTGGTTCCTTCTTCCTCGCATTAAAAAAAAAAAAATAATGGTGTGAAGTATGGGGAAGGCAGGAGGTGAAGGGGTATGGATGTATCGGGCAGATGGGCGTGAGAGTCGGCCAGAGGGGGTGGTGGTGGTTCTGAGGGTGGGTGTGGGTGGGGAAGTGGGCGTGTATGGTGGGCGGGGTTGGTTAGCACAGGCTGTTGCGTGTGTTGGGGGTGCGGTGGAGGGTGAGAGAGTCGGAGTGGGCGTGTGTAGGTGTGGAGGGGAGAGGTCGGAGGTAGTGGATTGTCCTGTGGGGGTGGCGGGGTGGGCGGGGCACGTGGGCTCAGGTGGAAAGGGTGGGACTGTGGAGGGAAGGGGTGAGGGTGAGCGAGGGGAGATTTGTGTGGCAGGTGAGAATTCAGGTGAGGTGCAGGGGGCGGTGGAGGCTGGGGAGACTGAGGTGGTAGGAGGGGTGGAGGGGGATGGCGAGGAGGAAACATAGCACTTGTATGTGGAAGTGACAGGCGGTGCAGGAGCAGGGGGAGGTTGGGGGTGTGGAGTCAGTAGCGGTGGTGAGGTGGCAGGAGAGGTGGCTTGGAGTGTAGGTGGCAAGGAGGCAGTGCGATCTTGCGGCGCCATCCCGGTGTTTTGTGGTGGTGTGGTTTGGGTGGTGGCAGGGGTCTGTGCTAGTTGTCTGGGGTGGGCAGTGGGTGCAAAGCCAGGGGATGGTGCGGCTGTGGGGGTGATGGTGGACGGTGTGCGGTGCTGGAACCGTGGTGGCTTGGTAGGGGCTGTGGAGTGGGGTGTGGCAGGTGGTGTGTATCGTCGGAGGTGAGGAGAGGTGGGGTGAGGTGTAGGGGGAGAGGGAGGCAGTGGTGGTGGGGAGATGTGGCCCCGTGGGGTTGTCTGAATGTTCATGGATGGGGCACTGCAGGTGGTAGCAGGGGGCTGAGCTCGTGAGAGAGTGATGGGTGGTATGGTGCGGGGTGTTGTGGGCGGCGAGGCATCTGGTGAGGTTATTGGGGATGAGGTGGGGGTCCATGGGGATGGTGAGGTTCAAGGTGGGGTAGGGGAGGTGAGCGAGGAAAAAAAGGTGGATGAGGGTGAGAAGGAGGAGGGTGTGATAGGGAAGGCGAATGATTTGACCATGTGGGCGGGGAAAGCGAGTGGTGGTGAAGTGATGGTGGTGGGGTGTGCGTGGTGGTATGTGGAAGGCAGTAGATAGAGGGAGGTGGTTTTGGGAAGTAGGTTAGGGGAAGATGAGGGAAGGGTCCTAGGAGGCCTGTGAAGAGGGAGGCAGGTTTTGTGTTGAGGGGGTATAGTGGTGTGTGGGGTGGGAAGGTTAGAAATAGGGGCAGGAATAGGGGAAGGTAGAACAGAAGAGATAGTGAGAGGAGAGGAAAAGGAAAGATAACGTTCCCCCCTGTCGTAGACTGGGGGAGATGTGAGGTGGCCCCCGCCATTATGGTGGGATGCGGGGGCAGTGGGGGGGCGCTTTTTGTGTTTCCTTTCTTGTATTTTCTTCCCCTGAGGCTTAGGGGAATTTGCGTATAGTGGGGAGGTTTGTAAGCGCCCTCGTGTCATTTGGCTGCACTGGGCAGCTTCTACCTGCTCACGGATGTCGTCGATCGGGCATCCGTGGCAGCACGGAGAAAATTCCCACGGGCTGATGGTGATGAGGTCAATGGGGAATTGATTTATTTCGCCGATGCGTTGAGGGGTGGCATGAACGGCTAGAAGGCGCCTCATTAAACTGATATCTTTATCCAGGTCTCCCGTCGGTTCGTGTATTATGAAATGTTCTTTAATAAAACCGGGGAGAATCCTGAGGAGTATATGAAACGTGAGTTGTTTCTGGGTTTCTTCATCTGCCTCCGTGTAGGCAGTGGTGACTCGGCGTCTTGCCCGAGTTAGGGTATCATTTAGATTCCCATGAAATTTTAGACTATCCAGTTGGGACAGTGCCACCACTTTCCCTAATGTTGGGGTGATGGCCTGAACAACGAACTCTGTAAAGTTCTGCCAGGTGAGCTCCGTGACGATTTTCGGTGCTATGTTGGCCGCCGCTTTGCCGAATAGTGGGAGTGTGACTGCAATTTTCTGCTGCTCATTCTCAAAGCCAATATCCAGTAAGGGTTTAATTATCGTCAGATATGTGTGTATATCGGACTGGTCAGGGTCAAACCTGAATAATTGTACGTGCGGATTAGTTGCCATGTTGCCAAATATTTCTCACTACCTCTTTTCTACGCCCGGGTCAAGAACCACTGCTGGCCACCGGTGTAATGCTAGGAGAAAAAAGCCCAAATCTTCGTTCCTAAAACACCTAAAGTGTAGCGGGGTCCTCTTTCGTGACCGGAGCTTAGTGCAATGAAAGAGAGGCAGGACACAAAATCTCTAGCCAATAGCCTTTTACACGTGTATTCTCACAGTCAAACACAGAACAAAATACAGATATTACAAACACGAGTAGTGACACGGAAATAAAACCTTACTTAGGATATTAGTATCTCGCAGGATACTGACTTAACCACTACGGTGGCCAATACAGAAAGACTAGTGAACAGGTGTACAGGGAAGACGGGCGCACGTGAGAGCGCGGGAGGGGGAGTTCACACGGCGGGGGGGATGGGAAGGACTCTTGACGAGCCGGAACAGAGTTATAGTAATATTGGGAAAGGATACGTCTTTCTAATTTGCTCTTAGTGTCACTTGATAGAAAAAGGGTTTTGACATTTGATATATCACTCGTTTATATTACATTAGTTATGGGGAGGGGATGATGTAGGGAGAGAGGGATTAGCGGGACACTGGATATTCAATGTATTTACGGTAATACAAATGGACGGATATTATTCTCACTTTCTATGGTTTTCTGACAGCAAGGGACATATGTATACTTTCACTACAGAGACTTCCTCAGGGGAAGAATTCTTACTGATTTCTTACGAGGGCGTCATTTATGATCAGAGTTCTCGGGATTCACTCACTGTTCTCATTCTTACTCACTCGTCCGTGATTTCACTCGCCCTGCTATTGGACATGCATTTAGTCATTGTATCACTGTAACCTGTTTTCTAGGGCAACGTCACACAATATAATTTCCTAGTCTTGGGGCAATACCATACTTGACATATATTCACTCGTGTCGTGTGGGCGGCGGGAAGACACGCCAGCGTCTATTTAGCCGGGCTAAGGGCACCGCCAGGGAAAGACGTGCCGAGAGGGCACGGGACGGCTCGCAGGGGCGTCTTCTCTCGTCCAGGGCTTCACGTGGGGCAGAGGCCCGTAGTCTCTGGGCTGGGATTAGGGGTGGGGCCCTCAGGGCTGGTGCCAAACGGGTCTACGAGTCTCTGGCTCCTGTTTCAGCCAGAGGTGGAGGTCTGTCGCCGTCTCTTGGGCGTGGAGAGGTTGCACCTGGGAGTCCTGGATAGGGCCCGAGGAGGCTGAGGGCTGCGGTTTCCAAAATCAAGGGACGCCGTCAGGTGGGGGCTGCGGCACCGTCTCATGCTGGGGTCCGACAGGTGAGTCTCCTCTAGGGCCAGGCGTAAGTACCGGAGGCCAGGGGAGGCCGTTAGTCCTCACGGGGTCCCTCTAGCGCTGGGGAGCCGGGCGTCTGTCTATCGCAGGGGCAATCTTGGCACCTCTGTCTGGCCGCAGGGCCCGGCAATAGGCCGTGGCTGTGTGTAGGAGTCAGCACACCTCTGGTCGTCTCTGAAGAGGCCGTGGGCTCGTCTCTTCTGCAGGAGGGGGGAGCAGCAATCAGCCGTCTCAGGGGCAGCACCTCCGGAGTTGCAATCGGCCGTCTCCTTCTGCAGGAGGAGTGAGCGACAATCGGCCGTCTCAGGGGCAGCACCTCCGGAGCGGTTATCGGCCATCTCCTGGAGCAGAAGAGATGAGTGGGAATAGGCCGTCTCAGCAGAAACACCTTCAGTGCAATGCTTGGCCGACTGACGAAGGCAGGAGCGGTAATCGGCCGTCTCCAGAGGGGTGCCGACGGAAACTGAAATATCAGTTCCGCCCCAGTGCAATGCTTGGCCGACTGACGAAGGCAGGAGCGGTAATCGGCCGTCTCCAGAGGGGTGCCGACGGAAACTGAAATATCAGTTCCACCCCAGTCTGATTTGGCAGTCCTGCTCCCCGAAGGTAGTGTCCTCCATCTGCCATGGTGGCAGTGTGATGGCTGAGTGTGATAAGGGTGCACGGCCCTGGCTGGTTTATGCCGTTGTTGTACTGGGTCCCCTTGTGTGGGTGTGGCTACTCCATGGGGTACTTGTAGGCGTGTCAGTGTGTTTCTGGGGGCACAACACTGTTTCTTTCTCTCTGTGTTTCTGGGGGCACTACGCTGCTCTTCTGTGTTTCTGGGGGCACTACGCTGCTCTTCTGTAATTCTGGGGGAACTATGTTGTTCTTCTCTCACATCATCTCCAGGGGCACAGATTTGCAAGCCACGCATTTCACCACTCTCCCCTTGGAAAAAGTCACTTCCCCGTGGCTGGAGGTGTTATACGTGAGTGCCGTGGGTGGTGTATGCAGGCTGGAGATGCTTTAGTAGGGCTTGCCATACGGTGGTGTGAAAGTTTTCCTCTTGTTCGGCATCGCAGGTGAGGAAAAGAGTGGAGTCGGTGAGGGTTGACAGGATGAGGGTAAGCAGGTGGTATGGTCCTCTGAGCCGACGATTCTTGCCTGTGGCCGGCGCCCATATGGCTTATCTGATCTTCATTATGGTCGTTGTTGTTGCTGGTGTGGTAGGGGGCTGTATGCTGGCTACTGACGGTCCGGGCCGGGTTTTGTGCCATGGTAATGCGGCGTTGAGTCTCTGGGGAGTGTAGGTGAAAGGGTTTTGGGCTTTATGTATCATAACCTTATTACCTTAACATGTCCTATCACTCCGGTACGGCCTGTGGACCCTCCAAAGAAACGTCGTCTGTGGCATTTTGGCGACGCGGACTGGGAGGCCCTCAGGCAGTACTTCTTTGATTTTCCCTGGAATGATTATTGCTTCCATGGCCGGGACCCACCTGAGTGTGCCTTGCGTATTACGGAGGTTATTCTCCGGGCATGGAAGCATACATTTCTTTCTCATATCCTTTGACTAACGCAAGAAAGCCTTGGTTTAATCACGCTTGTTCTAATGCTGTCCGCAACAAGGAGAGGGCCTACAAAAGGTACCGGAGCCAACCCACCCCTGAATCACATCATCTTTACGTTTCTGCCCGGAATCGTTCTATGTCAGTTCTTTGCTCTACTAAAAATAATTTCATCCATACTAAATGCTCTCAACTCTCCAACTCGAATTCTTCCCGCTCCTTCTGGCACCTTGCCCAAAATCTTTCTAACGACTTTACCTCATCATCCTTCCTTCATCTTTTCTACGCAGATGGTTCTGTAGCTATTTCTTCTACTGATAAAGCAGATCTCTTCGCACAGACTTTCTCCTCCAATTCCACTTTAGACGATTCCGGTGCTGTTCCTCCATCACTTCCTCCCTCTGACTTCCTCATGGCTGACGTTAAAATTTCAACAGTTGATGTATTTTCTGCCATCACTGGCCTCAGTACTAACAAGGCATATGGGCCTGATGGGGTCCCTCCTGTTGTTCACAAGAACTGTGCTTCTGTGCTTACACCCCACCTAGGCAAACTTTTTCGCCTTTGTCTGTCAACTTGTACCTTTACTTGTTGCTGGAAGTTTTCTCTCATTCAGCCAGTCCCAAAGAAGGGTGACCACTTCCAACCCTCCAACTATCGTCCAGTTGCTTTAACGTCCTGTATTTCAAAAGTTTTCGAGTCAATTCTCAATAGAAAAATTTTAAGGCATCTTTCCTATCACAACCTTCTTTCTGATCGTCAGTATGGGTTCCGTCAGGGACGCTCCACTGTCGATCTTCTCACCTACCTTTCAGACTCCTAGTCATCCTCCTTTCGGGACTTTGGCGAAAGCTTTGCCATTGCACTTGACATCTCAAATTCTTTCGATCGAGTCTGGCATAAATCTTTAATTTCCAAACTGCCGGTTTCTATCCTTCGATCTGTGCCTTCATCGCTAGCTTCCTTTCTGGTCGTTCTATAGCCGCTTTTGTAGACGGTCATCGTTCTTCTCGTAGATCTATCGACAGTGGTGTTCCTCAGGGCTCTGTCCTATCACCAACTCTCTTCCTTTTATTCATCAATGATCTAAGCTGTACATCTAACCCTATCCACTCATACGCTGATGACTCCACCCTTCACCTTTACATTCGGTTCCAACAACGCCCATCTCAACAGTTACTTCAACAAACAAGGGATGAGGCTATGGCACACCTAATGTCTGACTTGACTCGTATCTCTGAGAGGGGTTAAAATAATATGGTTGTTTTTAATGCATCTAAGACTCAGTTCTTACAATTATCAACCCGACAAAATCTTCCACAGGTATACCCACTAATGTTTAATAATATTCAGCTTAATCCTGCATCATCCTTGAACATGCTTGGGGTTTCATTTACTCGGGACTTATCTTGGAAAGATCATATTACATCTCTTGTAAAATCCGCTTCCAAGAGATTGGGTGTGCTAAGCCGACTCCGTTCTATCTTTACCCCTGCACAATTGTTGACTCTATACAAGGGTTTTATCCACCCCTGTGTGGAGTACAACTCTCATGTGTGGGGAGGCTCCCCACATACAGCTCTTCTCAATAGGGTGGAGTCAAAGGCTTTTCGTCTCATTAACCTCCTCCTCTTACTGACTCCCTTCAACCTCTGTCTCTTCGCCGCACTATTGCATCTTTATCTCTTCACGATCGCTACTTTAATGGTCACTGCTCCTCTGAACTGTCTCCTTGCATTCCTCC